>NC_057743.1:36263384-36311426 GCF_004010195.1 Chiloscyllium plagiosum
GACATGACCAGCTATCCTTAGTAGCCACACACTCAGATGACAAGCAACATGAGTTCGACTGGGACAACACTACTATTATAGGACAAGCCAAACAGAGAACAGCCAGGGAATTCCTAGAGGCATGGCACTCATCCACAGGTTCAATCAATAAGCACATCGACCTGGACCCAATATACCGACCACTGCAGCGGACAGCTGAAACTGACAACCGGAAGCGGCAGATTCAAGCCATTACAAATGCCAGAGGAAAGACCACAGAAGCGCTTCACTGGAGGCTCCCAAGCACTGAGGATGTCACCTAGACAGAGGACGAAACGCCTGCAACATAAATTCCTAGCTCGGCGAACAGAACCATAACAGCAGCAAAGAACTGCAGAGGCTGGAAATCTGAATCGAGAAAATAAATTCCTTGGAGAAACTCAGCAGGTCCTGCAGCATCTGTGGAGAGGAAGGGTTACTGGACTTGAAATATTAACTCTGTTTCTCACTCTGCAGATGCTGCCAGATCTGCTGAGCAATTTCTGTTTTTATGTATGATAATGACATTGTCTCTTTTTCTGATGTCGATTTAAGGAATAAATATTAACCAGGGCAATGATGTGTGATGAGAAGCCAGAGACTTACTTACATTTCCTTCCAGACTCAATTTTTGAAGAATAAATAAGGTTGGAATGAGGAAAGAAACCTCTCTATTTTGTCTATTCACTTCTCCCTAATGTAAGAACGGGTGAGGTTGTTCGTTCTTGCTATTTGATAATCCGTGACCTTATTTCCATGTGTGTTTATTGAGGAATGGGTATTAGCCATCCAATTAAACATTAAATTGAATGAGTTTATAGTTCTGGTTATGCAATTGGAATTTTGAAATTAAATACATTTATTACAATCACTAATGAATATTATTCTGGTGAAGTGATATTTTTACAGTTAATCAACTGGTGAAACCTTAGTGTTTGGTGCATGGTGACAGGTGATTTTAGAAGATGGGGAGTTGGAGCAAGATTATGGTTTAGCACAATGTGTTAAACCTGGAAGTAAGCTGATGGGTAATGAACAGCAGAAACCAACTATCCCACCCAATACCACATGAGGGATAAGTGGACAGACACGAGAGAGGTGTGAGGAAATAAGAGGGCTCGTTCCTCATCCTAAATTGATTTCTTCAAAAATGACGACCACTTTGGAAGAAAATGTAAGGGAACAAGATAGTGGGGTCTCTGCCCTCTCACTCCTTATCTTCGGTTGTGGGATATGGAAGTGGATGAAGGATTAAACATGAAATTATTGATAGTTGAGTAAGGGAAGATTACAAAATTTCAGTGTCTGATTCAAAAAGGGAAAGAAACAAGTAACAATAGGAGCTAACGGACAGCAGTTCGTGGTGGGCCTGGGGACCACAATTTAAAACAGGTTTTGGAGATGGAAAGCGAGTAACATTGGAGGTGGGGTCAGCATGGAAGGGATCCGTGGGGGCTAGATTTTTTAAAATTGAATTTCCCACTCTAAAGGGGAGCTTGTTGTCATTGCTGAACTCTTTCACTACTCCACACTTCACAACATCTCTCCCACCAAAATGAAAAATCGGGTCATGATAGTGAAACCAAAAAGAAAGAAAGAAAGACTTGTGTAGGATGGACAGAGAGAGAGAGGGGGGGCTCCCTGTAATGTAAATTGTGATTATTTGAAATTTAGCAATATTGTATTTGTCCTGATGATTGTAAGATGAAAAGTTTCAGGAAAACATCTTTCAATTCAGCAATGTTCAAGATCTATGCAATCAAAATCTGAGATAAAACTTCAAAATTTTTTAAGTACTCAGCAGGCTTGAAACCGTCTGTAGAAAATGTTGAAGATTTAAGTAAGCATGGAGGAGAGAGCAGGAGAGATTTAACTGAGATATTCAAGACAATGAAAGATTTTGAAATAATAAAAAAGGGGAAACTATTCCCACTGACAGAAGGATTGGTAACCAGAGGTCACAGGTTTAACACTATTGGTACCACAGGCACAATGACCATTTTTCTTACTCAGTGGGTTATCATAATCTGCAATTCACTGTATGAAAGACTGATGGAAGAAGATTCAAGGGGAATTGGAGAAATACTTGAAGGGAAAATACTGCTGAACTTGGGAAGAACAGGGCAATAAGACTAAATGGTTGACATATTCAAAAGCTGGCAAATGCAAGAACGGCTAATAATTTTGGGACATAGCCGTCTATGACTTAGAAGAATCCTTAATTGCATTTTTTCTAACAATGGGAAAGTGCAACTTGCACACAAGTCGAATATGCCAATATGAATCCCTGCAATAATACAATAGAGTTATAATTTTCATGCTGATTATACCCCATCTTTCTGCAGTGGAGATATTCCAACATGATGCAGGTGAATTGCATTTGAGCAGTCCAAACAATACAAAGGAGATAGAATCCTGCTCCAGCTAGTTAAGTGCACAATTCATTGCCTAATGTAAAATGTGTCCTCCATATTTACAGTCTTGCATGGCGAAGTGTTTGTGCAACTGGGATAGGTTCTCTATGAAAGATGTTATATATTTTTCTCCATTTATACAAAATGTGTTTCCCTGTTTCAAATTTTGTTCCTCAGTTCAGTAGTAAGGATATCTTATTGCAGTTATACAGTTATGAGAACACAGCGAAAATACTGCTTTGGCCTCCCTACCTAAGAAAAGATGTACTTGCCACACAGGAAGTACAACAGAGGTTCACGAGGCTGATATGAGAGTTGGTAGAACTCGCCTATGAAGGGTGTTATGGACTAGGCCAGACCACTCAAAACATTCTTAAGCAGGCAGCCCCAGACCATAACTTTGCAATTTGTTTCAGTAAGTGTACAGTGAAGTTTACCCAGAGTAAGATAGCTGGGTTGACTACTAGATTTTAAAACAGATGAAAACGTATTCACAAAATAACACAATGAAATACAAAGAAGAGAATAAAGAATCCCTACGGAATGCAGTCCCGATCCAAATTAAACTTAAAAGGTGCCGTTGCGAATATACACAACAGTCCAAATAAGCAAACTCCCTTTAAAGCCCAATGTAAATGGAACACATGCTTACAGGTTGAAGTTGAAGGGCAGAGAGAGAGAAAGGGGGAGAGAGAGAGAGAGGGAGAGAGATGAACACAAAGATAGTAGAAGCAAGCCATGTTGTTCGATTTACAAGGTGAGAGTAGAGGAGGGGAGACTTGCTTTCTGGGCAGGGTGCATCATTGAAAACTTCCTCTAGGAGGTGCTCTGGTCAGTTTTCTCATTGTAAAGGGTCGCATTGAGAGGCCCCACACATAGACACACACAGACATAGAGACATAGACACACACAGTTAGACAGACAGTCATAGAGACATAGACACACACAGTTAGACAGACAGTCACACAGACATAGAGACATAGACACACACAGTTAGACAGACAGTCATAGAGACATAGACACACACAGTTAGACAGACAGTCACACAGACATAGAGACATAGACACACACAGTTAGACAGACAGTCATAGAGACATAGACACACACAGTTAGACAGACAGTCACACAGACATAGAGACATAGACACACACAATTAGACAGACAGATACACACACAGACATAGAGACATAGACACACACAATTAGACAGACAGATACACACACAGACATAGAGACATAGACACACACAATTAGACAGACAGATACACACACAGACATAGAGACATAGACACACACAATTAGACAGACAGATACACACACAGACATAGAGACATAGACACACACAATTAGACAGACAGATACACACACAGACATAGAGACATAGACACACACAATTAGACAGACAGATACACACACAGACATAGAGACATAGACACACACAATTAGACAGACAGATACACACACAGACATAGAGACATAGACACACACAATTAGACAGACAGATACACACACAGACATAGAGACATAGACACACAGTTAGACAGACAGACAGGCACACATATATATATAGAGACATAGACACACATAGCCACAAACACAGAAACACAGACACACATCGATAGAGATGCACACATAGACATATGCACACACAGACACACATAGTATATATATAGAGACATAGACACACATAGCCACAAACACAGAAACACAGACACACATCGATAGAGATGCACACATAGACATATGCACACACAGACACACATAGCGATACATGCATACGTAGACAGACAGACACACACACATACGCAGAGACACACAAGTACAGACACAGTCACAAAGACATACGCACACACAGTCACACACATACACAGTCACACACATACAGAGACACACATGCACGCACACAAACACACAGGGTGCTGGTGCCCTCACTGAGGAGGCTTGGTGCATTTAATTGGACAATGAGTGGGAACCCTGCCTCCTTCCTAACTCGACTCTGATTGTTCTTGATGCTCTGGGGGAGATTTCTTAATCCACCAATTTAACAATGTGGTGACATTGTTCTGGAACAAGTGGGATTTGGACCCAGGCCTCCTGGCTCAGAGGTATGGATGCTACCTGGCATAACCTGTATTGCTGTCAATTGAGAATACAGTAATGTCCATTTAACTCACCTTGACACAGAGTGTTGGACTGATGTTGCTAGGATTTCACTGTATGGGGGTCACTGCAACCACACTCCGAGAGAGATGGAAGGCAGTGGGAGTGACGTTTATTCAAAGGCAGAGTGCCTGCCCAGGCGACCTGGCATTGGTAAGGAGGTACCCGCTCAGTACCATCTCCTCAGCATTTGTCGTTAATGACCCCTCACCCTCTCTGAACACACCACCATCACTCCCCATTGACCTGCCTCCCTCCTCAACCTGAGGCTTGATGTAGAGTTGGCATCGATACAAGTCACCACCTCTCCGCAGTGGCCCTGCTGATTGGCTGAATGTCTGTCCCCTCCCCCCTTCCTCCCAGGGTCCTTGATCTGTTGATAGTCTGCTAAATGCCTGAGTGGCATGACATATTTTGCCTCTGGTGACTCTTTGATCAGTGACAGTACATCCCCACAAATCCTTCCAGCCATCTCTCAATTTCTTTCAGCTGGAGGATTTTCCAATGTCTGAGTGAGATGATTTACCCTTTGAAGCAATGATGAGGATAAATGTATCTATCAATGTGACTTTTTGGCGTCTTTTAATTCCTTCAATTAAAGTTTTTCCGTGAAGGTCTAAACTTCTCACTGAAGCCTAAGCTTTGGTTTGGGTATTTTAAATGCTGTTTGATGAGTTTGTTGCATTCATTTCGATTGTCCACCCTGCGATGTGCAAATATCTTGGGTGCATTGACACTGGGCATCTCTCCTGATGAGAGGTGTCTCTTTAGCGTCTTGTTCAAGAGCACTCAGCACTGATACAGTGATTACGAGTGCATCGTTTTGATTGGCACAAGTGTACATACTTTAATGAATGAAAGCAACCTGCCAGCTCTTTGCTCAGAAAGTTACAGGATGTCTGGGGAAGCAGGGCAGTTATCAAAGCTTCCAGCCTTTGTTTGTCTCCAGTGGCGGCCCCTGCCCTGACTGTCAAGTGAGGCACTTGTAACCGTTTGCTGAACAGAATCAGATGCTCCCCAGTGTCCTGGCTAACATTCATTCTTGAATCAATCCCACAAAAACAAGATTTGCTGGTCACCCATCACCTTTCCTGCTGAAGGGACCTCAGGCTCACATTGGCTGCCACATTTGCACATTATAACAACAACTGCATTTTGAAAGCGAATGATTAGATTTAGACGTTAGACAACAAGAAATAAGAATAGATCATCTGGCCCCCTTGAGCTTGTTCTGTCGTGCAATAGGATCCAACATTCCTCACATCCACTTTCCTGGTCTCCACTGGGGGAGGCAATGGGCTAGTGGTATTATCGCTGGATTGTTAATCCAGAGACCCAGATAATATTCTGGGTTCAAATCCCACCATGGCAGATGGAGGAATTTCAATTCAGTTTTTAAAAGGTCTGGAGTGAAGAGTCTGATGATGACTGTGAAACCATTGCTGATTGTCAGGAAAACCCCATCTGGTTCACTAATGTCCTTGAGGGAAGGAAACTGCCATCCTTACCTGGTCTTACCTCCTTGTGACAATGTGGTTGATTCTTAACTCCCCTCTGTGCAATAAATGCTGGCCCAGCCGGAAACACCCACATCCTGTTCCTGAATCGGTCAAGAATCTGTCGATTGTACACTTCAGAAAAATACAGAAAGGGCTAGAAACACTCTGTAGATCTGTCAGCATTTGTAGAGTGAGATATGCACACGCACACAGCGTTAAGAATCATAGAAGCCCTACAGCGTGGCTACAGGCCATTCGGCCCAACAAGTCCACACCGACACTCCAAAGGATAACCCACCCAGATCCATTCCCCTACTATATTTTACCGCTGACTAATGTGCCTAATCTACACATCCCTGAACACTATGGGCAATTTAGCATGGTGAATTCACCTAACCTACACATCTTCAGTCTGTGAGAGGAAACATACAGAGACACAGGGAGAACGTGCAAACTCCACGCAGACAGTCGCCTGAGGCTGAGAATTGAACCCATGTCCTTGGCGCTGTGAGACAGCAGTGCTAACCACTGAGCCACCGTGCTGCCTTAATGTTTCTGGTTGGATAGAACTCTTCTTCCAAATTGAAGGAAGGTTGAATTGCAAAAGGTGTGACACTTTTGGTGATGGGGGAATGAACAATGAAAGGGAAGCTCAGGGACAGGGCAGGGAGTGGGAGAAATTGTGCGACTGAGATGTCAATGATCGTAAGGCAAAGGAGGTAGCAATGATCGGAGCAAATAGAGTGTCCAGAGGGTATACACTGACTGAGTAAGATCTGCTGAAAACCTCCAGCACTTCAGTTTCTTTTCCAGATTTCCAGTAGCCCCAATATTTTATTTACTGGAGAAATGACATCATTTAAGGTTATTGAGTATTGCTGTCAGGTTTAAAAAAAAACAAAAATAGCCATCTTTTTTTATGTAAACTAGAATCAGACGCCATTTACTTTTTGTCTCTGTTTCTCGAAGGTTCCTGGAGTATATTTAGCCGGATGTAATGATGATTTCGACACGAGTTGTCTATGGACTGCTTCTCTGTGGATTGCTGCATGTGCTCAGTGCAGAATCCAAGTCCCACATTTCTGTTGTCTTAGTTGGGGCCACGGGGGACTTGGCTAAAAAGTACCTGTGGCAGGGTTTGTTTCAGTCGTACAGCAAGCAGGTGGGTGGAACCCACAGCCTCAGTTTTTATGGAGGCACTCGGCTCAGCTCCTCGGAGGCCTCCCCAGTGATGTACGAGATTCTGAAAGGTCTGTCCTGTTTGCCGAATGTCCCATCGGTGAAGTGTGCGCTGCTTAAGGACCAGTTTCTGAAGCTGACCCAGTACCACCGGTTGGACACGCACCAAGACTATTCCGCTCTGAACAAGAAGATCGAGGAGGTGCTGGACCAAGAAGGGCTTCGGGAGGAGGGCCGACTCTTCTACCTTTCCGTTCCCGCTTTCGCCTACGCTGACATCGCCACCAAGATCAACGCCACCTGCAGGCCGCGGGAGGGGTCCTGGCTGCGTGTTGTTCTGGAAAAGCCCTTTGGACACGACCTCCATTCTGCCCAGCAGTTAGCCGAGGAGCTGCGGAAAGTCCTTCGAGAGGAGGAGATGTACAGGATTGATCATTACCTTGGGAAACAGGTGAGTGCAGCTCCTGTTCTCAAACAATGGCCTAGCAAATCCTAAACACCTCGTGGAGCCTCTCTCCTTGGGGTGGGGGAGTCCAGGACTAGAGGGCGTGGGTTTAGGGTGAGAGGGGAAAGATATAAAAGGGACCTACGGGGCAACGTTTTCACACGGAGGGTGGTGTGTGTATGGAATGAGCTGCCAGAGGAAGTGGTGGAGGCTGGTACAATTACAGCATTTAAAAGGCATCTGGATGGGTATATGAATAGGAAGGGTTGAGAGGGATATGGGCCAAATGCTGGCAAATGGAACTAGATTAGGTTGGGATATCTGGTCTGCATGGATCGAAGGGTCTGTTTCCGTGCTGTACATCTCTATGACTCTGTGACTTATACATTTTTCCTTTGAGTGATTTATGGAACACCACTGTACAACAGCTGTTATGTGACTGGGCTAGCAGATCAGGGACCTGGAGAAATAACACAGAGGTGCAAGTTCAAATCCTATTACAGCAAAAACCTAAATAAGTGAAAAATAAAAAGTTGGTATGTGTAACAGGGACCATGCATCTTTTGGGTCATTGTGAAAAGCAGAATGGTTCATTAACGTCTTTTAGGGAGGAAATTGACCATCCTTCCCCGATCTGGTCTATGTGTGACTCCTCGATTCAGAATAAGATAAGAGACTCTGAATGGGAACCCATTGAAAGTGTGAGCTGCAAGGACTGCACAGGTTCAACAGGATAGCTCATCATCATTTTCTCATGGTCAATAAATTCAGGCCTTGCCAGCAGCACCCCACAGTTCGTCATAGTCTCCCAGTTGTGTGAGGTGGCATAATTCGGCGACATCCTCATTTATCATTGTCAATCATTCTTTGAAGGTGTGTGTTTCCCTTCCCAGATTAGTTTCCAATGACTCAGCGGCTTGTGAGGTCACATGGCCCTCGTGTGTCAACTACTCTGGAGTTATCTATAACCAAGCTGGTTAAGTCTAACTCACTCTAAAAGGCTTTAGTCTTCCTAAATGCAATTCAACAACTTCACGACCACTCTCACTAGTGTCAGAGTTTTACTTCCAGATGTTTAAACTGAGTTTGAATTCTCAGCTTGCCACGGTGGGATTTGAGCTCCTATTTTCTGAGTTATTGGTATGTAACCACTATTCCTGAGGTATGCCTACAAATACTGTTCCTTAATTATTACCAAGATGAGTGAAATTTAAATCCCCAGAAGCTTCACGTTATTATATGGTATGGACCGCCACACATTAGGAAGTTCTCTAATGAGCAAGTCTCTCACAGCAGCGAGGACAGTGATGGCAATGCCATTATTGACCTCCTTGGGATTGAGTGACAGGGAAGAAAATGAGCCAAGATTCCTGTTGCTGACAGTAGTTTCGTGCACTTTACTGAGGAGCTGTAGACACATTGCAAAGAGACCTCCCTGTACTTACCAGGCTTAGAAATGATGGACTCTGTAGAGTAGTTTGTTATTTCTTGCTATACAATGGTTGGTAGCCTTATAGTATCTTGCCTACCAAACTGTACTCAGGTTACAGTAACGGGGCTGAGAATTTTGAAAGTCTTCAGTACACGTGTTGTGTCCAATTCCCCTCGGTCGCTTCCATCCAGTGTTCTTGTAATGTGCAGGTATAACATTTCTTTTTTATTCACCTGTGGGATGTGCGCATCCGTGCCAGCCTTTATTACCCATCCCTCGTACCCCTTGAGAAGGTGGAGGTGAACTGTCTTTGTTAACTGCTGTAGACCACATGTTGTAGGTTGACTCACAATGCCCTTAGGGAGGGAATCCCAGGATTTTGACCCAGCGACAATGAAGGGGCGATGATTTATTTCCAAGTTAGGATGGAGAGTGATTTGGAGGGGGTGGTGTTCCCATTTATCTGCTGCCTTGTCCTTCTAGATGGAAGTGGTCGTGGGTTTGGAAGGAGCTGTCTCAGGATTTTTGGTGAATTTCTGCAGTGCATCTTGTAGATAGTACACGCTGCTGCTACTGAGCGTTGGTGGTGGAGGGAGTGGATGTGGTGCCAATGAAACGGGTTGCTTTGTCCTGGATAGTGTCAAACTTCTTGAGTGTTGTTGGAGCTGTACCTATCCAGGCAAGTGGGGAGTATTCCGTCACACTCCTGACTTGTACCTTGGAGATGGTGGACAGCTTCGGGGAGTCAGGAGGGGGAGTTATTTGCTACAGTATTCCTAGCCTCTGACCTGCTCTCATAGTCACTGTTTATGTGGCGAGTCCAGTGTGTTTCAGGTTACTGGTAACCTGCAGGATGTTGATAGTGGGGGATTCATTAATGGTAACACCATTGAATGCCAAGGGGCAGTGGTTGGATTGGTTCTTATTGGAGATCATCATTACCTGGCATTTGTGTGGCACGAATGTTATTTGCCCCACTTATCAGCCTAAGCCTGGCCCAAGCCAGATCTTGCTTGAACATAGACTGCTTCAGTATCTGAGAAGTCACAAATTAGGCAATTATTGGTGAACATCCCCATTTCTTATGATCTTATGATGGAGGGAAGGTCATTGATAAAGAGGCTGAAGACGGTTGGGTCTAGAACACTACTCTGAGGAACTCCTGCAGAAATATCCTGGAGCTGAGGTGACTGACCTCCAACAACCACGACCATCTTCCTATGTGCCAGGTATAACTCCTAACAGCAGAGAGTCTGCCCCCTGATACCCATTGATTCCAGTTTTACTGGGGTTCCTTAATGCCACACTCTGTCAAATGCAGCCTTGATGTCAAGGGCTGTCCCTTTCCCCTCCCCTCTGGAATTCAGCTCTTTCATCCATGTTTGACCCAAGGCTGTAATGAGGTCAGGAGCTGAGTGACCCTGGGGGAACCCAAACTGGGCGTCACTGAGCAGGTTATTGCTGAGCAGGTGCTGCTTGATAGCACAGTTGGTGACACCTTCCATCACTTTCCTGATGATGGAGAATAGACTGATTGGGCAGTAATTGGCTGGGTTGAATTTGACCTGGTACAGGACATACCCGGGCAATTCCCCACTTTGTCGGGTAGATGCCAGTGTTATACCTATCTTGGAACTACTTGGCTAGGTGTGCAGAAAGTTCTGGAACACAGGTCTTCAGTATTATTGCTGGAATGTTGTCAGGGCCCATAGCCTTTGAATATCTCATGCCTTCAAATGTTTCTTGATATCATGTGAAATGAATTGAATTGGCTGAAGACTGGAATTCTGGGGGCCACTGGATCATCCATTTGGCACTTCTCGCTGAAGATTGCTGCAAATGCTTCATCCTTACCTTTTTACACTAATGTGCTGGGCTCTTCCATCATTGAGGATGGGGATATTTGTGGAATGTCATCCCCCAGGGAGTTGTTTACTTGTCCAGCACCATTCACAGCTGCATATGGCAGTACTGCAGAACTTGGATCTGACCCATTGGTTGCAGGATTGCTTAGCTCTGTCTCTCACTTCCTGCTTATGCTGTTTGGCATGCAAGTAGTCCTGTTTGGTAACTTCACAGGTTGACCCCGTGCTCTTCCTGGCATGCCCTTCTGCACTCTCCACTGAACCAGGGTTGATCTCCTGGCTTGATGGTAATGGTTGAGTGGGGGATATGCCAGGCCATGAGGTTACAGATTGTGCCAGAGTTCAAGGCCCACAGTGCCTCATGGATGCCCAGTCTTGAGTTGCTAGATCCGTTCAAAATCTGTTCCATTTAGCGGGTGATAGTATCACACAACAAGATGGAGATTATTTTCAACGTGAAGGCAAGACTTTGTCTGCAGAAGGACTATGCAATGGCCACTTGGCCACTCTTACCGATACTGTCATGACCAGATGCATCTGCTGCTGGGAGATTGGCAAGGATGAGGTCAAATATGTTTTTCCTTCTTGTTGGCTCTCTCCCCACCTGCCACAGACCCAGTCTAGCAGCTATCTCCTTTAGGACTCAACCAACTCGCTAAGTAATACTGCTGCTGAGCTACTCTTGGTGTGGACATTGAAATCCCCTGCCCAGAGTATATTTTGAGCCCTTGTCATCCACAGTGCTTCCTCCAAGTTGAACAACACTGATTGGCCAGCTGAGGGAGGGCGGTACATGGTTATGAGCAAGAGGTTTCCTCGCCCATGTTTAACCTGAAGCCATAAGACTTTGTGGGGTCTGGAGTCAATGTTGAGGACTCCCAGGACAACTAACTCCAGACTGTATCCCACTGTACCACCCCCTTTGCATGTTCTGTCCTGCCAGTGGGACAGAATGTTTCCAGGGATGGTGATGGTGGGGTCAGGGACGTTGTCTGTAAGGTATGATTCGGTATATGACTATGTCAGACTGTTCTTGATTAGTTTGTGAGATGGCTCTCCCTCACAGCCCCTGACTAGTCAGTGAGGAGGATTTTGCTGGGTCAACAGGGCTGTTTCTGCTGTTGTCTATTCCAATGCCTTGGTCAATGTCAGGTGATCCGTCATTTCTTTGTTGAGACTTTGTATTGACTGATAACAGCTGAGTGGTTTGCTAGGCCATTTCAGAGGGCAATTGAGAGTCAACCACATTGCTGTGGGTCTGGAGTCACATGTAGATCAGGTGAGGATGGCAGATTTTCTTCCCTGAAGGGCGTTAATGAACGAGATGGGTTTTTCCAAAAATCGACAATGGTTCATTGTCATCCGATGATTCTTAATTCCAAATATTTTTTATTGAATTCAAATTCCACCATCTACCATGTCAGGATTTGAACCCAGGTCCCCAGAACATTTCAGCTGAGTTTCTGGATCAATAGTCCACTGTTGAATGAGCTGCTCGTTCATTGGGACTGAGTCGTTCATTGGCTTATATGACATTCCTCGGTATAAAGTACCCTTTCCAGCTTCTCTGGTAGCCATGGAAACCACGTCACGGAATCACAAGATTGTTATGGCGAAGAGGAGGCCATTCAGCTCAAAGTGCCTTTCAAATGAGCGTCATTACTGAGTACCAATCTTCTGTTTTGCCCCATACTCTTGCACACTATTTCTACCCAAGTAACCATCCAATGTCCTTTTGAATGCCTCAGTTGAACCAGCCTTCACCGCATTTCCAATCAGTGCATTTCTGACTCCAACTACTTGCTGTGTGAAAAGGTTTTTCTCAAATCTCTCTTGCTGTTTTTGTACATTGCTTTAACTCTATGCCGTCTCATTCTTGTCCCATTTATGAGCAGGAACACTCTATGCAGGATTTTGAAAACCTCAATCATGACTTTCTCACCAGGAGAACAATCCCAACTTCTTCAATCTGTCTTCATCGCTGAAGTTTCCCATTCCTGAAACCATTCCTCGAAGGTACTCCTGCATTCCCTCTCTCTCCAATACATTCACATTGTTCCTATAATGTGCCCACAACGGTACACAGTCCTCCAACTGAGGTCTAACAAGTGTCTTATACAACTTCAATGTGACCTTCCTGATCCTGTAATCTATGCCCTATCAATAAAGCCGAGAACACTATGTGCTTTATTAACTGGAGAGTGATGATCTAGTGGTATTATTGCTAGACTATTAATCCAGAAACCCAGGTAATGTTCTCGGGACCTGGGTTCAAATCCTACCATGGTGGAATTTGAATTCAATAAATAAACCTAAATTTTAAGAGTCTAGTGTTAAACATGAAACCACTATCGATTGTTGGAAAATTCCATCTGGTTCACTAATGTCCTTTAGTGATGGAAACTGTTGTCCTTACCTTGTCTGGTCTACATGTGACACCAGACCCACAGCAATGTGGTTGACTCGTAACTGCCCTCTGAGCAATTAGGGATGGGCAATAAAGGCTGGGCTGGCCATGCATGCCCACATCCTGTGAATGAGTTAAAATAAAAACTACTCTCTCCACTTGTCATCTTACCTTCAATGATCTGTCCATATTTACACCCAGGTCACTGTGCTCCTGCAACCCATTTGGAACTGTACCCTCTGTTTTATACGATCATGTCCCTCCAACCAAAGTCTATTACCTCTCATTTTTCTGCATTGAATTTAATTTGCCACTTATCCACCCAGTCAACCAATGTGTCACACTGTCTTCCTCACAGTTTACAGACCTTCCAGGTTTCTTATCCTGCTGTTGGAGCTGATAATCAGTGAGGGAATGAGACTGTAATATTGTCGTTATCGTTTGCTAATGGCCACAAGGGCCATTCCCTCTGAGCTATAATAAACAAGAATTTAACTGCAATTTAGGCTCAGAGACATAAGGTCCAAACAGCAGCATCTGAGTGTAATTCCTCACCTAGTTCTGTTTTGTAAATACGCACAAATATACGGAATAGGAACGGGAACAGGCCATTCGGCCCCTTGAGTCTGCACTGCCATTCAATATAATCATGGCTGACCCAATTGTGACCTCCACTCCACATTCCTACATAACCCCGATAACCTTTCACCCTGCCTTACTTATCAAGAATTTATCTATTGCTGTAAAAATATCAAAAGTTGAGCTTCCACTGCCTTTTGAGGGAGACATTTCCAAAATGAAATGTCACAACATTCAAGACTTTGGTCCCAATTTTCAGAACGAGGCCTATTGTAGATTTTGTGTAGCTTTGGCAATATCGACTTGATGGGTTGAAAAGTCTCTTTTGTACCATGTGACTCCCCACCTTGTGTGAGAAAGAAATTCTGTTCATCTCTGTCTGAAACTGGTGACCTTTTTTATTTTTAAATGGTGACCCTCAGTTTGAGATTCTCCCTCAAGAGGAAACATTATCCCCACATGCACATGCACATTGTTAAGCTGAGTCAGGCTTGTATATGTTACAAGTGCATTAGTTGGGTTTTGGCCCAGTGCAGTGCATTTGTATCAGGGGATAGAGAGCCACCAAGCATCTGCAGTTGACATATCTTTGACATCGGCAAGTATCAATTTCCATCAGTCTGTGGGATCAGTTCCACTGCTATTGTTTTTAATGGATTAGATATTCAATTGAAATTTGTGCTGCTTACCATGAACTTTTGCTTCTTTTAAAAACAAAATTCCCTTCCTAGGTAGTGGAATAAACCGGATCTTGATAATTATAGACACGTATGTTTGCCATCAGATACAGAAAAAACTGTTGTCTGGCATTGTCCAGTACGCGATGGGACTCCCAGCTTAGTTTCAGAATTCCAGCTTGCTGACCTGACTGAATTCAGTGAATCACAGAAATTGTACAACAAATGAGAGAGCACCACTATGGTGTGGTAAGACTATGGTGACTTTACCTTTTATGCAGATTGCGTTTTCCATCGCCTGTGGTACCTGAAGGTCTCACATTTGCCCCATTGTCTGTACTGGCACAGAAAGAGCTATCCAGCCTTTCCCACTGTCCAGCGCTTGCTGTGTAGCTCAGAGAGTTACAGCATCTCCAATGCTTGTCTGAGCTTTATTTAAATCGCATGAGGGGTTCTGCCCTCCACACCCTTGATGCAGCCAGTGCCTGTTACCCTGTTGAATATAAAAGACTTCTCCTCCAGTCCCTCTAATTTCATTGTGTCCCTTAGTTACTGATCCCCCTGCTAAAGGAAATTGCTCCTTCCCAAGCTCTCGGATTTTATTTTTTCTTTCTTGCATATCCAGAAGTGCTCTTACACACAACTGAATGGCTATTTTCCATCACTGAGGCATGTTGACCCTCAGGTTAAACTACCACCAACTTTCTCTGTCTCAAATGAGAGAGCACCACTATGGTGTGGTAAGACTATGGTGACTTTACCTTTTATGCAGATTGCATTTTCCATCGCCTGTGGTACCTGAAGGTCTCACATAATTCCATACACCTTAATTAATTAAGTTAAATTCTTTGTAGAAATAGAAACTAGAACTAGAAGTTGGCCATTTGGCCCCTCGAGCCTATTCCTCCATTCAATTCTATATCAATGTCATGTTTCCACTTTGACCCTATACCCTTTGATGCCTTGATACAATGGGTAAAGTGATGGATGACTGTTGTCCATACCTAAATTCCCAAAAGGGACTCGAAAAGGGACAGACTTGGATACCTGTTGGAAAAATGAATGTACATAATGAATTAGAGGGCCGATAATTTGTTGGGTGGGTAGTCATAGAGTCATAGAGATGTACAGCATGGAAACAGACCCTTCGGTCCAACCCGTCCATGCCGACCAGATATCCCAACCCAATCTAGTCCCACCTGCCAGCACCCGGCCCTATCCCTCAAAACCCTTCCGATTCATATACCCATCCAAATGCCTCTTGAGTGTTGCAATTGTACCAGCCTCCACCACTTCCTCTGGCAGCTCATTCCATACATGTACCACCCCCTGCGTGAAAAAGTTACCCCTTAGGTCTCTTTTATATCTTTCCCCTCTCACCCTAAACCTATGCCCTCTAGTTCTGGACTCCCCGATCCCAGGGAAAAGACTTTGTCTATTTATCCTATCCATGCCCCTCATGATTTTGTAAACCTCTATAAGGTCACCCTCCGCCTCCGATGCTCCAGGGAAAACAGCCCCAGCCTGTTCAGCCTCTCCCTATAGCTCAGATCCTCCAACCCTGGCAACATCCTTGTAAATCTTTTCTGAACCCTTTCAAGTTTCACAATATCTTTCCAATAGGAAGGACACCAGAATTGAATGCAATATTCCAACAGTGGCCTAACCAATGTCCTGTACAGCCACAACATGAGCTCCCTACTCCTGTACTCAGTACTCTGACCAATAAAGGAAAGCACACCAAATGCCATCTTCACTATCCTATCTACCTGTGACTCCACTTTCAAGGAGCTATGAACCTGCACTCCAAGGTCTCTTTGTTCAGCAACACTCCCTAGGACCTTACCATTAAGTGTATAAGTCCTGCTAAGACTTGCTTTCTCAAAATGCAGCACCTTGCATTTATCTGAATTAAACTCCATCTGCCACTTCTCAGCCCATTGGCTCATCTGGTCAAGATCCTGTTGTAATCTGAGGTAACCCTTTTTGCTTTCCACTACACCTCCAATTTTGGTGTCATCTGCCAACTTACTGACTATACCTCTTATGCTCGCATCCAAATCATTTATGTAAATGACAAAAAGTAGAGGGCCCACCATCGATCCTTGTGGCACTCCACTGGTCTCAGGCCTCCAGTCTGAAAAACAACCCTCCACCACCACTCTCTGTCTTCTACCTTTGAGCCAGTTCTGTATCCAAATGGCTAGTTCTCCCTGTATTCCATGAGATCTAACCTTGCTAATCGGTCTCCAATGTGGAACCTTGTCAAACGCTTTACTGAAGTCCACATCTACTGCTCTGCCCTCATCAATCCTCTTTGAATTCAAATCTCTGAACAGATGGATAATTAGTTTTTGTTGAGCAAGGGTATTAAGGAATATGAGCCAAAGGCAGATATATGGAGTCAGCCATGATCTCATTGAACGGTGGTACAGGCTGGAGGGGCTGAATATGTTCTTCCTGGATGGTTGTTGTTAAAAATGGTCTCCACATTGATGCTGTTGCAGTTCATTTTGTTTATTAACAGTTCAAATGAGGCATTGACAGAAACATTTTAACATTGTTGAATGCAGAAACGAAATGCACAGGAGCTATTGATTTAAAAATCAATGGGTTACTGCCAATTTTAAACAACTTGGGGGAAATGAGCATGTGTCTGGGCGATGTCCTTTAATGTCGACAAATATATCATATGAGACAAATGAAGCCCAGACACATTTATACACTACAAAGACACACGCTTTTAAGGTAAGATATCGAGAGATAGAGCTGGAAGTAATTATTGATCAGTTTTTGCACACAAGCAATCTATGATTCTTCTACACAGGGTGAATACTCGTGTTGTAGAATGTACAGAGAGAACCAAGAGACAGTACTCCTAGAACATTCTGGTGCATCTGCCCAGTTAACTTTGGCCTTTGTGCATGGTGAAGGATATTGAAGCGCTGAAGCCGGTAGTTAGGAAGGCAACCCGCATGACAGCTGAATCTTGGAGCTGTTATTTATGAGGATAAGAAGCAAGAATTATTATCCAACAAGAGTTACTGAGGACTGGAAGTTTTAACAGTGAAAGAGCGAATGGACTCAGTTTGGTTCTTGGAGTTGAGTAGGATTGAAAGATGGTGGAATTCAGAAGATGCAATCTGCATTAAAGGTAAAGTCACCATAGTCTTACCATAGCTGAAAATGTGTTGCTGGAACAGCGCAGCAGGTCAGGCAGCATCCAGGGAACAGGAGAATCGACGAAGGGCTTATGACCGAAACGTCGATTCTCCTGTTCCCTGGATGCTGCCTGACCTGCTGCGCTTTTCCAGCAACACGTTTTCAGCTCTGATCTCCAGCATCTGCACACCTCACTTTCTCCCCATAGTCTTACCATACCGTAGCGGTGCTCTCTCATTAGAGAGGGAACGTTTGTGGTGGTTTAACCTGAGGGTCAACATGCCTCAGGCAAGGGGAGAGGTTGAGAAGGGGAATTCTTCATAGCATCCTCAACCAGTGTGGGAATTGAACGCATGCTGTTCGTTTCATGCTGCATTGCAAACCCAGCCGTCCAGCCAACTGAGCTAACCAAGCCCCACAAACTGAATTACCCACCAGTGAGGAGCTCTCTTTCATAGAGTTATGGGCGTTGACATTAGACTTTCTCAACATGTGGTCAGTAGGGTATTGATACCCCCCTCAGGAGTGGTGTAGTGGGTATGAGTGATGGGCACATTTCTAGTTGGGCAGAATCAGTTGCCTGTCACTGTGATCTGGCGGAGTCTGAGTTGATGACCTGTCAGAGGGCAGTGAGGAGTTTCCTGGATGGGTAACAGGCCAGAGTTAAACAGATGAGTCTCTTCTTCTCCTCTTT
The DNA here is from genome assembly GCF_004010195.1 of Chiloscyllium plagiosum. NCBI lineage: Eukaryota > Metazoa > Chordata > Chondrichthyes > Orectolobiformes > Hemiscylliidae > Chiloscyllium > Chiloscyllium plagiosum. Next base: position 36,281,915 of record NC_057743.1, read on the forward strand.
GTGGCTCAAAGGTTTCACAAATCGGCTTCACTGTGGTCAGGGCAAAATGTGATTGTGGCGAAATCTCCGTTCCTTTAGATTCATGGAGATGGACAGCACGGAAACAGACTCTTCAGTCAACTCGTTAGCACCGACCAGACATCCCAATCTGACTGATACCCATTTGCCAGCACCCGGCCCATATCCCTCCAAACCCTTCCTATTCATATACCCATCCAGACGCCTTTTAAATGTTGTAATTGCACCAGCCTCCACCACTTCCTCTGGCAGCTCGTTCCACACACAAACCACCCTCTGTGTGAAAAAAATTACCTTTCAAATCTTTCCCCTCTCACCCTAAACCTGTGCCCTCTATTTTTGAACTCCCCTATCCGAGGAAAGAGTCCTTGGCTATTCACACTATCCATGCCTCTTATGATTTTATAAACCTATGTAAGGTCACCCCATAGCCTCCAGGGAGAAAGCCCCAGCCTACTCAGCGCCTCCCTATAGCTCAAACCCTCCAGTCCCAGCAACATCCTTATAAATCTTTTCTGCACCCTCTCAAATTTCACAACATCCATCCTCGAGCAGGGAGACCAGAATTGTACATCAATATTCCAAAGTTTTCATTTCCTTTAGCAGTGTGTAATGAGAGCTCTGATTGAGAAAACAATTGAGTAACCATTTCAAAATCTGGATGAAGAAATGCTGAAAGTGTGCCTGAACGGCTGGCAAATGAATGTAGAACCGGACTTTATAGTTTAAGACGCACACTTCGTTACCACAGTGACTCAGCAACCATATGCTCTGTCTTTCAAACTAGTGATCTATAAGATTAGGGAAGATTCTCAGTTCGTTGATTTCAGGCAGGACAGTAATATCAAAGAGTTAGTCTATGGGCAAGAACATTGAACAGTCCAGCTCAGAAACAGGGCCTTTGGCCCACACACTGACCATGATACCATTCCAAACTAATCCCAGCTACCTACATGTGGTCTATATCCTTCAATTTCCTGCCTGTTTGTGTGACTGTCTAAAGGCATCTTAAATGTTGCTGTCATATCTGCTTCTACCCCCTTCCCTGGCAGTGTGTTCCAGGCACCTACCACCCTCTGTGTAAGAAAACCGGCCTTGGACATCTGCTTTAAACTTTCCCCCTCTCACTGTAAGTCTAGTACAGTATTTGACATTTCCACTTGACCGAAAGACTCTGACTATCGCCCTATCCATGCCTCTCCTCACTTCGTCAGGTCACCTGTCAGCCTGCAGTCCACCCTCTGCTTATAACTGAAATACTCCAATCCAGGCAACACCCCGGTAAACTTCTTTTACACCCTCTCCTAAGCCTCCACATCCTTCCGATAGGGTGGGGACCAAAACAACTCTCAGTACTGTAAATATGGCCGAAATAAAGTTTTATACAGCTGCAACATGAAGAGCTTATGCTCGAAACGTTGACTCTCCTGCTCCTTGGATGCTGCCTGACCGGCTGCTCCACACTTTTTGACTCTGATCTCCAGCATCTGCAGTCCTCACTTCCTCCTCCTTTATACTCAATGCCCCAACCGATGAAGACAATCATGCTGTGCGCTTTCTTTACCTCAACAAATCCACTTGTGTTGCCACTTGCAGGGAGCTATGGACATGCATCCCAAGATCCCTCTGTCTATCAATGCTCCTGAGGAGCCTGCCATTTACTGTCTACTTTCCTCTTGCGTTTGACCTCCCAAAATGTGTAGCCTCACATTTGTCCAGATTAAACTCCACCTTGGTTCATAACAATGACTCCAATAAGAAAAAGTGTGCATGATGGCTTACCTGCAGTGCCTCAATTCCCTCCACCACTGATGCTCAGTAGCAGCAGTGTGTATTATCTACACTTCAGAAGTTCCCCAAGGCTCTTTCCACAGCACTTTCCAAACCTATGACCTCTACCACCTGGTACAACAGCTGTCACAGACTGCAATTTCCCCTGCTCATCACACAGCTTCCCATACAAAACTATATTGTTATTCCTGCACTATCACTGGATCAAAATCCTGGAGTTAAGAGCTTCTTTCTCCATTGACCACACTGGGCAGAATGCCATGTATTCAGTGAGTGGCAGAACTGTAGAATAGGAAGTGGGTGGCATATACGTCTCTACATTTCTCCTCATGATCTTTTTCTCCGAATCATGGTTTCAGGCGATTGCCCATATTTTGCCATTCCGACATGACAATCAGCATTCCTTGAATCCCATTTGGAACCAGCATCACATTGAAAGAGTGGAAATCGTCATGAAGGAGACTGTGGATTCTAAAGGTAAGGATAATGCCTGAGCAAGAAGTTATGGTGGCTCCGAAACAAATAAACATATGTCGATTCAGGAGTTCTCAATATCACGCCAAATATTTTGGGGACAGTAGTTTGTAAAAATGAAGCTACTTTCTTTTTAAGAGTTAGATTACCTACAGTATGGAAACAGGCTCTTTGGCCCAACAAGTCCATACCGACCCTCCGAAGAGTAACCCACCCAGGCCCATTCCCCTACCCTATATTCACCCCTGACTAATGCACCTAACCTACACATCCCTGAACGCTATGGGTAATTTAGCGTGGCCAATTCACCTAACCTGCACGTCTTTGGATTGTGGGAGAAAACCAGAACACCCAGAGGAAACCCATGCAGACAGTCACCCGAGGCTGGAATTGATTAACCTGAAAACTAAAATATGTTTTCTGCTGAATACACCGTCGGCAACACAAAATTGACCATCAGTTATTGACCTCATTCGGAGGTGCTTTTCAGTGGTGGGACACAGCTGAAGAGGTTGTATATTCCACTTCTGACAAGGGACTTAACCAAGTTAATTGGGTAAAATTGTGGTTGACTATTAGGGATGGCAGTAAATGCTGGCTAAGACAGCGATGCCCTCTTGTTCCGTGAATGAATTTAAAAGCAATGGCCTGTTCTTGTCAGTTCAGTGATTTCTAATTAACTCTAGAGTGGCAGTGAAGTGGGAGGTTGGTGTGGGCCGCGCACTCTGTGAGAAAGTTTGAAATTCAATAGAATTTACTTTAACAGCACAGCACCGTCTGAATTTCCCATTTTAGCTGTGCCCATGTAGATTCTGGAATCGCTGTTAGGTTGAGAAAAGCAATGATCGTGATTGCTGAGTTTCAGCATCATGCCTACTGCACATTGTGAACCGTTGTGATGAAAGATGTGGTAACATGAATTGTAATCGCTTTGCAAATCTGGATTGTTTTAAAAAGAGAGGCAGGTGGATGAGAAGTTTCATTTTAATGGTCAACAAGTCACTTTGGAACAGTAACGTAACTCCAGCATTACTCAGAAAGACCTTAAGACCATAAAACATAGAAGCAGAAATTAGGCCATTCAGCCCATCAATGTGACTCCAGACCTTTGTGTGTTTAATAGAAAGATGTTTTTGCTAGGAAGAGTTTGTTTTCAGTTCACTTCAGAAGAATCAGGATTGAGTTCAAAAGCAAGTTTTATTTTTTCTTTGAGTAGGAGTTTTGTAGTCACTCCAGCAGAAATGTCTAAATTATGAAGTTTTCAAGTCTGGAAAGTTGGGATAGAGCTCTGATAATGATAGCATTGAGAGAATTTATGCATTCAAATGTATAAAGAAATCTGTAAGACAATAAGAAATAGGAATAAATCATTCAGCCCCTTGAACCTGCTCCATCATTCAAGAGGATCATGGCTGATCCAACATTCCTCACAACCATTTTCCTGCCCTTTTCCCCATAAATCTCGATTCTCTGAATGATCAAGAATCTATCTCGACCTTAAATGTACACAAGGACTCTGTCTCTGTGGTAAGAAGTTCCAAAGACTCAGAACATGAGAGCAGATTCTGAAAAGAATCATTATCTTCACAGTCCAGGGAGTTAAGTAGAAACCTAAAGAGTTGAGATAAGAGTGTAGTTTCTCTAGACTTGAGTTTGGAAAGGGATGTTTTCGGGAAATGAGTTGAAACTTTGCATTGAAGTTCATGTGAGGAGCCTTCTGAGTAAAGCTTATTTTTATCTATAGCTTGGTTTCTTTTTCTTTTGTGTAATAAACTTATGTGTTCTGTTGTTGAATACCACTTGCAGCCTGAGGTGGAGATATTTCAGTGACTAAACGCCATGTTAATGAAATAAATTTATACAATCATATAATCTATCAAACCAGGTTTTCTTTTGGGATCTGACTTATCCAAAAGTACGGTAGCTCTTTATTTATTCATGGGATGTGGGTGCTACTGGCTGGGCCAGTGTTTATTGCCTGTCCCTAGTTGCCCCTTGAGAAGGTGGGAGTGAGCTGCCTTTTTGAACTGCTGTAGTCCATGTGCTATGGGTTCACCCAGAATGCCCCTAGAGAGAGAATTCCAGGCTTTTGATCCAGTAAGGAATGGTGATATATTTTCAAGCCAGGACAGTGAGTGGCTTGGAGGGGAACTTGCAGAATGGTGGTATTCCTATGTATTTGCTGCCCTGGACTTTCTAGATGGAAGTGGTCATGGGTTTGAAGATGCTGCTTAAGGAGCCTGGGTGAGTTTCTGGCTTCATTTCAATGTGGATTCCTGAGTTTCATGGGTAGAGGTGCCAGGGGTTGTTCACTGCATATGATCTGAGATGGTTTAGTTAAGGGTCTGTTTGGTAGATTAGAGAAAGAAAGTTGTCAGGGGCTGGGGCCCACAAGTACTATTGAAAATTGTGTGAAATAGTTTGAAATTATTTTCAGTGAAAATGGGACCTGATTGGAGAGTGAACATGTGAGCGTTAAGGAGTTGGTTGGGAGAAAGGTTCACATTTAAAGAGTCATGAGAATATAACGCTTATTGAAATCTAGTGAAGCACAATACTTAGGAGGACATTAAAGAAATGTTTGTAGACAATTATTAAGTAGCATAAGGAGAGCAAGATGGTATCAGAATAGGTAGCTCTGATGTGGAGCTAATTCAATGGTGTCCTACTGTGTCAGAATTGCTGTGACAGTATCTAGGACATTCTAACTCCATAGCTGAAGGCGGAATGATCTGACAGGTTTTAATTTCTTTACATTCAATAAAAGAAGCAATCCCAGCTGTTCACAGTGAACTGCTGAGAGGTAGATTGGAAAATGTCGATGTCAGGTGCATGTTCAAGATCCATTCCGTCTGCTGGAATAAAGAAATCAGAGAGCTTTCTACCTTAACATTACAACTTTCACCGTCTGTTTGATGCCTTTCGTCAGTCCCTTTCACTGTATTCATTTCAACTCCCCCGTCAAATTTCTCACCCTGTTCTTCAAATAAAGCAAAGAGCTTAACAGCAAATATTGCCTCCCAGGGGCTGCCAAGGATACAGTTGCTGAGAATTGTCAGTGTAGAAATAAGGTCACTTAGCCCTTCCGGTCTGAGCTCAACCCCAGCCCCTGATTTTATCGAACCCCATTAACAGAACGGGAGCAGCGCCTGTATCTGAGTGATGCTCAGTTATACATTACCCCAACACCAGGAGGAGCTGATCACCGAAAGAGCAGAACAAGCTTGAGGGGTAGAATTGTTTGCCCCCTTCCTGTTCCATGCCCCTGTGTTTACCCAGAGAGTGGTTAGAATGCAGAGCTTGCCATTACTTAGTGGATTTGGGGTGTGATTCACAAAGATTAAGTTAGGGTGGGTTCAAAAGAGATTTACCAAGATGTTGCTTGGTATGGAAATTTTGACGTATAAGGAAAAGTTGAATAGGCTGGGACTTTTTTTAACTGGAGCATAGGAGGTTGAGGGGTGACCTGATAGAGATTTATAAAATCATGAGGGGCATAGATAGTGTTACTGGTAAGTATCTTTTCCCTAAAATAGGAGATTTCAAGACTGGGGGGCCCATATTTACAAAGTGAGAGGAGAGAGATTTTAAAAAGACATGAGGGGCAAATTTTTTATACAGAGAGTGGTTCCTGTGTGGAATGTACTTCCTGAGGAAATGGTGGGTGCGGTCACAGTTACGATGTTTAAAAGATACTTAGATAAATACATGAATTGAAAAGGTTTGGGGGGATATGGGTCAGGAGCAGGCAGGTGGGACTAGTTTAGTTTGGGATTATGTTCAACATGGACTGAAGGGTCTGTTTCTCTGTTATACAATTCTTGTTCTTATCTGGAAGCTAGATAAGGACATGACAGGGAAAGATGTAGACTGTTATTTTGAATATATTCTCTCAAGTGCAGATATTGCCATTCGGCCCATTGAGTCTGCACCAGCCCTCTGAAGAGCATGCCTCTTAGACCCACCCCCTCTGCTATCCCTGTAACCCTGCATTTCCCATGGCCAATCCACCTAACCTGCACATCTTTGGACTGTGGGAGGAACCTGGATCACCTAGAGGGGACCCACACAGACACGGGGAGAATGTACCAGACAGACAGTCACCCGAAGCTGGAATCGAACCTGCGAGGCAGTAGTGCTAACCATTGAGCCACTGTGCTGCCCTTATTGGGTCAGGTGAAGTTGGGTGGGAGAGAGGTTTTGATCGGTTTCTGTGCAGTCCTGCAGTGTGCAATAAGCCAGTGTAAACAGTTGCATTGTGTGTGTGGGGGGGATGGAAGTGGGGGAAGGCAATGACACACCGGTAATTTCACAAAGTGGCCCAGAAACCAAGGCTAATGTTCTGGCAACAATGGGTTCAAATCCCTTGCCAAGTGGTGAAATTAGAAATAAAAAAACATCTGGAATTACTCTGGCAACCATTTGTTGCTTCTTACAAAAAAAGAAACCATCTGATTCCTTGGTGCAAATTAGGGAAAGAAATCTGCCATCCTCTGTTGTACATGTAACTCCAGACACACAGCAATGTGGGAAACAAAGTAAGGAAACCAGATGGACCACTGGCATTGACTATGCAGCCAGACCATATGAAACTCAGTCCTCTCAGCCCTACAAAGGCCTTCTTGCCAACATCTTGCCAAAGTGAGAAGATCTAGTGGCAGCAACCCAGATGCCACCATCACCATCTCTGGGTATGCCCCATCCCACAAAAAGCTGGAATCCAATTTGAGCAAGTAATATGGAAGGCTATTGGAATATTGGCCTTTATTTTCAAGGGAGGGGTGTATAAAAACAGTAAAGTCATTGCTAAAACTACATGAGGCATTAGTTAGACCACACATGGAATACTGTGAACAATTTTGGTCCCTTTATTGAAGGAAAGATGTAATGGCATTGGAGGCAGAACAGGGTAAATTCACTAGGTAGGGAGGGACTGATCTATCGGGAGAGGTCATGTCAGTTGAGCCTGTACTATATTTTTGGAGTTTGGAAATATGAGAGCAAACCCTAGTGAAGTATCTAATATTCTTAGGGAGCTTGACAGGGTGGGGGGAGAAAGGTGGGAGAGTCTAAGTTGGAGGGCATAAAAGGGGTTCGTCCATTTAAGACCAAGATGAGGAGGAATTCTTTTTTTTGAGGGTATCACAAAGGACTGTAGTTAAATATATTCAACACTGAGATAGTTCCTTCATCAGCAAGGGAACTGGGGTTACGGTGTTAAGGCTGGAAAGTGGAGTTGAGGATTATCAGATCAGCCATGACTTCACAGAATCATAGAATCCCTACAGTGTGGAAACAGGCCATTTGGCCCAACAAGTCCACACTAACACTCCAAAAAATATCCCATCGAGACTCATTCCCCTCCCTATTACTCTACATTTTCCCATGACTAATGCAGGTTGACTGGTCCCCAAATCTTGATGGATTTCAACCCAGGTTTTAAACAGAGTGGCTAATGCGATAAATGATTAATTTTTTTTAATTTTCAAAAAAAAACCCTAGATTTAGGGAAGATTCAATTGAATTGGAAGATAGCAAGTGTAACTTTATTCAAAAGGGGAGGGAGACAGAAAGCAGGAAACTACATGGTCAGTTGACTAAATATTTGTCATAGGGAAGATGTTAAAAGCTGTTGTTAAACACATTAAAGCAGGGCACTTAGAAACTTTCAAGGTAATTAGGCAGATTCAACATGTTTTTGTGGAAGAAAAACCATGTTTAACCCATTTATTGTAATTATTTGAGGAAGTAACATTCTGTAGATAAAGGGAAACTCGTGGATGTAACGTACTGAGGTTTTATAAGGCATTTGCTATGACGCCACATCAAAGATTATTGTGGGAAGTAAAAGCTCATGGTGTAGAGAGTAACATGTTGGTGTGGACAGAAGAAGGACATGAAACAGAGAATAAGAATAAATAGGCCTTCAAAGAATCATGAATTTCTTTTTGAAAAGTAGCGAATGACTATAGGGTAAAGGTTAACTTAAGGAAGATCGAGTTACTCCATCAACCACCACTAAATTCTGACTATGCCTCACACACAGTAACAATCAATAACACAGCCTCGAAGGCTCTAACCTGTCCTGGAAACGGAACCTGCAGAAATGTCCGCATTGATATTGCATTCAGTTACTGGAGGGAGCTCAGTTTCTCCCATTTACACAGGAGACTCTGAAGGATTTGAGATACTAAACTTACAACAAAACCTGCTGTGTACGAAGGTGTAGTAAAGTCTATCCTTCTTTATACCTGTGAGGCACGAACTGCATATTCTAGTCTTATTAAGCAGTTGGATAGCATCCCTGAACACTATGGCCAATTTACCTGACCTGCACATCTTTGGATTATGGGAGGAAACCAGAGCACCCGGAGGAAACCCACGCAGACACAGGGAGAATGTGCAAACTCCACGCAGACACAGGGAGAATGTGCAAACTCCACACAGATTGTCATCCCAGACTGGAATCGAATCCAGATCTCTGGTGCTGTGAGGCAGCAGTACTTGACACCATGCCACCCCTGAATGGTGGGGTACTCTCAATGGGCTGAATGACCTCTTTCTGCTCCTATGTCTTCTGGAGTTGGTAAGGGCCATTCTGATTTGTTTTAAGGCAGAGGGCATCACTGGGTGGAAAGGGTCTGGAAAGGGGTTCCCTGATGGAGAAAACACCATCAAAAGGCAGATGTGGCCTGTTCTGATGAACTGAACTGGTCTCATTCAGTCTCATTATGTTCTGTGCTGCTCTGGTGGCCAAAAAGTCATCGAATCACAAAGCCAATGGCTGCAGGAGCTAGTGCAGCTTTTCTTCCCAGTTAACCAGTTCAGAGATGTTATTACACACCTCTGGAGCAAGTGGGACTTAAACTCAGGCCTCCCAGTCCAGAGGTAAGGACACTACCACTGCACCACAAGAGGCCTGCCATAGCCCAGCACACAAAACTGCTTTCCAAATCTGATTCAAACCCGTGGCAGTGTAAGGGTCTTGGTAACAATGACATGACGTTATCTCCATGAAGAACCCAGCTTTGAAATATAAATATAAAATATCAGCTCTTTTTGTTCCACTCTGCACAATTTATGACCTATAATGAGTAGGCATTGTTTCAAAACCTTCTGGGTCCCTGGAGTTTCAAACTCGACTGAAAAATATTCCTAGTTGTGCCCTTGAAATCTAATGCAGGGTAATTGTGCTTCCCATTAAAACAGCTATTCAGGGATTACACTGTGTTCTGCATCTTATTTTAGGGGACACTGTAAATGCTCACAGTTCAGCTTTGTTGGCTTTGGCAGTGCTGAGTCAGTCTCTCTGCGTCTAATCATCGAGCACTGGTGAATCTGCAGTATTGATTAATTTAATTAGTCTTTCATGCATTGACTGAGGTACAAGGAAGGAGTACAGACTACTGATGTCAATTGACAATGCACAAATGCAGAGGCACAGCATCAGCAGACAACTTGCAGAACTGGTGCTGTTTCATTCACCTGTACTGTACAGCTTGCTGTCATTGAGTGTGATGTATAGATACCCCTGTTAATGTACACTTCCCAGAGTGCTACTTAATACTGCCCTTGACCATACTTTAAAAAAGAACAAATGATTCTTTTCTCGCGTTTAGAAATCGCCTGTTCTGAATCAAGCTGACCTCTATTTTACTTTCCCAGAACACATTAGTAAATGAATGAGTGATATATCAATGTTGCTCCAAAGTCATAACTTTGTGAAACTGGGGCAGCAGATTCACTATTGCTTTGTGTGCATGCGTTTGTGTGTGTGTGAAGAATATTTAATTCTCTCTCTCAGTGCTGTGTTAACTGCGTTTATTTTTATCAAGTTTTCTCCTCAATTGGCTGCCTACCAAGTGTGACTCAGAGGGTGAGCAATTGGTCGGTTTGCTTCCAGGCCTTAATTGGACAGTAGGAAGCCCCATTCATTAGCGACGCATAGTCAACAATGAACTCAAAGTTTCTAAGCCATTCATACATGGGGAAGCACTGGCCAAGTGGTGTTATTGTTGGATTATTAATCTAGAAACCCAGGGAATATTCTGGGGACTGGTTTTGAATCACCACCTGGGCAGATGATCGAATTTGAATTAAAAAAAGAAATCTGGAATCAACAGTCCAGTGATGACCATGAATCCAGTGTCAATTGTCAAGAAAAACCCACCTGGTTCACTAATGTCCTTTGGGGAAGGAAACTGCTATCCTTACCCAGTCTGACCCACATGTGACTCCAGACCCACAGCAATGTGGTTGACTCTTAATTGCCCCCCTGAGCAGTTGGGGTGGGTTATAAACCCTTATCCAGTGAATGAATATTAAATGGAAAAACCGATCAGCACTCCCCGCTCCTCCCCCCACCATGGATCTTCCCTCTATTTGAACCGGTGCAGACTACTTTGGGAGTTCCCTACAGTGTCACCCCTTGAATGCAGGTTTTATTTCCTGCCACTTACCGAATTAAACCCCATTCAGGTTTGATATGAAAGTGGCCACTTGGTCGAGTGCATCAGTTCCTGGGGGCAGGTGACCCACATCGCAAAGAGCTTCCACCCCATTGGGTAGAAGGGTGAGATCAGAGCTGTGAGATCTGTTTGGGCATTTTAGACTAAGATTGTTACAACTTGAAATTGAAAGAATTCTTCAAGGTCTGTTGTAATACGGTGGAAGATAATTTGGGTGGTGCCAGAATCTTGCACAGTTTCAACTGGATCTTTGTTTCGGCAGAACACACTTGGGGACATATGTTGTGCTTGTCACTTTGGCAAAGGTTTCTACATTTTTTGGTAGGAAGTGAAGGTGTTTTATCCCAATGAAGAATTTCAATTGGTATGGCACCTCATTGGTGGAAAATGCTATAGTGTTGCATGTCTTGTCCTTCTAGATATTTTTAATCAACCTGTAGCAAGTGGGTCTTGAACCTGGCCTCCTGATTTAGAGGTAGAGACATTACCTTTGCACCACCTAGAGATGTACAGCATGGAAACAGACCTTTTGGTCCAACTCGTCCATGCTGACCAGATATCCGAAATTAATCTAGTCCCATTTACCAGCATTTGGCCCATATCCCTCTGTACCCTTCCTATTCATACATCCATCCAAATGCCTTTTAAATGCGGTAATTAGATTACTTACAGATTACTTACAGTGTGGAAACAGGCCCTTCGGCCCAACAAGTCCACACCGATCCGCCGAATCGTAACCCACCCAGACCCATTCTCCTACATTTACCCCTTCACCTAACACTATGGGCAATTTAGCATTGCCAATTCACCTAACCTGCACATCTTTGGACTGTGGGAGGAAACCGGAGCACCCGGAGGAAACCCACGCAGACACGGGGAGAACGTGCAAACTCCACACAGTCAGTCGCCTGAGGCAGGAATTGAACCGGGTCTCTGGCGCTGCGAGGCAGCAGTGCTAACCACTGTACCACCGTGCCGCCCATTGTACCACCACTTACTCCGGCACCCCATTCCATTTATGCACCACCCTCTGCGTGAAAAAGTTGCCCTTTAGGTCCCTTTTATATCTTTCCCCTCTCACCCTAAACCTTTGCCCTCTAGTTCTAGATTCCCCCACCCCAGGGAAAAGACCTTGTCTATTTACCCTATCCATGTCCAAACCTCTGCTGCGGCCGCGCTTGGAGTATTGTGTACAGTTCAGGTCACGGCATTATTGGAAGGATGTGGAAGCTTTGGAAAGGGTTCAGAGGATATTTACCAGGATGTTGCCTGATATGGAGGGAGTGTCTTATGAGGAAACACTGAGGGTCTTGAGGCTATTTTCATTATAAAGAAGAATGACTTAATTGAGACATATAAGATAATCAGAGGATTAGATAGGGTGGACAGTGAGAGCCTTTCTCTTCAGATGGTGATGGCTAGCACTTGGGGACAGAGCTTTAAATTGAGGGGTGACAGATACAGGACAGATGTCAGGGGTAGTTTCTTTAGTCAGAGAGTAGTAGGGGCATGGAACGCCCTGCCTGCAACAGTAGAAGACTCACCAACTTTAAGGGCATTTAAATGGTCACTGGATAAACAAATGGAATAATGTAGGTTAGATAGGCTTCAGATTGATTCCACAGGTCAGCACAACATCGAGGGCCGAAGGGCCTGTACTGCGCTCAAATGTTCTGTGTTGTTACAATGCCGTGGTGTAATGCTAATATTTGGTTACTGAGTGAGTAGAAGGAGAAAGAAGAACTACCACAGGATGATGCTCAGCTTGAGACCTGAGAAACCTTTGTAACCTCCAGCAGCCAGGAGGCTGTCCCCTTGTGGCGAACCAATGGCTGTTGCTTTGAAGTTTGATCTTCACGTTGCCTTTGAGGTTCAGTTTTCCTGTGTGGCCTTAGTCCTGAAAAGGAAACACACATCAATTGGAATCTCAGAGATGTTGCTGCCTGAGTGCTCAGTTACTTTGTGAGAGTTGATATAGCACTCTGATACTTTTCATGGCCATAATTATTGGTCCTAATTTTCAAGGTTTATTTGTGTGGTATTAGAATGTTTTTTTCTTTATTCATTGGATGAGGCCATCACTGGTTGGGCCAAAATTTATTACCCATCCCCAGAGGGCAGTTAAAAGTCATCCTCATTGTTGTGGGTCTGGAGTCACATGTAGGCCAAACCAGGTAGAGATGGCAGTTTCCTTCCCTAAAGGACATTAATGATCCAGATGGGTTGTTCCTGATAAGCAGCAATGGATTCGCAGTCACCATCAGATTCTTAATTTTAGATTTTTATGAAGTAAAATTCCACCATCTGCCATGGCAGGATTCAGACCCAGGTCCCCAGAACATTACCTGGATCTCTGGATGAACAGCGATAATATCGCTTGGCCATCGTCTCCCATCACATCTCGATATAGGCACATTGGCCTCCAAGTGGCACAGACTAGTAACTGCTCAATGTATAAGGCATACTTGTGTTTATATAGCATCTTTCACAACTGTCTGAAGCATTTGATGTAGTTTTTGAAGTGTAGGCACTGCAGTAATGCACCCGCAGCAGCTAATGCACCCTCAGCAAGGTCCCCCACAGAGCAATGTGATAACGGCCAGATAATTTGTATTGTGTGTAATGTTGACTGTGGGACAAATATTCACCCATTACACCAGGGATAACACCCCATTGTTCTTTGTAACAGTGTAATGGACCTTTTTTATGCCTCCCCAAGCAGGCAGGTGGTATTGACTGAAAGACAGGTCCTCTGATAGGGCAGCACGCCTTCAGAACGGCACAGAGACTGTAGGTCCTCCAACAGAGCAGCACTCCTTCAGTACGGCACAGAGACTGTAGCTCATCTGACAGGGCAGCACTCCTTTAGCACGGCACTGAGACTGTAGCTCCTCTGACAGGGCAGCACTCCTTCAGTACAGAACTGGGCCTGTAGCTCCTCTGACAGGGCAGCACTCCTTCAGTACAGCACTGGGATTGTAGCTCCTCTGACAGGGCAGCACTCCTTCAGTACGGCACTGGGATTGTAGCTCATCTGACAGGGCAGCACTCCTTCAGTACGGCACTGGGATTGTAGCTCCTCTGACAGGGCAGCACTCCTTCAGTACGGCACTCGGATTGTAGCTCCTCTGACAGGGCAGCACTGCTTCAGTACAGCACTGGGCCTGTAGCTCCTCTGACAGGGCAGCACTCCTTCAGTACAGCACTGGGCCTGTAGGTCCTCTGACAGGGCAGCACTCCTTCAGTACGGTACTGGGGTTTCTGCCTTGGCTTTTTGTTTAAATGTTGCTGCGCAGCCTAAGCAAAGCAGCACTAAGGTGAGAGTGAACTCCAGCTAACTTGCATCAGAAGGTTATATATTAAATTCAGGAATGATTGGTGTATTTCCCCAAGCTCGTTCCCCTTAAGCTGTGGATGTGGAGACTGCGCTGACTCACTCCAAGGTTTTCTGTCTCAGGATATCTGACCTTGGTTACTTCCGGTTAATTCTGTAGAAGCCAGCCTTCCTTTGCAATGCCGTCTGGAATGATGCCAAGAATCCTCCAAAATATCCTTTCTGCTGGTGCCTCACTCGAGTGCTGCAAGGAAGACACAAAACTGGAAAATGGGAAGCTGATCTTTCGCTGCTTTAAAAAGCTGCTGACTTGCTGCTTGGTCCATCCTCAGAGGGCAGTGCACCTCTTAGTTCTCAGGAAGGGTCACCAGACCCGAATCGTGAACGCTGCTTTCTCTTCAGAGATACTGCCAGACCTGCTGAGCTTTTTCAGCAACTTTGGTTTTTGTTTCTTTCTCTTGGTCCTCTACCACCTCAGCCGTAGAGACCCCATCAATCAGCACCAAGGTATCTCGGTTACCATCGCACATCACCTTTAAATCATTTTGAGATGTTCGGGTTATTTTGTAGCCAAGTATTCAGAGCTGATGCTGCCAGCAGTTCATTTCTTGCTAACTGTTTGGATGAATCATCCATCAGTTGAACTGGTTAGATTGTTTGTAAATTGTGTAGTTATTTTGTCATCTCAGGAGAACGCGGAAACTACCTTTAAATTAGAGTCCAGTTCTGGGAAGAAATGTTACAGAATGACAAACTGTGATATGGTTGGTTTCTTTTGTTGCCTTGAATTAAATACTGTAATCTTACACACCCCAGCGTGTGCACACGCACACACACGCACACACATACACACACACAGACCCCGACGCGCGCGCACACACACGCACATATACACAGACATAGACACACTCACCCCCAACACACACAGACAGACACACACACCCCAACACACACGCCCCCAACGGACACACACACACACCCCAACACATAGACATACACACACACACACACACACACACATTGACATACACAATCATAATATATACATACACATATGGTGACATAGTGGTTAGCACCACTGCCTCACAGCATCAGGGACCCGTGTTTGATTCCAGCCTTGGGTGACTGTCTGTGTGGAGTTTGCACATTCTCTCTGTGTCTGCGTGGGTTTCCTCCCACAGTCCAAAGATGTGCAGGTTAGGTGAACTGGCCATGCTAAATTGCCCATAGTGTTCAAGGATGTGTAGGTTGGGTACATTAGTCAGTGGAAATATAGAACAATATGGTAGGGGAATGGGTCTGGATGGGATACTGTTCAGGGGGTTGGTGTGGACTTGCTGGGCCAAATGGCCTGTTTCCACAGTGTAGGGATTCTATGCATACATACACAGATACCCACACAATTCATGTCGAGATTGTACTCAGTACTCTCTGAGGAGAATATTCCTTTTGCGAATCATTTCTTTGGAAGCTCTGCGAGAATAATTCAGAAGATTACGTACTGATATTGTTGGAATCTTTTCCCCAGAGTTGAAATGTCCAATACCAGGCAGCATGCATTTAAGTTGAGAGGAGATAACTTCAAAGGAGATGTGAGGGGCAAGTTTTTTTACACAGAGAGTGGTAGGAGTCTGGAATGTACTGCTGATGGTGGTGGTGGAGACAAATATGGTAGGAGCATTTAAGGGACTTTTAGATAAACACATGAATATGCAAAGAATGGAGGGAAGTGGACCAAAGGCAGGCAGAAGGGATTAATTTGATTTCATGTCATGTTCGGCACAACATCGTGGGCTGAAGGGCTTGTTCCTGTGCTGTACTGTTCCAGTTTCTATTTATGCGGTACTTGTTCAGTGTTATCCTCTCATTGCTCACTTTTGTGAATAACTCTCTTGCCATGAATATAACTTGCTTATTAGTTTTGATTGTTACAACACGTTTGTGGTGTGAGACAGAAATATTGCATCCACTGCGTGATCAGCAGGAATGTTTTTCCAGTGGATCTATTTTCTCTGTCCCAAACCCAGGAGCTGCCAGATCAGAAGAGGCATTGGCTTGCCGGCGGGTAATGCTTGTTTGCAGTGAGATCAGTAACATAGATTGGGGGTGAACCAAAAGCATACATTCGGAGGAATGTTTGGCACACCCACTGCCATTTCTTTGACAAAATACACATCACAGTGACAAAGCCTGTGTGGAAATGCTGTTGGCAGGAGGTGCAGTCATGAATGGAAGTGACAATGTGGGCTTTTGGTTCTTTCTCTCCACTATTGGATGAAGGTATGCTGAGTCATTTTAATGAAGTTCCTCCCTTTTGAAACGGATTAGACAGAACTGGTTGATACCAAGAAACCAATGGTCCCAGAGCAGGAGATGGATGGCAATGTCCCTTCAGCCTGATCTATTACCTTTCCCTACTGTCCTTGGATGATATAGGTCACACTGCATTTGGAATACTGTGACCCATTTTGGGCCCCATATCTAAGGAAGGGTGTGCTGGTGTTGAGGGGATTCATAAGAATGATCCTGGGTATGAAGGCCTTGTCTTTTGAGGAGTGGTTGAGGACTCTGTGTCTGCACTCAATGGGGTTTAGAAAGATGAGGGGGGATCTGACTGAAACTTACTGAATACACAGTTGAAAAGCTTCCCAGAAATTTATTGAAGTTCACAAATTAATCCCTTGGGGCGACTAAGGTAGAACAAAGCTGCAGACCTCTCTGGAACTTTACCCCAGTGAGAGCCGACACCTGTGCTCAGTTTTCATTGGGCAAAGATATTAATAATAGCGGATCCAAGATTTGTGGGTAGCACGGTGGCTCAGTGGTTAGCACTGCTGCCTCACAACGGCAGAGACCTGGGTTCAATTCCCGCCTCGGGCGACTGACTGTGTGGAGTTTGCACATTCTCCCCGTGTCTGCGTGGGTTTCCTCCGGGTGCTCCGGTTTCCTCCCACAGTCCAAAAATGTGCAGCTTAGGTGAATTAGCCATGCTAAATTGCCCGTAGTGTTAGGTGAAGGGGAATGGGTCTGGATGGGTTGCGCTTCGATGGGTTGGTGTGGACTTGTTGGGCTGAAGGGCCTGTTTCCACACTGTAAGTAATCTAATAGGATCAAATAGGCTGGATGGAATAAAGATGAACACCATTTGGCCGTCTGAACTGGCCAAGTTAACAGGTATCCTAAACCCTGTAACAGCTCTTTTAAAACTCTGTTCCATCATTTTCATGAAGGTTTTGGAACTCAAGGTTACCATCAGGAACTGGATGGTGTCTTCTTAGATTCAGCCATGAATTGAATTGAGTGGGTAGAAGAGATTCACGGGGCTGAATGGCCTTCTCCTGTTCCTGTACTGTGAAAGAAAACAATCAAAATGGGGACGGGAATCAAAGAAAGAGCTGTCTGTTTCCTTATGACAACCTTTAGATCTAATACATTTGTAAAAGTGATGGAAAAAGTTTGGCAATGAGTTGTTACAGGTTTGGAAAGGCCTCTTACTCTTAACATGTCCAGTTCACTTGGGTTTCTAAGGGTCAGTTAACTCCTTCAGTCAAGTTCAATAAGATTCTCATTGATTTGATGGGTGTGAACTGCACATAAACAGTGCCATTTTACCGAGCACTTATTGTTCAAAAGGGTGAGAACTGATGGAAGTGACTGTGGACATGAGAGTATCTTTATCGTGCACTATTAGATTCAGTTATCGACTGTGGAGGACACAGTTAATCGAGCTGCTCGAGAAACATATTGTCCAGAGCTAAGACTTCTCATGAATTCAGTTCAGTTCTCCCAAGTGAATTATTTTAGCTGTTTGCTCTGAGTGGAGTGCCCTTTGTTTGACTGGATTACATCCATTACTCTATTTAACACCCAGACCTTCTGTCACTTTCTCTATAGCCTTTGCTGTTTCCCAACACAAATTCTGGTTTCCTTTATTGTTAAAGACATTTAGCTTTCAAGAAAGTGTTCGCCATTACAGGGTAAATTTACTGATAGCATTGAGTGCTGAGCCCTTCATAACAGAATTCATTCCTGTGGGAATTGGGTTTCTCGCTTGCATGTTCCATCACAGGGCTACGTGGAAGAGATGTTCTGCACATTCAGGATGCAGCAGTACATTGTGTCCTCTGAAAGGCTTTCCTTGTAGAGCATTTCTTGGATAAATATTGATTTCTACTGGGAAGTTGTTCTATAAACACAATCATCTCTACATCTTGCAGCTCCAGCTTTAAAGTTACC
Organism: Chiloscyllium plagiosum; assembly: GCF_004010195.1. Lineage (NCBI taxonomy): Eukaryota > Metazoa > Chordata > Chondrichthyes > Orectolobiformes > Hemiscylliidae > Chiloscyllium > Chiloscyllium plagiosum. The sequence goes on from NC_057743.1 coordinate 36,300,236, forward strand.
AGCTTCACTTTGGCTGGGGATGGCAGTGTTTTTCTGAGAGCCAAATCACGTTACGTGCACTCTCTGTTTCTCAGAGGCACAACCTTGACATTTTCTGCAGAATCCCGGCCTAACAATGTGGAAGTGCCAGCCACAGTTTTTGGGGGCTGATACTTCATCATCAGTCTGACTGAAACGTTGGAGATGTCAAAATGCAAGCAGTGCCTTGCAGGATAAATCATTTGCAATCAATAAAACCATAAGATATAGGAACAGAAATTAGGCCATTCAGCCCATCGAGTCTGCTCCACCATTCAATCATGGCTGATAGGTTTCTCAACCCCATTCTCCCCGTAACCCTTGATCCCCTTAATACTCAAGAACCTATCTATCACTGTCTTAAATATACTCAATGACTTGGCCTCCACAGCCTTCTGTGGTAGTGAATTCCACAGATTCCCCACTCTCTGGCTGAAGAAACTTCCCCTTATCTCCATTCTAAAGGGTCTTCACTTTACTCTAAGGCTGTGCCCTCAGGTCCTAGTCTATCCTATCATTGGAAAGAAAGGCTACGGCACAAAAGGAGGCCATTTGGCCCATTGAGCTTATGCCAGCTTTTTGTAAGGGGAGCCATAGAGTCATAGAGGTGTACAGCACGGAAACAGACCCTTTGGTCCAACTCGTCCATGCTGATCAGATATCCCAACCTAGGCAGTTGGCCCATACCCCTCTAAATCCTTCCTATTCATATACCCATCCAGATGCCTTTTAAATGTTGCAATTGTACCAGCCTCCACCACTTCCTCTGGCAGCTAATCCCATACCCGCACCACCCTCTGCGTAAAAATGTTGCCCCATAGGTCTCTTTCATATCTTTCCCCTCTCACCCTAAACCTATGCCCTCTAGTTCTGGACTCCCCCACCCCAGGGAAAAGACCTTGTCTATTTACCCCACCATGTCCCTCATGATTTTCTAAACCTCTATAAGGTCCAGCTAGTCCCTGCACTTCCTCTGTAGCTCTGTGGTTTTCTTTCACTTTGAGTTGTTGTTTAATTTCCTGTATGTTGCTTTAATTAAATCTGCCTTCATCAGTCTTTCAGGCAGTGCCATCAGATTAGAACCACCCACTATGTTAAAAAAAAATTTTTGTCATATTGCCTCAGGTTTTTTTTTCCAAGCACCTTAAATCCCTGTTTTTTGGCTTGGGACCTATTACCCACGGGGACAGCTTCTCACTTTCTGTTCTGTTTAGAATCCCTCCTGATTTTGAGCATTTCTGTCAAAGGTCCTCTCAGCTTTCTCTGAGGAGAATGACCAACTCAAACAGAAACAGAAATGGCTGGAGAAATTCAGCAGATCTGGCCACATTTGTGGAGAGAGAAATAGAGCTAACGTTTTGAGTCCTGTGACCCTTCCTCAGAAAGTTTTTCGACTCAAAGATGTTGTCAACTCTAGGATATGGGTGTCATCCGTGGGTCTGCCATGTGACTGAATTGGCCGATTTTTATTTGTTGACCCACTGGCCTCCAGGGGCCAGAATTGCTACCCCTTCTCTGCCACCACTCTGCCCATCATTGCAATGTTGTGCCTCGAAGCATAATGTGGGCAATATATTGCCATTTCAGTATTAGTAGTATCCTCCTCCTGGTCACTCATGTCAATGCTGCTTCTGTACTTCAAGCAGATCTCCAGAGTGTCTCTGAAGCACATTTTTATTATTCATTCATAGTGGGGTGGCATGGTGGCTCAGTGGTTAGCACTGTTGCCTCACAGCACCAGGCACCTGGGTTCGATTCTACCCTTGGGCGACTGTGTGGAGTTTGCACATTCTCCCCGTGCCTGCGTGGGTTTCCTCTGGGTGCTCCAGTTTCTCCCACATTCACAAAGATGTGCAGGTCTGGTGAATTGGCCATGCTAAATTGCCCATAATGTGAGGTGCATTTGTTAGAGGGAAATGGGACTGGGTCGGTGTGGACTTGTTGGGCTGAAGGGCCTGTTTCCACACTATAGGGAACCTAATCAAATCACAGGATATAGGTGTTGCCAGGCCAGTGTTAATTACCCAGAGGGCAGTTAAGAGTCAACCACATTGCTGTGAGTCGTGAGTCACATTTAAGGCCAGACAGGTAAGGATGGCAGATTTCCTTCCCTGAAGGATATTAATGAACTGGATTGGGTTTTTACAACAATTGACAGTGATTAGACTCCCCCTTCCCCCACCTCACCCCAGCTCCAACTTTCCAGCTGAGCACCATCCTCATGACCTGTCCTACCTGCCTATCTTCCTTTCCACCTATCCGCACCACCCTGCTCTCTGACCTCTCACCTTCATTCCCACCCCCATCCACCCATTGTACTCTTTGCTACCTTCCCCCACCCTCCTCTCTGACCTATCACCTCCATCTCCACCCCCACTCACCTACTGTACTCTATGCTACATTCTCCCCACCCCCACCCCCTCTCATTTATCTCTCCACTCTGCAGGCACCCTGCCTCTATTCCTGATGAAGGGCTTATGTCTGAAACGTCGATTTTCCTGCTCCTCGGATGCTGCCTGACCTGCTGTGCTTTTCCAGCCCCACTCTAATCGAGACTCTGGTTTCCAGCATCTGCAGCCCTTGTTTTTACCTGGTGATTAGACAGTAGCCGATCTTCCAGCTCTTCCTTCCAAGCTTTTATTGAATTCAAATTTCACCATCTGCCCTGGTGAGGACTCGAACCCATCTCCCCAGAACATGAGCGTGGGATGCCAGATTACCAGTCTCGTGACATTCCCACAATGCCATCACCTCCCCTGGAATTGGACTATTTGAGAATACAAGACCTGGTGACAGCGACAGTGTTAACTGCTCGTCCTGTCCATCCAAGACCATCTTTCATGGCTCACTTGTGGGATCAATGTGACCTTACTACAGTGACTCATTTGAAGGAGTGTGCCTTTGGCACTGCGGGACACCTTCAGCACTGCACTGAGCATAGGAATCGGGAGCAGGAACAGGCCAGTGGCCCCTGGAGTCTGTGATAACTGTTCAATGAGAACGCGGTGTCAGTGTAGGTTTCCATTCTGGATTGACTCTGAATCTCTCAGCCTTCACAGCTCACCCTGAGGTTTGCTCACGTCAGCTCTGTTATTTGACACTTCCTGCTCTATATTTCTCCCAACTGCAAGGAAAATGATTTCTTTCAATCATTGCTTTTCCCACCTCCCAAGTGTAAGTGATTTGATTGGTCCGTTCCAATAAGTGAACATTTCCTCCATGTCTTTTGGAGGTTAATGGTTTTGACCTTACCTCAATAAATATTCCCCTGTAAGCATCCTGTTACTAAATTAATCATTTCATAAATAATCCTGTATCACTAAGCACCAATAAATTGCTTGAATTATACCTTCAGAATGTTAATCAAATGCAATTTACTGTCATGAATTATTCTACCCTATCTTTCTGAGCAAATTAGTGCTATAAATATTCCCCTAATAAATTACTAAATTACAATAATCTTTACACATTCAAAGGACTGGGATTAACTAGGACAATTTCAACTTCTCATCACAAATATAAATCTCGGAGGGAATCTTTGGATTAGACAGTAAAAACCTAGAACTGTAAATTGGATCCTATGCACATTATAATTATCTTTCCTTCTTGACTTATACATTGTGTGTTCCAAACCTATTGACCAGTTTATGATACAGTACTATTCCAACTGTGATGCTGGTGATAAAACAAGAAATATTTTCATTTGTGTAACGCCTACATGATCTCAAGACATTCCAAGATACTTTACAACCAACTACTCCAGTCCCTCTTGTAAATACGGAATACTGCAGCCAGTCCCTCTTGTGAATAGGGAAAACCACAGTCAGTCCCTCTTGTAAATAGGGAATACTGTCACCAGTCCCTCTTGTAAATAGGGAATATTGTCACCAGTCCCTCTTGTAAATAGGGAATACTGTTACCAGTCCCTCTTGTAAATAGGGAATACTGTTACCAGTCCCTCTTGTAAATAGGGAATACTGCAGCCAGTCCCTCTTGTAAATAGGGAATATTGTCACCAGTCCCTCTTGTAAATAGGGAATACTGCAGCCAGTCCCTCTTGTGAATAGGGAATACTGCAGCCAGTTTACTGGGTGCACTGTGATAACTATTGGAAAGTGGATCTTGTGCTGAAGTGGTAATGTCCCTCCCTCCAGTTTACGGGGCCCACCTCGGGAGTTAATATGCCAGGAAGGTTTATCGTAATGCAGCTGAACTGGTCGATTGACATTCTGTCAATCATTCCAATCCAGCTACACTGAGCAATAAGAGAGGGGCAGTCTGTTGGTGTGTTTTGGGAGTGCTGCACTTTAGAAGGTGCTGTCTCTCTGATGGGAAATTCAACTGAGGACATGTCCTTCAGGCGAGGCTAAACATGCACGCTGAAGTGCCTCAGCCATCATTGATCCCTCACTGAACCCCACAACAGAAGTCATATAGTCCATACAGTGGGGACGCAGTCAATTCGGCCCATCCACACTGACCCTCCAAAAAACATCCTCCCCAGACCCAGACCCCCTATCCCTATAATACTGCATTTCCCATGGCTAATCCATCTAACCTGCAGATCTCTGGACACGATGGGCAATTTTCCATGGCCAATCTATTCAACCTGCACATCTTTGGACTGTGGGAGGAAACTGGTGCACCCAGAGGAAACCCACGCAGAACACTGGGAGAACATGCAAACTCCACACAGAGAGTTGGAATCAAACCCAGATCCCTGACGCTGTCCCTGACAGTCCCCAAGGGTGGAATCAAACTCAGGTCCTTAGTGCTGTGAGGCAGCAGTACCAACCACTGAGCCACCGTGTCACCCCAGTGTTGACATTAACCTGTTACTTGTTGTTCATTACAGCAGTGATTACATTTTGACAACAGTTTATTGACTATAATGTGCTCTGAGTGTTCCTGTGATGGCAAAGGTTGTCATCGAAATGGGCATCTTTTCTCATGTGGTTGGCATCTTCAGCAGCGATATAATTACAGGGCTGAGGGCTCTGGCATCTTTGAGCCAGATGTCAATGGTTCAAGTCCCATTTGCCTCAGAGATATATTGCATCGTATCAGAGCAATTCAATTTTTAAAAAAAACAATAACTATAATTACAGGGAGCATTGACCATACAAAAGGTAGGAAAGAGAGAAAACTCTATCATTCCAGTCAGCTGCCCTCCTTGAGTTTAGAATAAACTTTACTGTCATAGTGAAAAGTTTACAAGTCGCCACGTATGCCGCCATCTTAGGTACCCAGGTACAGATTATTAAGTACAAGTTACATCTTGTAATGTAACTCTGTGACGGTTCAGCAAAAGCTGACTCAGGTGAAATTCCCAGGTAAGTTTTTCTGGTCTATTACCGTAGCTTTCAGATGAGCATGTTACCAGTTGTGCATTGACATTACAAACCAGGGGAAGGAGGCAATGGTCTGTGTTTTGCTGTTGAAACTCTCAGGAGGAGTACTGTGCTTAGAAATGGGTAAATACAAAAAGGGAAGAAAGCTAGCAATTGAATTATTAACGACATTCTGCACATGAATGTCATTGACGACGTGACAACTGAAGAGTTGTAAAATTTCGACATTATTTCAGTAATTCTGCAAGATCATTAAGAGGTGAAACGGTGGCTCCCAAACTATGGCTACAGTCACAAACACCAATGCAGGAGTGATCCCGAACCCAGCCCTAACAATTGGGAAGACCCTGGAAATCTCTGGGTTTCTTTCCTTGCTAGTGGTAGGCTTGGACCAATTGGCTGATCTTTAAAGCCTGATTCCTGCCCTAAAATGTCAGTGAGAACATAGGTGTTTTAATTCTGGTTGAATAGTGCTGACAAAACGCATAAAAGTGGAATGTGTTCTCTTCCCCCATCTCCTACAGACACTCCTCCTCAACAGGAGGTAGGCCTCAGGCTTCATGGGACCTAGTGTGAGCCATGGTCAACAGTTGTACAATTGCAGAGTTCGAGTCATTTGGACTCTAAATATTGGCTTGCTCTCTCTCCATGGATGCTGTCTGACCCACTGCGATCTCCAGCATTTGTTGTTTTCAGTACAGATTCCAGCATCTGCAACAATTTGCTCCTACACTGGGATTTTTAAGATCCGTGCAATTTAAACAATTTAAACATTCTCCCACCACCCTCAACGTGATTTTCAAGCCTCAACGTGGTGTTGAAGTGGGGGGACGAGGAACAGCGAGTGGGCGGGACTGTGCTAAATGTCGTTATAATGTTACTGCTGAACAGTGATTGGAAAATGATGATTGGGTTAGCCAAAACGCAACAAATAAACTCAACTGGTCAGATGACATTTTTCAAAGGATCAATGGCGTTATCATTTCAGATCAATGACTCGTCATTAGGCCTGGGAAAAATTAGGAGTCTAGTAGGTGTTCACAAAGTGAGGGTGGGATGGTGCAGGGGGTGGATGATAATAGTGAAAGGAGCAGTCCCAGTCACCGTGAGGGTGGATGACAGGAGATATTAAATGACCAAGAGGATTTCATAGTCCAGGGCCTAACAGAGTGGGAATGGGACAAGTAAAGAAACAGGAGATGGGTCATAGATGAGGCGTGAATGGCAGAATCATAAACATCTTCCATCCAAAATCAGAAGGAAAATAATAAAGGCAGCAAAGACAAGTGAAACAAAATGGGACAGCTGTCAATTGAGAAGACAAGGTAAAAACAATGACTGCAGATGCGGGAAACCAGATTCTGGATTAGTGGTGCTGGAAGAGCACAGCAATTCAGGCAGCATCCGAGGACAGGCAAAATCGACGTTTCGGGCAAAAGCCCTTCATCAGGAAGACAAGTTGAAAGCACCTCTTGGCTCTTCACGCTGCACCATTCCTGCTGGGCCTCCAGATGGCGCCATTTTATTACATTATTGTTTTGCATGTGTTGGAATCCACCGAGGAGACTGGAAGAGTCATAGAGATGTACAGCATGGAAACAGACCCTTCGGTCCAACTCGTCCATGCCAACCAGATATTCTAACCTAATCTCGTCCCATTTGCCAGCACTTGGCCCATATCCCTCTAAAACCCTTCCTATTCATATATACATCCAGATGCCTTTTAAATGTTGCAATTGTACCAGTCTCCACCACATCCTCTGGCAGCTCATTCCATACACGTACCACCCTCTGCGTGAAAAAGTTGCCCCTTAGGTCCCTTTTATATCTTTCCTCTCTCACCTTAAACCTATGCCCTCTAGGTCTGGACTCCCCCACCCCAGGGAAAACACTTTGTCTAAATACCCTATCTATGCTCCTCATGGTTTTATAAACCTCTATGAGGTCACCCCTCAGCCTCCAATGCTCCAGTCTATTCAGCCTCTCCCTGTGGCTCAGATCCTCCAACCCTGGCAACATCCTTGTAAATCTTTTCTGAACCCTTTCAAGTTTCACAACATCCTTCCGATAGGAAGGAGACCAGAATTGCACACAATATTCCAGTAGGGGCCTAACCAATGTCCTGTATAGCCACAACATGACCTCCCAACTCCTGTACTCAATACTCTGACCAATAAAGGAAAGCATACCAAACGCCTTCTTCACCATCCTGTGTACCTGTGACTCTACTTTCAAGGAGCTATGAACCTGTACTCCAAGGTCCCTGAGTTCAGCAACACAGATATAATGCTGACAAAATGCATGAAAGTGAAATGTGTTCTTTTCCAGCTCTCTTCCCCCATCTTGTACAGACATTGATCCTGAACTGAATACAGGCCTCTGGCTCAGTGGTACCTTGTGTGAGCTGTGGTGAGCAGTTGTACAACTACAGTTGGAACCCTTCTTGGGATATCGAAGCTAAGGGACTCTCTAGTTGGCAAGAGGCCATGGAGGTAGTGAGAATGTGGATTTGAAGTCACTTTCAGATCCAGCGTGGTCATATTAAATGGTGCAGCAGGCTCAAGGGGGCTCTCTGGGAATGCACGATACGTCATCAACTCCTCCAGGTCTCAAATATACTGGGCAATTGATAGTCACGGGAAGCAGGACATGTAACCATAATTTCCAACTCATTCTGCAGGGTACTATTCCAGGATTCAGAATGGCCTCAAATACTCCTGACCTTGCTAACATTGATGTCGCCACTAACAAGCCTTGTGCAATGTAACCTGTGTGCCTCTGTCTAAGTCTCTTTGAGCTGTATGTCCTTGCTTACCATGATCTGCTCGTAAACAAAGCTTTTCACTGTACTTCGGGACTCGTGACAGTAAATCAATCAATCAAATTCCTGTTCGGAACGAATCATACCAGACTCAAAACATTGACTCTGTCCGGAGATGCTGTCAGACCTGCTGAGCTTGTCCAGAGCCACTAACCTCTTCTCCTGCACAGCAAAGCTCATGCTGAGGTTACTGAGCTAACAGGAATTCTTATTGGTTTGTGACAGAACTGTGGATCAACAAAGCCTGCCCTAATTTTGTGATCAGAGTCGAGAGTGTGGCGCTGGAAAAGCACAGCGGGCCAGGCAGCATCCGAGGAGCAGGAGAGTCGACGTTTCAGGCCGGAGCCCTTCATCAGGAGACCTCACTGTCTCCTAATTTTGTGACCAGCTTGGCCTGTGTTAGCCCCGGATTGATGTCCAGAGTTTGGCAGCGGGTTCTGCCTCGTGGTTTCTCCATGCCTTAACTTGGATATGTCCTGAAATGAACTGTGTCTAATGACGGTGAGAGACAGCAACTAATGAACAGTGATTGTTGATCACTGGCCAGGGAGGGGGTTGATAAGAATCTTTGTTTTCAATGCAGCAGATTCTTATAATATGGAACGTACTGCCTGAAGAGGAAACCACATAAATAATAAAAGAGCAAATTTAACCGTTTGAAATGGACGCATCTACAGGGCGATGGGAAAAGAGGAAGGGTGTGGGACACAATTTGATACTAACCTCTTGTCCTCCAGTGTATCTCCATTGAGGAGTTGTGGAAGAGATTAGTTAGAGTTCGCTTTCCTGATAGAGATGTGTGCACAGGTTGAGGCAGCGGGCCATGGAGGGGGTCGTTAGGGCCGACTGCCTGCCCCTCTTCCGCGGTTATGTTAGAGCCCGGGTGTCCTTGGAGAAGGAGCACGCGGTGTCGACCAACACCCTGGAGTTGTTCAGGGAGAGGTGGGCGCCGCACGGAGTGGAGTGCATTATTTCCCCCTCCAACTCTATTTTGATTTAATCCCTGCCCCCCCCCTTTGATGTGAAGGGCAGTGCTTGTCACTGGCCACTGGGTGTCTTCCTATCTTCCTGGTGGTGGAAACTGAATAAAGATTCATGCACTTTGTGTCTTTCACTGTGTCTCACACCTGCACACACACACACACCATGGGTGCGGTGGGGAAAAAAAGCACTACCGCAGTTAGGCGAAAGTGCGGGAGGAATAGAAGGAAAAGAAAAAGAAACGTGTGCATCGACATCAGTCCGAGACTGTGGGCAGTTTTGGTCTCCTTATCTGAGGAAGGATGTTCTGGCGATGGAGGGAGGGAAGCGAGGGTTTACCAGACAGATTACCTGCATGGCAGGACTGACTGAAAGAGACTGGATTGGTTCAGATTATATTCACTGGAGTTTAACAAAATGAGGGGGAATCTCATAGAAATCTATTATATTCTAACAGGATTACACAGGGTAAACACAGGAAAGATATCCCTGATGACCAGGGGGTCACAGTCTGAGGATATGGAGTCGGCCATTTTAGACAGAGATGAAGAGTCTTCACCCAGAGATTGGGGAGCCTGTGGAATTCTCTGCCACAGAGAGTGGTTGAGACCAAAACATTGAATGTTTCTAAGAAGGAGTTAGATATAGTTCTAAAGGTTAAAGGGATTAATTGGTATGGGGAGAATGTGGGCACAAGGCACTGCCTTGAGAGACCAGCCATCGTTGTATTGAATGGGGGGGGAGCAGGCTCGAAGGGCCGAATGGCCTACTTCTCATTTCTATGTTTGTTTCAAATGTTCAAACCTTCCAGTTGATTTGATTTTTTTCAAGGGTCCAGCAGGGGTATGATAGGCCTTCTTCAGAGCTACAGGTTTCTCCTGATTCTTAGTGAGCTGTCAAGACGCTGGCTCAGCAAATTTTCTGACAGGGCCCGACAGTGAAACCTCTGAGCTCAGCGGTGATTACAAAGCAAGGGATTGTGGGTAGAAACTGCAGGCTAACTCAGGATCGTTCACGTGTAACTTTGCTCTGTCCTTAGGCCGCACGAGTTTTTACGAGCAGTACGGGGTCATTTGCGACGTTATTCAGAACCACCTGACCGAAATTCTGACCTTTGTTGCCATGGAGACCCCAGCCAACATCAGTGACTCGGAAGAGATCCACAGAAACAAAATGAAGGTGTATGCCAGCCTGGAAAGACTTGGTAAACGCAGGGCCGTCATTGGTCAGTATCAAGCGTACAACTCTGAGGTCAGGCAAGAGCTTCAGAAGGCAGCTGAATACACCAGCACCATCCCGACATTTGCAGGTGGGTGTACTCTTCACTGAACAGAACCTTCCCCCGCCACCCCGCACTTCCTAATGGCTGTCCTAACACTATTGCTGGGGTTACCTTGGCATGCCCATTGGGGTGTGGGTCACACCCACCTGTCGGTTCCCCACCCCTGCCACAATACGGCTGTCGGTGTCACCCTAATGACCACCTGCACCCATTATCACCTGTTGACCCAAACAGCCAATGCTGCAGTTGCCATAGTCCCAGAGGGTTGCCCTCTCATTTGACAGAGATGGATGGTAGTTAGATTAACCAGAGAGTCACCCCGGCTCAGGGGAGGGGAGAGGTTGAGAAGGAGAGTCCTCCATAGTAACCCTCAGCTGGTGGGGAATTGAACCCATGCTGCTGGTCTCACTCTGCATCACAACTCGCTATCCAGCCCATGAAGCTAACTGAAATCAGGCTGTGGCTAGGGGTAGGGAGAGTGTAAAGAGGGACAACAAACTCTCAGTGAATTCAGAATCAAAGACAGTAGGAGCAATAGTTGGCCATTCAGCCCATCAAGATTGCTCAGGCATTCACTGTGATTGTAACTGATCCTCCATCTCCATGCCACACAACCCTAGCTCCCCCCAATAACCTGACTCCCACTTCCCCACCCCCACACCCCCATTACCCCTCTCACCCCCAGCCCCATGCCCCGACCTCCTCTCGCCCCCATCACACCCACTCCCCAACTCCCTC
>NC_057743.1:36312378-36316248 GCF_004010195.1 Chiloscyllium plagiosum
CAACAAACACCGACTCCTTCTCACCACCCACTTCCTGACACCTCTCCCCCCCCTCAAACTCCCACACCCTGACTCCCTCTCTCCGCAACACTCCGTGACACCCTCTTCACCCCCACACCCTCGCTCCCCATTCCCCAACACCCCGATGTGGTTCACTCTTAAATATAACCGACGAATTACTTTAGTTCCCACTGAGCTGACACTTAACGCACTGGGTAACACACTCAGTTTGAATCTCGATCTGCATCATCTCTTTAAAATGGGGGCAGGGAGACCGAAGCCGTATATTGACACTAGCTTCCCAGAGATCCTGAAGCAGGGGTACTCTGATTGTCTCTGCTTACAGCACTGAGACTGCCCCGTGATGGGGCAAAGCTCCCCGGACATATCCTATGCAGTCTGCTGCACTGCGCGCAGGAGTGGCACATAAAACATTGAACTCAGGATGTGACTCCAAATGAACGTGGAAAATATTTCCTCCACTCTATCCTGCAGGAACATTTGTGAAGTCTGTTTACTTCAGAGCGAGCTCACTGGTTACTACATCGGTAGAATAAATCTGTAATTATTGGGACTTCCAACTGATATGAGGGCAGGCATGTTGATGAGTGGCAATCAGTCCTTTATATATCTGGGATGGATAATTTGAAAGTTACGCTGTTTCTCCCTAATCAGAATTATATAAGAACAATGCTTTCTTTTTGGAGTCGGTGGGGGAGGGGGGGGGACCTTATTGCAAGTTCACCCTTCCATCTGAACATTGCTGAGATGGTTTTAAATGAGTCCATTAGCTGGGAAAGCAGTTACTGGCTGGATGGTTTTTATGTGTATAAGCTTGGCACGAATGTACTGGGTTATTGGAGGAAGGTAATTGCAACATTTCCAGAGGAGTACTGAATTTTTCAAACTTAAAGACGTGTGTCATGGTGAGTAGTTGCTGCGTGTGTTGTTTTCCAGAATTGATGTCCGTTAATAAAAGAGAGGGTTTTTTTAATGGAGACTGGTGAGGGGATAGAACTCTGAGAGGGAGCTCAGATCAGAGAAAAACAAAACTGGTCACAAGACGTAGAAAATAACTCAGCAAAGTTACAAGGTGGACAAAATTAAGATCAGGATAAAAAACGATTAGAATGCAATACAATGTTAAACAGGCAGTGTTGGGGCACTGTGTCCAGTTGTACACAGCATTCGAAACAAGATAATGAATTCAGCCTCACAGAATTGCTTCAGTGCAGAAGAAGAGTCGTAGAGTCACAGAGACATACAGAACAGAAACAGACCCTTCGGTCCAACCCGTCCATGCCGCCCAGATATCCCAACCCAATCTAGTCCCACCTGCCAGCACCCGGCCCATATCCCTCCAAACCCTTCCTATTCATATACCCATCCAAATGCCTTTTAAATGTTGTAATTGTACCAGCCTCCACCACTTCCTCTGGCAGCTCATTCCATACACGTACCACACTCTGCGTGAAAAACGTTGCCCCTTAGGTCCCTTTTATATCTTTCCCTCTCACCCTAAACCTATTCCCTCTAGTTCTGGACTCCTCCCACCCCAGGAAAAAGACCTTGTTTATTTATCCTAGCCATGCCCCTCATGATTTTATAAACCTCTGTAAGGCCACCCCTCAATCTCCGACGCTCCAGGGAAAACAGCCCTAGCCTTTCCAGCCTCTCCCTATCGCTCAAATCCTCCAATCCCGGCAACATCAGATGATAAAGTGTGACACTGAAAAAGCACAGCCGGTCAGGCAGGATCCGAGGGGCAGGAGAGCCGATGTTTCAAGCAGGACCCTTCTTCACGAGTCCTAATGAAGGGCTCCTGCCCGAAACATCGACTCTCCTGCCCCTCGGATCCTGTGCTTTTCCAGCGCCTCACTTTATTGACTCTCACTATCTCCACAGTACAGAAGGAGGCCATTCAGCCCATCGTGTTTGTACCAGCTGTCTGAGCATTGTGAGCTAGTGCCTGCCATTTCTACACATGATTTCTGTTTAATTAATTGTCTATCGCACTCTTGCACTTCTCGATTGAATCTGCCCGCTCCTTATTCCAGACCTGAACCACTCACTGTGAGAGAAGTTTATTTTTCACTTTGAAGTTACTTCTCTTGAAAATCATGTTTTAAATCCCAACTCTCGGCTTCTTGATCCTTTTGATGAACAGGAGCAGTTTCTTCCTTTCTGATCTGCCTAGCCTTCTCACAATTTTGAAAACTTCAATCAAATCCCAACTTCTACTCTACAAGAAAAACAGACACCACATCTCCAATCAATCCTCATAGCAGATGTTTCTCAGTAAAGACCACATCTTTTTATTCTTATTTATTTCGGAGTGGGGCCAACATAGGTGAAGAACGTCTTCAAACCTGCGATTGTGGAAGGAACTGCCACACTTTTATAACCAAGTTACTGGAACTCAATGTGAGTTGTGTTTACATTGCTGCTTTGTTCAAGCATTGGAGGGAATTGTTTGAGATACCAAAGCTCTATGGGCAGTGTGTGCAGAGCAAGCTGATTGGGTGGTACAATCAGGACCAATTGTGGAGGCCAGGAGTCATTAGCCTGACAACAGCTTTCTGATTGGTTCCTGGGCAATTGGAAGTTGGCGTATGCGGAATATGGAAGCAGACAGTCTCCAAACTGCCAGAGAAAGCCTCTCTATCTATCTATTGATCTCTCTTTCTCTCTCTCTTTCTCTCTCTCTCTTTCTCTGAATCACGCACACATTTTCTCTCTCTCACACACACATTTGGAAGGGTAATGTGGAAACTGACAGCAGTGTTGTGAGGCAGCAACAGTCGAGAACTACTCCTGAGGTTGACACCTCACGTGCAATACTGAGGGAGAGCTGCACTGTCAGAAGTGGCTTTCGGATAATGACCTCAAACCGTTGTCCCATCTGCCTGGTCAGCTGGAAGCAAAGAAAGACATTGGAGATACTCCCGCTGTCCTAAGTTGATGCTTATCCCTCAATTAAATTCCTAAGAACAGATTATCTGACCATTACCACATTTATGCATGTGGGAACTTGCTGTTTGGAGCAGGTGATTAGTGTATGCTGGAATTACCACAAGATTATATATTCAGTCATTGACTTGATGAAGTACTCTCCTTCTCTGAGGTTATCAGTACACGTTTGTTTAATGTCCCCTCATTCTGATCTCTCTGGGAATCAATGGGTGTGGATGGGCAGGTAGAGTTGAGGTAGAAGATGAGTCATGATCATTCTCTAATTCATTCCTGAGATGTGGCTGTCACTGGCTGGGCCAGCATTTATTGCCCATTCTCCATGATCTTGGACAGAGTACTGGTGAGCTGTCTTCTTGTAATGCTGTGGTGTAGGGACACCCACACTGCTGTTGGGGAGGGTGGGGCTGTCAACGATTTTGACCCAGTGACACTGAAGAGTCAGTGAAATATTTCCAAGTCAGGATGATGAGCAGCTTGGAGGGGAACTCGCAGGGGATGCTATCCCATGTACAGAGGAACCTCAATTATCTGAACGAGGTGGGCGAGCACTATTCTTTTGGATAATTGATTATTCAGTTAAATGATTCAATGCCCCTCCTCTGGGGCTTGGAGTTTTCTGCAGTTTCCTTTTCCCTCACTCTGCCTGCCTTGCTCCCTCCCTCTGTCTCAGGGTCTGTTTCTGAGCAGACACACACTTGTGTGTAAGGGACCTGCAGCATTGCTGTAGCCTCCTGCTCTAACCCCCCCCAATCAGTTCAATGAGATTGAGACAGTGAGCAGTTGTTAAGTCCGCTCCCCATTCAGGAGACAAGGCAGCAGCACGCCTCACACACGCCACCCCCATCTGATCCCAACCCACCCCCGTTCCAGCCCCCATCCACTTCCCCAACCCCGTCC
>NC_057743.1:36320744-36333506 GCF_004010195.1 Chiloscyllium plagiosum
CACAGACACACACACACTCACACACACACACACACACCGCGACACAGACACACACACTCTCACACACACACTTACACACACTGCAACACAGACACACACACAGACACACAAACACTCACACACACCGCAACACAGACACTCACACACACCGCAACACAGACACACACACAGCACCACACACACTCTCACACATTCACACACTCACACACACAGTGCCACACCCACACACACAGCGCACCCCACACACACACACACACACAGCATCCCCCCCCACACACACACATACATACAGCACAACACACACATATCTGCACACACACAGCACCACACATGCAGATATCCACAGACATACACACACACACACGCAGCCACACATACACAACTTTTTACTGCAACTTTTTGACAAATTCCACCTTAGCCCTGTGTAGGATGATGTTGGAGAGATTATCTGGGGAAGGGGGGCTTAGGGTACACCTCTGTGTAGAACTCCACAGAAAGTGTGGGGAGAGAGAGAGAGGGCGGGAGGTCAGTCATTTGGAGACAGTGCCTGGGCTCCCATTGATGTCCAGGACTGTTCTTGGCTATTTCCATAAGCTGGGTTCATTTTTAATCATTTTTAATCTTTAAACAAAAGATGCGATCAGTGTTGAAACACTTCTTTGAGGTAATGTTTCTATCAGGACCTTGAGTTCTTCCGAATAGTCCGGAATTCGGATAACTGATATTCGGATAATTGAGGTAACTCTGTATATTCTGCCCTTGTCCTTCTGGATGGTAGATATTTGGAAGGTGCAGTCTAAGGTGAACACCTGCAGTGCATCTTGTAGAAAGAAAAGCACAGCAGGTCAGGCAGCATCTGAGGAGCAGGAGAATTGATGTTTCGGGCATAAGCCCTTCATCAGGAATGCTGCTACCTAGTGTCAGTGGTGGAAGAAATGAATGTTAAATGAGTGCATGTGGTGCCAGTCAAGTGGGGGCTGCTTTGTCCTGGATGGTGTTGAGCTTCTTGAGTGTTGTTGGAGCTGCACCCATCCAGGCAACTGGGAAGTATTCCATCACACTCCTGACTTGTGCCTTGGAGATGGTGGACAGGCTTCGTGGAGTCAGGAGGTGAGTTACTCACTGCAGGATTCCCAATCTCTTGTAGCCTGGTATTTATGTGGCTAGTTCAGTTGAGTTTCTGGTCAATGGTAAGGGGCCAATGTTGATAGTGGGGGCTTCAGCAATTATAATGCCATTGGATATCAGGCTGGAGAGACCGAATGGCCTACGCCCATGTCTGTTCCATGTGGTGTGCCAGTTGACTGATGTATTTCTTATATTGTCAAAATAATTAATTGGCTGTCAACTGCTTTGAGACATTGTGTGGCCGTGAATGGTGATGTGCTGAAGCCTTCCTTTCTGGTTGAAGTTTTGCATCAACAGCTCGGTGCATAATTTCACTCATTTTCGCAGACATTGCTCATCATTAGGATATTATTAACGCTGTCGATGTTTTGTCTCGGTTTCAGGTGTAGCAATGTTCCTGGACAGCCCTCAGTGGGACAATGTGCCTTTTATACTGACTGCTGGGAAAGCTCTGGATGAAAGAGTTGGTTACACTCGAATTCTCTTCAAAACCAAAGCCTTCTGCCTCCAAAATGAGTCAACGAGGAAAGCTGAATTCAGTCAGTGCAGGCAGAGACAGATAATCTTTTACGTCGGCCATGGAGACTTGAATTTTCCCGCTATATTGGTGAGTAAAAACCTGTTCAAACCAGTGATGGACACATCGAGCTGGAAACAGGTGACAGAATTTCCCGATGTCCAGATGTTTGGAATTCCCTTGTCAGACTATTATATCTACACCCCTGTGATGCAGAAGGATGCTTATGCGGTGTTGATACCTCAGATTTTCCAAGCCAAGAGGGACTGTTTTGTCAACACTGAGGACCTATTGGCATCTTGGAAAGTCTGGACTCCCTTATTGAAAGAGTTTTCCAATGTGAGCCCGCGTCTTTATCCAGGAGGGGCCCGGAATGGAGATATATTGGACTTCAAGGTAGAGGGGAAGACAGTCTCGTTCACCAGGTCTGACCCTGTGGCGATCATCTCAGAGAGTCCCAGCCATCAAATGGTGAGTGAATACAAGGCGATAGCATCGACGTTCCGAGGGAATACCTTGGTGTCCGCGGTCATAGAGGACCTGATCGCAAAGCTGGCCTCCTACCTGCAGCAGACAGCCCAGGATGCCGTGCGAGAACGTGGGAACTTCCATCTCGCTGTATCAGGGGGCTCGAGCCCCAAAGACTTGTTCAGGAGGTTGGCCGCGCATCACTACACGTTCCCATGGAAACGCACCCACTTTTGGATGGTGGACGAGCGGTGCGTCCCGCTCGATGACCCCAAGTCGAACTTTAGGAGCTTGCACGACAACCTGCTGAAGGATCTGAAGGTCCCTTACGTCAACATCCACCCGATGCCTGTCCACATGAACCAAAGGCTGTGTGTTGAGGACGACCGTGGCGCGGGTCTCTACGCCAATGAGATTGAAATGTTGGTCAACGGGACGAGTTTTGATTTTGTTTTGTTGGGGGTGGGCGCTGATGGCCACACCGCCTCGCTGTTTCCCAACAGCCAGGCTCTAACCCTCGAGCGTAACCTGGTTCTGTTTACAGAAAGTCCAGTCAAGCCCCACCAACGGATGACCCTATCTCTAAGGGCAATCAACAAGGCCAAACATATCGCTGTTTTAATAACAGGGAGAAGCAAGCATCCAATAGTGGGGAGCTTGAGCAAGGAGGGTGAGAAATCTGAGAAATGGCCCATTACAATGGTTCAGCCGTCAGGCGGTGAACTCGTTTGGTTTATCGATCATGATGCACTCTTTGGCTGATCAAGTTCCATGACGTTTGGCATCTTCACTGCCTGCCCTCCAGATCCCAATTCAAAACTTTGGGTGTAGCAAATTTACTGAAGTTACTCTGTTAATGAAGTGCTATTTTTGTTCTTGGTATGGGGTGTTAATTCTGGGTGTGGCTATCAAATTGGAGAAATCTTTTCAGGATATGGTGGCAAGCAATAAATACATTGGGTGCATTTTAATTAATTTCTACAGTGCAATAGAACCCACCCAATGTCATTCTGGACATTTTTAATGAACTTGTTAAGACGCACGTCAGGAGCAGGTGGGTCTTGAACCCAGGTCTTCTGGCTAAGAGGTAGGGACACTACCACCGAGCCACAAGTGGGCTTTAATTTCATTCTGTTGATCACAACTGGATGAAACTTGGATGTGTTCTATAGCTAGACAGGTAATTCATTTAATTAGATCCCTACATCTCAGTGAAAGTGAGGATGCTGGAGATTAGAGTCAAGATTAGAATGGTGCTGGAAAAACACAGCAGGTCAGGCAGCATCCGAGCAGCAGGAAAATTGATGTTTCAGGCAGGAGCCTGATGAAGGGCTTTTGCCCAAAATGTTGATTTTCCTGCTCCTCGGATGCTGCCTGACTTGCTGGGTTTTCCCTACATCTAGCTGATGAAAGCAAACAGCTCTCCCACCGTCAGGTAAATAATCCACAACCTTTTGTAAGTTTCATTAAATGGTGACACTTCTGTGCATATGAATGATTGAAATGTTGAGTGGTCGTGTTACAGACAATTGTTCAAATGGTCCAGCTTTCTGGTGACTATGCCCTGTAATAGATGACAATATCTTTTACAAACCAGTTGGTCACACACAGTCACCCAGATTGATAGGCGTGTCCTTTCCCTGTCTGTCAGCCATGTGTCTTTTTACTCAGGTATCTTTTTCAAAAAGAAGACAGGGCATTTAACCACAGAGACTGGACAGTGAAGGGAGAGAAGGTGTACAAATACATGTTGCAAATTATAGGAACTATTCGGAATTTTTTTTTTCCCTCTAAGTGCGGTGCTTGTAACAGAACCTTCGCTGGGGTTCTGCTAGTCTCACTAAAAGTGCAAACTTAATTTACATGGCCTTAGCAGTTGCACTATGTGTTCAACACAGAAAAATATTTCAGTAGTGAACATGTTAGGATGAGAGGGAAGGAAGACACCTTCCTTTGGCAAAGACACTTGCTGGACACCAGCACTGACTGTAATTCTGACTAACTTGGAGATAGATTGTTAGAGTCCAGAAAGACACTTACTGAAGGATAGAACTGGAGCTAATCTACACACACACTTCTACATTGATCTACAGACTAGCTCATTATGAGCATCCACTTCCTAAACCACCAACAGTTTGTGTCTAACGGGATTTAAGTGTTAATGTCCATAAGCTGCATACATACGATTAAACATAATCAACATACAATTAACATTGAGCCTTGTTGTGATATGGGGAGGTTTAGGTGGGAATGTAGGGTAATCAGACTGGCCATGATTTTCTTGAATGGTGGAACAAATGCGAGAGGTCAACATGTCCAAATATGTATGTGTATGTGTGTGTGTGCCAGCCTTTGTATTTAACTTTTTACAATGATGATTCACTGGTGGGATGTGTTTATCGCTGGCAAGGCTGAAGATTAACACAGGGCTTGAAACACCAGTGGAATGAAACTTGCTGTCTGTACGTTATAATTTTGCACTGAATGTTAAAGAGACACTGAAGCCACCAGTTTGTGAGTGATTGTGGGAGACCAACAGATCACTTCACTTAGCTATGTTGTATGAACAATCCAGCTAACATTGCCAGACAGATGTTTCTCCAGTGGGGGAATCAATACAAGTTGCCAATCCGGTAATAGTTTTTAGTTCATATTAAGTTGTCATTGACTTTGCTTTGACCTTTTCTTCTTCATGATCCGAGGTCTTTTGTTCTTATGTTGTTCCCAGTTGCCTTCCATCCTGGAATATTCAACAATTGTGCATACAGCATACAAAATGCACTGAGTTAACTTGTGGCTCTGCCTCAGTTTAAGGTGTGTCTGATTTTGAAGATCCCTGAATTGTGAAGTTTGATATATTCCCACGTGGTTGACATTCTATTGTTTCACTGAACAGGTTTTTGTTTCTTGGGGCCTGAATTAACTGCTACATTTACTTGTATAACACACTGCACTGCAGCATTTAATAATGTGTGGGAAGTGCTATAGAACATCACAGAGACTGTTTTTAAAAGATTTCATGCATATAACGCCTTCCACTGTCTCAAGCCATCCTCATGTGCTTGACATCTAATGGTGACATCCAAAATGCAGAAATGTATTCTGGGATACATAGCACAGCAAGCTGTCACAGCAATCATGTGACAATGTTTAGATAACCTGCTTTGGGATGATGGTTCAGGGGTTTAGCATTGGCCTGGGGCACTGGAAATTGAGCCATAGTCTTTGAAGCCTACTGTAGAGGAATAGTCAAGGCGTTGGTTTAACTTGAGTGTCAGTCTGGATTCTGTACTCTGAACTTTGAACTTTCAACCTCCTAATTCAGAGGTGTGAGTGCTAACACTTAGCTACAGCTGACATGGAAACTAAACATGAAACGTATTCCCGTCGTCACTTTGTTAATACTATCATTCATAAGTGTTTGAATAAGCAATTTGCAGCTCTGGATTGTTAAAGGATTTTAATTCACTCAGTGTATAAGACATGGTGCATTTCCTGTTCAACACTCTGCAATTCAGTGACCTTTCCCACACACTAGTGAAAATATTATCTCGGTTGGATACTTTTAAGATTAACCATATGATTGATTGCTTGTTGCATTGATGCTGCTGTTATTGTCCTGTCTTAATGTTGTAATGAAATGTGACTTTGCTTGAATTTATCAGCTGGGACCTGGCTTAAGATAAAACCAGGAAAAGCTGGTCCGACTTCTTTATATAAAAAAAGAGCAAATGCAAACCTCCAGAGTCAATCGATATCCTCCTCCCCCTAGGCTGAGTTTCAGGTGCTACCTCTGACACTTACAATGGCTCAGTGCTTGGCACTGCTGCCTCACAGGGTTTGATTCCGTCCTCAGTTTACTGTCCGTGTGGAGTTTGTACAGTCGCTCCGTGTCTGTATGGGTTTCCTCTGGATGCTCTGGTTTCCTCCTACAGTCCAAAGATGTGCAGGTTAGAGCGGATTGGCTATACTAATAGCCTCATAGTGTCCAGAGGTGTGCAGGATTGGCCAAGTTAAATTGCCCATAGTGTGCAGGCTAGCTAGATTAGCCATGGGGAATGTGGAATTATGGGCAAAGGGTGGGGGGCGCGTTGGATGTTGGTGGGACGCTCTTCAGAGGCTTGATGCAGACTCAATGGGCCAAATGGCCTCTTTCCGCAGTGTAGGGATTCCATGTGCAGCGTCATTGGTCTCTCTCCACAAGTATGTAAGAGGCATATACTGAGGTCCCAATGGGGGGAGCTTGGCAGTGCAGGGGCCTGGGCTTACCCTGAACCAGTGTAGATAGGACCACTCTCGCTCAAAGCCTGCTGTTCAACAAATGGCATTCTCCAGAAGGAACTTGTTAGTGACTTTCCATGTTTCTCACTGCTTGATCTGAAAGGTCTGCTCAGGAAGGTTGCTTCATATGGGGCTTTAAGGTGGGCAGTAGATGGGCTGAGCAATGTGCTGCTCATTTACCATGCAGACATCTGTGGGCTTCTCTCAATTGGCAGACGTGTGGAAGAGTGATGTGTTGGAGCAACAGGAGGCAGGGGGAGGGGGTCGGTGGAGTTGAGGAGCTTGGCAGTGCAGGGGCCTGGGCTTACCCTGAACCAGTGTAGATAGGACCACTCTCGCTCAAAGCCTGCTGTTCAACAAATGGCATTCTCCAGAAGGAACTTGTTAGTGACTTTCCATGTTTCTCACTGCTTGATCTGAAAGGTCTGCTCAGGAAGGTTGCTTCATATGGGGCTTTAAGGTGGGCAGTAGATGGGTTGAGCAATGTGCTGCTCATTTACCATGCAGACATCTGTGGGCTTCTCTCAATTGGCAGGCGTGTGGAAGAGTGATGTGTTGGAGCAACAGGAGGCAGGGGGAGGGGGTGGGTGGAATTGAGGGTTCCAGCTTTTGTGCACATTGTTGCACATCAGTTGTGTGCTAACCCAACGTGTGTGTACGTGATGACCTTCAACAGTTGGGTGCACAGTCTGGGCACACAGTCCTGAGCTGTGGAGTATGACAGGGAAGGTTCTGGGCTCTTCAGTGCTGTGATGGAACCATCCCTTGCAGTTCCAACAACAAGTTAGCTTCATCTTCCAATGTACCCAGAAGGACAGGTTCCTCCCTACATCCATTCCCAAAATATCAGGTTGGGATCATACTTTAGTCTGTGATTGTCCCTGGTGATATAGTTCTTTACTGCCACTGCCATTGTAGAGGTAGAATCCATTGGATAGGGTTTTGCAGGGACTCAGTTTGCAACGCCATCAACTCTGTAACATCTTTGTTAAGGATTTGGTCCAGCGGCAGAATGGTGTATCTCTGAGAATTTGTGTATGAATGTAACTGTGTCAAGGAGCAGCTGTTGTGGTTGTAGATTCTTGCACATGTTGCATTCACAATGTGATTTCCAGTTGATAGACTGCTATGTATCAGAACCAAGTGCAGAAGTGCTGACTATGAAGAATCTAACAGCATTGCCTCGACATTTTCTAGCGGCCAAACATTATTGGTGGTGCTTGCAGAGACGGAAGGACGTTCTTGATGAAGAGAACCTGAAGAAGCTGCCATTCTAAAAGGGTAAAATGTAGGAAATCATGCTCGTAGAGGTGATCATAACATAACAGAAATCCACTCAGCTCCCATTAAGATTGATTGTACAGTCATGAGTTCTTGCATTTGGTTTTTGGATTAGTGGTGCTGGAAGAGCACAGCAGTTCAGGCAGCATCCGAGGAGCAGCAAAATCGACATTTCGGGCAAAACCCCTTCCTGATGAAGGGCTTTTGCCCGAAACGTCGATTTTGCTGCTCCTCGGATGCTGCCTGAGCTGCTGTGCTCTTCCAGCACCACTAATCCAGAATCTGGTTTCCAGCATCTGCAATCATTGTTTTTACCTTCTTGCATTTGGTGCCTACAAATAACTTTAGGATGACTGGGCACTGTGTTTTCTGTTCAGAGATTTTGTGCAAAAAACTACTGTACTTACTGTCTCAATGAAAGACAAATATTATAAATGATGTGGAACTTCTTGTGGATCTGTTTTTGAGCATAGGTTTTGCATTGAGACGTGATTATCTGTGAAAATGTATTTTTTTCTTTGGGTACTTCTAAGTATTTTCAGAGTTTCTCTATGGATTTGTCTATGCACTAACTAAGAATTTGTACAATTGTTTCTGCCAACGATCACAACAGATTAAAGATTGAATAACAGTTTTATTTTTAATGCTGTTCGTTTTTATTTGGTGTGTGGGGTATGTCTGCTTTTGAATGGGAGGATTTTTCCGTGACTGCCCATTTATAGACAGGATTCAATCGAACATTCTCAACCCCATTCATAATAACCTTCACGAATTGGGTCAGTGAGACCAATTATTAACACAACCTGAACAGGAACATGTGCTACATGCCAATAAGACATGAGCTCTTGCTCCTGCACTTAACAGCCAATTTGGTACATTGTTCAGAGTATACTGGAATGAAGGATATCTACCAGAAATCTCAACCCACCCTTGCTTTGTTCAGCTCTTCACAGACTTGCTGTGCATTCTCAGCATCTTCTGCCTCTATTTTAAACTTGAAGCAGCAATAACCTTGTTTCACTCTGTAAGAGTGTTCCAAACATCAAATCATGCTTTAAAACAGGGTTCCCAAAAGGTGTGGGCAGGACGCAAGATTTGACTGAACTATAGCAATTTTACTCTCGCTTTCACAGAGAACAGCACTCCCCCATCCTACTCTAACCAGCTCTCTGCCTCATCGTGCTTCCTCACCCTCCACCTCATCCTGCTCCCTCACCCTCCACCTCATCCTGCTTCCTCACCCTCCACCTCATCCTGCTCCCTCACCCTCCACCTCAACCTGCTTCCTCAGCCTCCATCTCGTCCTGCTCTCATATCCCTCATTGAATGGTCACAAACATTTCCAGACCTCGAAATGGGATCACAGTGGGAAAGATTTGGGAAGTGTTGCTTCCGAGTCTGAATGAACGTGTTGAATTCCATTACAGGGGACTGCAGCAATTGTACAACATCCCAATGTGTGAGTCCGTTCAAACTCATCAGGGTGAATAATTAAAGGTCTTTGTTTTGATATTGTTTTATTTGACAATGTGTGGGTACAAGCTGCTGCTATTTAGTGTAGTACGGTGGCTCAGTGGTTAGCACTGCTGCCTTGCAGCCTCGGGGACCCACGTTCGATTCCAGCCTTGGGTGACTGTACAAACTCCACACAGATATTCTCCCTGTGTTGGTGTGGGTTTAGCCTAGTTTCCTCCCACAGTCCAAAGATGTACAGGTTAGGATGGATTGGCCAGGCTAAATTGCCCATAGTGTCCAGGGATGTGTAGGCTGGGTGGATTAGCCATGGGAAATGCAGGGTTACAGGGATGGGGTGGGAGGGCCTGCTGCCACACTGCAGGGATTTTATTTGGCTCCTCTCATTTGCTCTTCTAGACAACAACATTATCTCGCATTTATATAGCACCTTTAATTTGATAAGCTGTCCCAAGGCTTTTCAGAGGAACATTTTCAAACAAGAAAAAATGATGCCAAGCCACATAAGATGATATGAATGCAAATGACCAAAAACTTGGTTCAAAGTGATAGGTTTTGTAGGAGGAAGTGTCTCTGGGTAGGAGAGGGAGGAGGGAGGGAATTTTGGAATCTCGGGCCTAGACAGCTGAAGTCATGATTAAAATCAGATGCTCAAGAGGCCAGAATTAGGTAAGTGCTGATATCACAAAGGGTTTGCAGGAAGGGTTCTTTTGAGAGAGTCCCTACCTCTAAGCCAGGAGGCCTGGGTTAAAGTGACACCTGCTCCAGAGGTGTATAATAACAATAACATCTCTGAACTGGTTGATTAGAAACTGTCCAGAGGGTTGTAGCACTGGAGGAGATTACAGAGTTGGTGCTAAGGAGGGATTTAAAAACGAGGATGAAAATTTAAAAATTGGTGAGAGACAAATAGTATGTCTTTGTGATCCAGCCTGAGGAAATTGGCAGCTGGGATCCACTAACTGGTTAAACTCACCTGAGACTGGTCACACCATTCATGGATTCAAAGTACTATAATGGCCCACAAGGGGATCTGAAATCTCTACAGATCAAATACTTGTATGTTTGTTTTTCTTTGTGAGGGGAATTTCTTCATCATTAACGTCAGTGTGGTGAACACTGGGAAAGGGGACTTCCTTTTAGCTATTGCCAGAGTTTTCACTTTCTGTCATTGGGCCCATGGTCATGTCAACAATGCATTTGATTCTCTTTGACTCCATTGCTCCAAGACTTTGAAAATCAGCCTGGTGCAAATATAGAGGTGGACTTTACTGAGAGACTCTTCATTTCAACAATACACACCTTTACACTCAACATGAAATCTGAGAAGTCAGGATCATATTATTGAGGCCACAACCATATATTTAATCTCCATTAAAAAATGAAATCCTGATATCCAAGGGAATTGAGTGTAACTACAAATTCACTCAAGAAACCCGTCACCATCCAGGACAAAAACGCCATCTTGATTGGCATTACACCCCTCGCTTCCACATTCACTCCCTCTACCAATGATGCACAATGTGGGCCATGTACAAGATGCACTGCAGCTACTCATTGAGGTCCCTGCAACAACACCTTCCATACCTGTGGTGTCTGCCTCTCGAAAGCCAAGGGCAGCAGTTGCGTGGAAACACCACCCCCTGCAAGTTTCCCTCCAAACCACTCCCTATACTGATCTGAAAACAAATTACCACTCCTTCACTGTCACTGGGTGCACATCCTAAAATTCCCTCTCTAGGAACATTGTAGGTGTCCCTAGCCTCTTACAATAGTTCATGAAGGCAGCTCACTACTGCCTCCTACAGGGCAATTAGAGACAGCAAGAAACACCTCAGTCCCTTGAATGAAACTTTTTTAAAAACCAGCATGTCGATGTTCCGTATCTAAAGCTAATACTTTACCTTTCATCTACAGTCAGAAATGATCACTGTCGAAGAATGTTTACTTTGTAGATGTAGTTTGAGATGAAAATAGTGTTTCTGGAATCTCATTTCACTTTTCACAATTTTTAAAAATGAAGTTCTTCAGTGTTCTTTTTCAAGGCTCCTCACAGATATATTACAAAAAAAAGACGTTGATCTACATAAGGAAATTTTAAATCAGATGATCAAAAACTTTGTCAAAGTCATCGGTTTTAAGGAGAGTCTTAAAGGGGAAAAGTGAGGTAGGAAGGGTTAGGGGGGATCTCTGAACTGTACACCTAGGCACAGTCAGTGGCGGTGAAGTGATTAAATTTGGGAATGTTCAATGCCAAAATTTACCCGGAATGTGGAAAATTGTCCATTCCTGTTCACTAAAAACAGAACAAATCCAAGCCAGCCAATTATTGCCCATCAGTTTATACTCAATTGTCCCCAAAGTGTTTGAAAGTATTCAAGAACAGCTCTATCAAACATCACTTTAAGAAGGGCACTGCTTGTCACTGGTCACCCGGGTGTTTCTACCTTGTGTGGAATATGAATAAAGTTTTCATTGTCTCTTCACTGTGTCCTCCACCTACAAACACACGACATGAGTGTGGGGGATAAATAAGCACTACTGCTGTTTGGTGGTCGTGTGGAGGTTTATTTTTTAAAAAACCAG
The DNA here is from genome assembly GCF_004010195.1 of Chiloscyllium plagiosum. Classification (NCBI taxonomy): domain Eukaryota; kingdom Metazoa; phylum Chordata; class Chondrichthyes; order Orectolobiformes; family Hemiscylliidae; genus Chiloscyllium; species Chiloscyllium plagiosum. The sequence goes on from NC_057743.1 coordinate 36,332,479, forward strand.
CAGAGAAAATAAAATATAATCAGGAGACAGTGCAGGGGATTGACCCAGAGCTAGCTGGTCACAGCCAGTGTTACCGTGGAAAAAATATTCCAGCAGCACTTGCTCAACACTAACCTGCACAGTTACACTTGGTCTGGGTTCCACAAAGGCCACTCAGCTCCTGACTTCATTATGGCCTTGGTCAAAACATGGAAAAGGAGCTGGAGGTGAGGTGACAGGAGCTACATCAAGGCAGCATTTCACTGAATGTGGTATCAAGGAGTCTGAGGAAAACGTGAGTCAATGGGCATTGTGGGGTGGGGAAAACACCTCAACCTGTTGGAGGTACAGCTAGTACAAAGGAAGATGTTTGTTGGAAATCAATCATCTCATTCTTAAACAGTCAAAGAGTTGTAGTCGATCCAACTCGTCCATACCGACCGGATATCCTAAACTAATCTAGTCCCATTTGCCAGCATTTGGCCCATATCCCTCTAAACCCTTCCAATTGATGTACCTTTAAATGTTGTAATTGTACCAGCCTCCATCACTTCCTCTGGCAGCTCATTCCATACATGCACCACCCTCTGTGTGAACAATTGCCTCTTATAAATCTTTCCCCTCGCACCTCTCGTTTTGGACTCCTCTACCCTGGGAAAAGACCTTTGCTATTCACCATATCCATGCCCCTCATGATTTTATAAACCTCCGTAAGGTCACGCCTCAGCCTCCGACGCTCCAAGGGCTGAGGGGTAACCTTTTATCGTGGGGCATCTTTGCTGGAGTTCCTCAGGGGAGTGTTCCAGGTTCAACTATCTTCAGCTGCTTCATCATTGACCTTTCTCTAATCATGTGGTCAAAAGTGAAGATGTTCAGTGATGATTACACAATGTTCAGCACTATTAAAGGACACATGGTGGAAGGATTCGATTCTTTCGCCGAACCACAACAACGAGCACCCAAGCTACAAATCTTCTCACAAACTTTGAACACCTACGGGCGAGAGATGCTAAGACAAGCCAGGAAATGGGAATCCTGTGCCAACCGCC
>NC_057743.1:36333549-36334490 GCF_004010195.1 Chiloscyllium plagiosum
ACAAGAAATTGCGTGCCAAAAATCGTTAATTTCAAAAACCACCAATCAGGAATGGACCCGGACCAAAGAACAGGCCGTCACCATAGGACAGAGCAGGACAACACACCGCAAAAAAACGGCACTAAAAGAAAAAATGGCCAAACACAACAGAGAGGACACCACAACATACACCTGGGTTAGAAACCTCTCCCACAGACAGCTCACAGACAAAGAAAGAACAATACTGGCCAAGGGATTCAACTACAACCACAGGGATGCCAAGACAGCAGACTTCCTAGCAGCTCTAGAATGCACACTCAGGGACAATGGACTGACAGAAGAGACACAACAAACAGTGAGACAAAGTATCGTACCTCTGATAACAAGGAAAAGACAAACACATAACCTCAACACCAAGGAGAGGGAAGCACTAAAATCACTAAGAAACGATAAGAACATAATCATACTATCAGCAGACAAAGGCAGAATGATGGTCATCCTGGACAAAGCAGACTACACCCAAAAAGCACAACAACTACTTGCAGATACCAACACCTACCAAAAGAGGGAGTTGACCCCACCCCACAGCTCACCAATAGGATAAACAACACACTGAGGAACCTACAAAAAAAACGGACAGATAACCAGGTTTGACCTACAAAGAATGAAACCCGAAAGCAACAACACCCCCAGATTCTATGGACTACCTAAAGTGCACAAACCAGACATCCCACTCAGACCAATAGTATCACTACCAGGGACACCATCACACAAACTGGCGAAAGAACTACAGCAGAAACTGAAACACCCGATCAGCGGATCCAGACACTATACAATTAAAACAGGAATTCTTGAACATCATCAGAAATACACACATAGCCTCACAACACACTTCACATTCAACAACCAAATATATGAACAAATCAACGGCACACCCATGGGCTCACCCATCTCTGGACTCA
>NC_057743.1:36335210-36373185 GCF_004010195.1 Chiloscyllium plagiosum
ACAACCGGAAGCAGCAGATTCAAACCACTACAAATGCTGGAGGAAAGATCACAGAAGTGCTTCACAGGAGGCTCCCAAGCACTGAGGATGTCACCTAGACAGGGGACAAAACGTCTGCAACACAAATTCCCAGCTCGGCGAACAGAACCACAACAATGAGCACCCGAGCTACAAATCTTCTCACAAATTTTGAACTATTAAAGGAAGCATTCAAATGGCATTGAATGATTACTTGGATTTTAAAAAATCATGCAAGAGTACAGAGAGAAAGCAGGAATTTAGCACTAGGTCATGAAGAGCTCATTTGAAGAGCCCATGCAGAATGCAATGGGCCGAATGGCCTCCTTCTGTACCATAACAATGGTGTGACTCTATTCATGCGTTCTCAGATATTCTAGCAGTCTGTGTCCATATGCAGCAAGACTTGAACTCTAGCCAGGTTTGGACCAGCAAGAGACAGGTAACATTTGTGCCAGACAAGTGCCAGGCAATTACTATCTCCAACTAAAGACATTGAACTATTGCCCACTGACATTCAGTGGCATCATCATCACTGAATCCCCTACTATCAACATCCTGAGGCTTACCATTGACCAGAAACTGACCTGGGCCAGCCACATCAATACCGTTAGACATTCTGTGGTGAGTAATTTGCCTCCTGACCCCAAAGGTTTGCTACCATTTACAAAGAACCAGTCAGGAATGAGATGGAATACTTTCCACTTGCCTGGACGTGCTATGCCATCTCAGAGGGCAGTTAAGAATCTATGATGTGGCTGTGGGTCTGGGGTCACATGAAGGCCTGACTGGGTAAAGGTGGCAGATCTCCTTCACTGCATGAGTGAAGCAGTTGGACTTTTACAACAATCGTTGGTTACATTGGCACCATTAAGCTCGATTTTCGTTTCGTCCAGACTTCTAGTGACTTGAAATTTCATCATCTGCCTTAGTTGAATTTGAGCCCATGTTAGCCAAGACCTCTGGATTACAACTTCCAATGACATACTGCCACACCTTCACCTCTCCCTCCTCAAACATTACTTTTTCCATCATTCCAAATTATACTCATTCTCTGCACTACAAACATCCACCACACACTTCATTATTGCTGGTCTTCCTGGTGTATCAATGTTCCCATCTCTTTTGACTAACACCATTCCAGTATTTTCCTCATGATCTTCATCAGAATGGATTTAATGCCTTCGGATGGAAGTTGCAATAGAGAGGGAGAGAAGATAGTAGATGCCAATGAAACACTGTGCCATGCTCATGATATTGACCTACTCTATAGTTGATGGTTTCCTTTCCAATGTATTTTTAAACTGACCTCTGTACGACCCATGAAGCAACTCATCATTATCTTTTTAAGGAAGTTCCGGATGTGCAACAAATCCTGGATTTCCCAGAGATCATAGACTCCCTACAGTGCGGAAGCAGGATCTTTGGTTTATTGAGTCCACACCGATCCACCAAACAGCATCTCACCCTGACCACCCATCCCTATAATCCTGGGTTAATGCATGCATTTCCAGACACTATGCAACAATTTAGCATGGCCAATCCACCAGGCCTATCCCTGTAGCCCTACATTTCCCATTGCCAACACACCTAGCCCAAGCATTCCTGGACAGTGGGGGGCAATTTCCCATGACCATCCACCTAACAGCTTATCTTCGGACTGTGGGAGGAAACCGGAGCACCTGAAGGAAACCCACGCAGACACGGGGAGAATGTGCAAACTCCACACAGACAGTCGCCTGAGGGTGGAATCAAACCCAGGTCTAAACACTGAGCCACCGTGCTGCCCCCATCCCATGGTGGGACTTTTAATTCTGTCAAGCTTATTTCCTAATGCTGTCATATCCTGGAAGCCACAATCTGCTCCAAAGCAACAATGAGGTGACATCTGTCATTGATACCTTGCTGCCTCAGACCATCGCCCCTTCAGAAAGCAGGCTTGAAGGTACAAAGCTGCAAATTATTTGATAACGCTCATTGAGATGTTTCGCTACGTGAAAGGTGTTACGTAAATGCAGGTGGTTGTGAATTGGAGATGTGAACAAGTTCCATTTTTCTCGCCAGGTCCCTGTTCAGCATCGGGAAGGCAGGATGGTTACCTTCGTCTGGTCCCTTGGCCTGGAAGAAATTACATCCGAGCTGACTCCAACTCTCCCCTCAAAGCACCGAAGGTTCACTTTCTGGCAATAGCCACAGGACAACAGTGAGGGTCAGGAACCATGGCTTAATATTGCCCTCCCTACCTCAGGGAGCAATCACAGCTGTGGAAGCTGCTAATTCAGAATGATAACATTAACTCTGTTGCTCACTCCACAGATGTTGAGTTTATCCAGCACTTTCAGATTTATTCATAGAGGCAAAGTGTACCAGATACTGGAACCTTAAGCAAACACAGACAATGTTGGGGAAACTGAGCAGGTCTGGCAGCATCTGTGCAGAGAGAAGGAGAGTCAACGGTAATTATAACACGACGAGAGAGGTTGAGTATGAACCTACAACCTTTAGATCCGTGCCAATGGCAGGTGGTAAGAGCAGAGGGTATCGCCTAATAGAAAATCAGAATCTTTCCCATCATTATCCAGAGCTCCAGACCTCAAACGGTGAAATAGTGCCAGTGAGAGAGAGATTGTGGTTTAATCTGAGGGTTACCATCAAGGAGGTGGGACCTTCATGGTCACATCAACCAGTGCAGGAATTGAACTCACACTGTTGGCATTACTAGCCAGCCAACTGAGCTGACTAACCTTCTCCAGATTACAAGATACAACAGTTACTGGGCTTCCTGAGTGACCTGTAATTCCAGTGGTGTAATGAATTATACCAGGAGGTGGCAGTGTGCCCACATATTTGTGAACATGACCAGACAGTGTTTACGAGGCAAGGCCGTACAACAGCCAGCTCCTTTTGTTGGACTGAGCATATTAAATATTCATAGAAATCAAGGATAGAAACAGCAAAGAGCAACATTTGCATTATTACTGTTGCCCTATATCTGTGATAATCAACTTAGCAAAGTGAATATGAATGCATTTTCTTGAATTTTCTTGGCCATGAACATGCTATTATTTACTTATGACTTAGAGATGCCGTTGTTGGATTGTGGTGTACAAAGTTAAAAGTCACACAACCCCAGGTTATGGTCCAACAGGTTTATTTGGAAGCACCAGCTATCGGAGCAATGTTCCTTCATCAGGTGATTGTGATGAAGGAGCGACGCTCTGAAAGCTAGTGTTCCAAATAAACCTGTTGGACTATAACCTGGTGTTGTGTGATTTTTAACATTATTTATTTAAATATTTATTAAATATTTAAATAGTAAATTAAACATAAAACATGTGGGGGAATACAGGTTTAAAACATGAAGCATTTCTGATTCCAAAAATCGAAATCTGAGCGACTCATACACTTTGGAGAATGATACATCATTATTCCATAGATGCTGGCAAACCGAATAGAAAAGAGAAATATTGGAAATTACAGGTTGCAACTTTAGAGAGAGAAATTAAGTTAAAGCTTTAGGTCAAAGGAGGATGAGCAGAGAATATGCACCATTGTCATAGTAAAAAAAGATGAAATTATCTGAAAATTAAGGAATAGTTAACCTTAAAAGGGAACTGCCAAATCAGTTCAGTGTTTTTAATGTCACTGATAAAGGAAAGCTGAACAGCAGTGCAGATTAAGTGACAGTTAGAAAGAATAGGCTCATTAAACCAGTCTAGATATATCGATGGGCATTCCTTATTTGTGATTTTTAGTTGAGAGTCAGCCACATTACTGTGGGTCTGGAGTCACATGTAGACCAGACTGGGTAAGGATGGCAGTTTCCTTCCCTGAAGGGCATTGGTGAACCAGGTGGTTCAATAATCGCCAACAGTTTTGCAATCATCATTAGACTCTTAATCCCAGATTCATTTTTAATTGATTTCAAACAGCAGGATTTGACCCCAGGTCATTACCTGGGTCCCTGGGTTGATAGTCTAGTGATAATACTGTGTGCAGTTCTGGTCTCCAAATTTGAGAAAAGACATTCTGACTATTGAGGGAGTGCAGCGTAGGTTCACCAGATCAATTCCTGGAATGGCGGGATTACCTTACACTGAAAGACTGAAGCAACTGGGCTTGTATACCCTCTCAAAGATAGTGGAATCAAGGGTTATGGAGATAAGGCAGGAACAGGATACTGATTAGGAATGATCAGCCATGATCATGTTGAATGGCGGTGCAGGCTTGAAGGGCTGAATGGCCTACTCCTGCACCGATTGTCTATTGTCTATTGTCTAATACCACTAGACCATCACAACCCTGCACTATGAGCATTGCCAATGAGTTCTCTACAAATAAAAAACAAAATATTGATATATAAATTTGTTTAATACATCTAAGAGCATCAATCATTAAGAAATGAAACACACTGATGGTTTAACAAATATCATGATTTGAAAACCTCATTAAGTAATGCTTGAACACAACAGAAATCACCCATAGAAGATGGTTGCAGATAAAACATTAACTTCATTGTTGTTATATCCATAACTGTCAATACTGCATTGGTTTTAATAATTGCTAATATGAAGTTGACATACTGTCGCGACTGGCCATGAAACAATTCTTTAAACTACATCCATATTAACACAAAGGAAAATTAATGATTGGAACTGGTTTTGAATTTAACCTCGTGAGTAACCTTGTATTGTACAGAACTTACAAGGTGTAAGTAACCCATTCAGACAATGTCAATGCCCACTATTCAATGATGAGCTGTTTGATCTAGTCCCATCTTCCTGTTGTTTCTCAATACAGCTACCTGTTAATGGGCTTCCAAGTTCAAATGTCTGGTTCCAGTGCTCTGTGTCTGTGACCTTGCTGGAAGTAGATCAATAATAATTTGCAACTGAGAACTGGATAAATACTCATAAGAGAAAATTTTCTGGGACCAATTAGTTAGCTCTTTCAAGGTCCAGTAGAAGCCTGATGGTCTGGATGGCCTTAATGTGCTGCCTCATTCTATGATTTAGTGTTAAATGATATTAAATGTCTGTCTCAATCACTCTTTATGGTTTAGATTACATTACTTACATTACTTACAGTAATGTAAGTAATACTACTCTGAGATTGTGAGCTCAACCAAAGAGTCTGCTTCATTAGAACACTCCTCCCAAACTTTTTCCCAGTCTGACCCCATTTTGAGGTTTGAAAATTATCATGACTTCTCAGTATTTGAATGATTTGGAGATGCCGGTGTTGGGCTGGGGTGTACAAAGTTACAAATCACACAACGCCAGGTTATAGCCCAACAGGTTTAATTGGAAGCACTAGATTTCGGAGGGCCGCTCCTTCATCAGGTGATGAAGTGCTCCGAAAGCCAGTGCTTCCAATTAAACCTGTTGGACTATAACTTGGTATTGTGTGATTTGTAACTCAGTATTTAAATGGGGGTCTGTTACAATGGGCGCAGGGCTGCAGTAACTTGGTTCAAGCTCCAGGGGGCAGTCACTGCTGCCTTTAGCTTCCAACTCCAACTGGTGTCCTGACCCTCATTTTGGGAAGCCCTGGATTAAAGTATTAATGAGGCATCGAGGTCATCATGTGCTGTGACAGTGCCTGTACATCTCTGTGAATGGAATGTTGGGCTCTTTTTCAAAGGGAAATGGTGTATAAAAGTACAGTGGGTTTTGCTAAAACAATCCAAGGCATTGGCCTGACTATAGCAGGAATACCGTGAACAGTTTTGGGCCCTGTAGCTAGGGAAAGGTAGACTGGCAATAAGTAGCAGTTCACACTGATATAAGGTAGAGAGGGACTGTCTAATGGGGAGAGGTTGAGTAGATTGGGCCTGCTATGTGAATTGAGAAGAATGTGGTGATCATTTTGAAACGTACAAGATAGGGACTTGATAGGGGTTCTTTCCCCTTGTGGGAGGGCCTACCACCAGAGGGTGTAATCTCAGAATAAGGGTCACTCACTTAAGGCAGAGCTGAGGAGGAATTCTGTTCCTCAGAGGGTAGTAAATCTGTGGAATTCTTTATCACAAAGGACTGTTGAGGCTGGGTCTTTTATTTTTAATCGGTAAGGGAATCGAGGGGTAGACGATAAAGGCAGAAAAGTGGAGTTGAGGATTATCAGATCAGCCACAATCTCATTGAATAGTAGAGCAGAATTGATGGGCTGATTGGCCTACTTCTGCTTCTATGTCTTATGGTCTGTGTGTTCCGCATCGGTTAAAAAAAAACAGAACAGTATTGCAACCAGAAAATGTATTTTATAATCTCAAGGATTTCTAGTCTGTGCTCTGGAAGGGGAGGATTTCTCCCGTGCATGATCTGCAGCAAAACTCATAAACATGTTTATGATTTCAGTGTGAGTGGAAAATCTCAACATGGAAAGCTGAACGGCTGTGAAATCGCTTGGACCAGGGGGTAGCAGTGTGACTTTATTAAACAGCTGCTTGTAGAGAGTGCTTTTCATTCCAGGAAGCATCACTACCATCTCTTTTATTGCATAGAGCATGTTAAATGATATATATCTATACCTAATGTAACAACCAGGAAACAGCAAAGAGAAATATTTACATAATTATTACCATTCCTTCCATTTCAGGAATTGAGATGAAAATATTCATGCAAATGTCCTCTCGTGACTTTTACAGCTGTTACTGTGTTTGCTTGTTATTTAACATTTTGCCATGAGTATATAAATATGAAGCTGCAGGGCAGGTAGATAATTATAAAAATAAGTTTTTACTTAGCAGGACAATAAACACAGGAGAAAATGTGCAACAATGCTGTTTTCAATCTGTGTTCAATGGATCGTGAAGAAGGCTACAATAGGATTTTGATCATATGGGCCAATGGGCCGAGGATTGGCAGATGGAGTTTAATTTAGATAAATGTAAGGTGCTGCATTCTAGAAAGGCAAATCCGGCCTGGACTTATACACTTAGTGGCAGAGTCCTGGGTAGTGTTGCCGAGCAAAGATTGTAGGTTCATAGTCCAAGCAGAGTCACAGGTAGATAGGATAGTGAAGGAAGTGTTTGGTATGCTTGCCTTTATTAGTCAGTGCATTGAGTACAGGAGTTGGTAGGTCATGTTATGGATGTACAGGACATTTGGTTTGAACAATTCTGGGAAAACTCTGTTCATTTCCGGTCTCCCTGCTCTAGGAAGGGTGTTCTGAAAAGATTTACAAGGATATTGCCAGGGTTGGAGGATTTGAGCTACAGGGAGAGACTGAACAGGCTGGGGTTATTTTTGCAGGAGCATTAAAAGCTGAATGGTGACCTTACAGAGGTTTATAAAATCATGAGGGGCATGGATGGGTGAGGAGCCAAAGTCTTTTCCCTGGGGTGGGGGAGCCCATAACTAGAGGTTTAGGGTGAGAGGGGAAAGATTTAAAAATGACCTGGGGGTAACTTTTTCTCACAGCGGGTGGTGTACGTATATGGAATGAGCTGCCAGAGGAGGTGGTGGAGGCTGGTACAATTACAGCATTTAAAAGGCATCTAGATGGGTATATGGATAGGAAGGGTTTAAAGAGATATGGGCCAAATGCTGGCAAATGGGTCTAGATAATTCCTAATGAAAGGCTTATGCCCAAAAAGTTGACTCTCCTCTCCTCAGATGCTGTCTGACCTGCTGTGCTTTTCCAGCGTCACACTTTTCAACTCTGACTGTCCAACATCTGCAGTTCTCACTTTCTCCTAGATCAGTTCAGGAAGTTTAGTTGGCATGGAGGCATTGGGCTGAGAGGCCTGTTTCCACACTATATACTTCTATGACTCTAATCTAGTTCAAACCCAAATCAGTTCTGATTTGATTTTGATTTAAGCTTTATTGTCACCTTTATTCAAGTACAGAATTACAGGAGTAAAGTGAAAAATGTACAATGTCAGCACACACGGCACCTAGCTATGAAGGTACCTCAGCACAAAACTGGGTATATTATTACTGGGTCTGGAATTTACTGTATCAGAGGAAAAATAAGAAAAAAATTGAGGAATTGATGTTCTTGCAAGATTTAACAAGGTTTGTGCAATCCAATGAAGGAAAAATAGAAATATCTGGGCAATGGTTTTAATATTTAATTGTTTTGAAGAAAGAAGTAAGGACAAATCTGAAGCTGACGGCACGATGGCACAGGGGTTAGCACTGCTGCCTCACAGCGCCAGAGACCTGGGTTCGATTTCTGCCTCAGACAGCTGTCTGTGTGGAGTTTGCACATTCTCCCCGTGGGTTTCCTCCGGGTGCTCCGGTTTCCTCCCACAGTCCAAAAATGTGCAGGTTAGGTGAATTGGCCATGCTAAGTTACCTGTAGTGTTAGGTGTAGGTGAATGGGTCTGGGTGGGTTGCTCTTCGGCAGGTCGGTGTGGACTTATTGGGCCGAAGGGCCTATTTCCACACTGTAAATGATCTGATCTAATCTGACTGTGTATTAAAGGTTAATCATTGTTTGTTTAATCTAAATGAACAATGTTTAGAATTGAAAAGTGACTGATTGGAACAAGCCATAAAAGCTCAGCAGGTCAGGCAACATCCCCGCAGAGAAATAGTTTGTTGTTCAGATCAACGATGGTTTCTCAGTTACTGGTAGGAGTTTGCTCGCTAGTGAATGCTGTCCTTGCCTGGGCTGGCTAGCCCTTAGTGAGGTTGATAGGCAGGCTGTAGCACAGGTGGATGGAGTGTCACATTCTAAGCAGGACCCTGTGTTTATTGTAATACTAATCAGATGCCCAGAACAGAATAACGCGGGCATTTGGTGTGAAATTATGACCTGTTTAAATAACAAGAATCTGAACACCATTCTGCTGTGGTTAAAGTGTGGTTAAGGAGTATTTTATCTGCCTGATTATTGGAGACTTGTATTTACTGTTCTGTTGTGCTTAGTCCATGTTTGCCCACGCTGAGCACCTTCATTAGGGGCAGAATGGTGCCTCAGTGGTTAGCACTGCTGCCTCATAGCACCAGGGACCCAGGTTCGATTCCAGCCTCGGACAACTGTCTGTGTGGAGTTTGCACATTCTCCCTGTGTCTACATGGATTTCCTCTGGCTGCTTCGGTTTCCTCCCACAGTCCAAAGATGTGCAGGTTGGTTGAATTGGCCATGCTAAGTTACCCATACTGTTCAGAGATGTGTTAGGTGCATTAGTCAGGGGTAAATGTAGAGTAATAGGGTAGGGGAATGGGTCTGGGTGGGATACTGTTTGGGGGATTGATGTGGACATGTTGGACCAAATGGCCTGTTTCCACACTGTAGGGATTCTATTGTTCTAACTCGTTCCCCAGCTTTCTTAAAAATGGTGGCCATTGTAACAGGAATCCCTTGCCTCAATGCTGGTCTGCCCTCAGACTGAAGCAGTGAATAACAACATTGACTTTCATTCGTATGTCAGTGTTGGGATTCCGACAACCCTGCGTCAAACTGTTTAATGATCAAGAACCTCCTGCTTTCAAGTTCATCAAATTCTCCACTAGCTGGCCTGAAAATGATCCACTTCCTCCTTTTCATCTTTCACGTTGCTCCCACAGCCAGCATCTGCTGGCCATCACTTGTCCTTGGGATGGGCTAAGAATCCTTCATTTCTCTGTGGGTCTTCAGTCTCACAACAGCCAGAGCAGATAAGGATGGCAGATTACCTTCCCCTATAGGACATTGGTGAACTAAATGGCGTTTTATGATCATTGTAGCAATGGCTTGTGACCAGATTATTAATCCAGAGACCCGGGTTATGTTCTGGGGACCCAGGTTTGAATCTGTTATGGCAGTTAGGGAAATTTGAAATCAATAAAAGTCTGGAATTAAAATTTTAATGATGATCATGGAACCATTGTCAGTTGTCCCTTAGGCAAGGTAACTATTGTCCTTACCTTGTCTGACCTACACATGACTCCTGGCTGACAGCAATGTGGATGACTCTTGCCTCTGGGAAAATGGAAATGGGTAATAAATGCTAGCCTAGCCAGTAATGCCCACATCCCGCGAATGAATAAAAAAAACTGAGATCAACTTTATACTAATTGGATCCTAATGACGGCCACAGTCAGATTAAAACCATGTTTCATGTTTCTTTTTTTCAAAAAAACTGACAGGCTTCTACACACACAAATCTATTACCCTAGAAACACCTTCCATAGACTGGGCCTATAATTCCATCACAAGAACACATAGCTGAATGATTTTAACCAGGCCATTATTATCTTTTTCAATGCATCTTAGAGGATGATCTCCAGATTTAAATGTAACATTTTATATGGTGTTCTTCACAAAATAGAATCTGTTACATATTCCCTCACACATAGAAACCCCTGCAGGTTTGTATGCTTAGGTCAGAGATTCCATATTCATTTGTAAGGAATTCCATACCTTAGTGATTTCAGGTTTTCTTGGCTCCTAGTTAGCCAAACATTCCTTTGTTGACAGGTTTAAAACTGTTTCTTCAATTTTGCAGCTGAAAATGTGTTGCTGGAAAAGCGCAGGCGGTCAGGCAGCATCCAGGGAGCAGGAGAATCGACGTATCGGGCATGAGCCCTTCCTCTTCAATTTTGCAGTCTTGTACCTCCCCCTTTCAGCCATCCTTCCTCCTTACTTTGCTGCCTCCCCTCTTTCTCTCCCAACCACTATCCCTATAACTTCTGTTCCTCTCTCTCTCTTGCCATTCCATTTCCTGATCCCTGTGGCCTGCAGCCCCCATTCGCTTCCCACCAACTCACATTACAGTCAGGATGAGTGGGCTGTTCTGCTTGGTGTGTTGCACTATGGATTAAAGAGGGTTATTCACATTGTATTACGGAAAAATTTTAAGAATGTGTTATTCTCAGTGCTTCACAGTAGGAACTGGTTCTTGGAGTATTACTAAGGATTGAGGAAGAATATTGTGCTCAGTATGTTACGGTAGAAATCTAGGGGGTGTTGTGCTGGGTATAATACAGTATGGATTGTGTGGAGTGCTGTGCTCAGTACAGTATGGTAGGGATTGGGGATGTGTTTGTGATATTAAAGTAGAGATGGAGTTGGTGCCAGCTCAGTGCATTGCAATATAGACTGTGGTGGGAATTATTCTTAGTCTGTTACAGTATGAATTGTGGAGGGTGTACTGCTCAGTGCATTATGGAAGAGATTTAGTTGGGTGTTAGGTTTGGTATACTGTAATGTGGATTGTGGGGTGTGTATTACATTGTGGCCTGTGGATGTTATGCCCTGTGAATTACTGTAGGCATTGATGGGGTATTTCTCTTTAGAAGGATTTGAATTGCGTGTTTTATGTGGTGCATTATATAGAGTTTGATTGGGTGTTATTCTCAGTGTTCATCAACTGTCTAACAGAGTTAGAAGTATTACGGTAGGGATTGAGGGGGGTGTTGTACTCAGAGTGATATGGTAGGGTACTCTAGTTGAGAGGCGCTGCCTGGCAGCGTTAGATGTATTACGGTAGGGATTGAGGGGGGTGTTGTACTCGGGGTGGTACGGTAGGGGTACTCTGGCTGGGAGGCGCTGCCTGGCGGAGTTAGATGTATTACGGTAGGGATTGAGGGGGGTGTTGTACTCGGGGTGGTACGGTAGGGGTACTCTGGCTGGGAGGCGCTGCCTGGCGGAGTTAGATGAAGGCGGATAAAAGCTGCAGAGAGAGTGACTGAGGGAGAGAGAGAGCGTGAGGGTAATAGTTTGCCGCCATAACTGTTAGTTACCATCGGGGCTTTGCTACCGAAAGGGATACTTTGAGTGAGAGTGAAGAATAACCCGGGGAAGAACTTGAGGAAGTTGCACATCTGCCGAGGTAACCATTTCTGGTAATGTATCTCTTCAGGCTGCAACATTGTAACCTCTCAGTCGCGGCGTCAGTGGATACAAAATGTTCAGCTCCGGAGCTTTCCCTTCCCAGGAGCAATAATAATTCTCTTGAAGATGCTGTTTGAAAATATTCTTTTGTTGGTGGCGAGCGTGTTTTTTTTTCTGTAATTAGGTTTTCAACTGTGTGGAGGCGTTCAGTTTCCTCAGTTTTTTCGTGGTCTTCCGTTAGACTTGTATTCAGTTTCTTTTCTGTTTAAATATTTGAATGTGAATGCGAGCCAACTTCAGTGTAAAGATAGCTGAACTTGTGACCCGGAATATCGGAGCCGGGTTGTCCTCTTGCTTTTTATGGGGGAGCTGAGCAAATGCATCGAGGCTTGTTTTTTTTAGTTGTTGTGTATGTCTGTGAGAGAGTTCTGTGGTGGTTTATTTTAGTCACCTGGCAACCGCCTGCCCGCCCAGTGGGGAAGCACTTTTTCTTTCGAAACTGTCTCTCTCTTGTTTTGCAATGGTTTCTGGTGCCCGTTTGGCTGTGAGACTACCGTCAGGTCTTGCCCAGCCATCTAACTCCTTCAAATTCGGTACCTCCCCAACTCTTGCCCCATTTGACGTGTAGCCACATCTGTCCGCTGAAATCGCCCTTTGCTGCAGTTGTATTGTTTTTGCAGCTGTTTTATCTTCTAAACATGTAAATCTATCTCCCTGCAGCATCTCAGGCGTGTGTATTTTATTTTTTTTCTTTGCTATGCAGTTGATCTGTATTTTTGGCAAATATTCCAGAGCTTGGATCTCCTTAAGTGCTTCTAAAAATAGTACAACTGCCGAGGACCATGGGGAGAGCAAAAAGAATGTGGGAAGGCCTTTCAGAGTTGATAGTTCTTACTCTGTTGATGAATGTTCAGGGATGCAAAAATATTTCAGTCTGCGCTATCTAAACACAATTGATTTGGCTCAAGTACATGTTCTGTGTGAATTTTTTAGATTGCTTAACTCTGCAGGAGTCAAATGTGTTAAGGATGAGTGAATTATGTTGCTTTCAGGCATATTTAGGATGGCTGGTTGTGGTAAAAATGCTGCTTGCTAACGTTGTGTTGGATTAGCTCTTGGGTGAATGAATGCATGCGATGCTGGCATTGACATTACTGATCTATTGTACTTTTTATTAACAGCAGATTTGTCCTGCTTGAATCATTGGCACTGGCTCGCTTAGTTCATAACATTGCTAAGCAACTTGCACGACATGCACAAGAGGGAATAATTTGTTACATTGAAACACAACTTGTTGCATTTGTTCTAGTACTTCACAGATTTTTTTTTTAATTGTATGTTTCACAAGATTGAGAATCCTCAGTGCTGGTACGATAGCTTAATTGGATGGTAAATCTTCATTGTTACAGCTGCAGTATGATGTAGTTTATGATAATGCCAGAATTGCAGCAATTCTTAAACTGCTGTGTTAACCAGCAGGAATGTTACACTTTTTTTAACATGATGCATTCCTTGGAAGCTCAAAGTTCCTACAGGAAGTTTCTGATTTTAGGTTGTTGGGATTTTTTTTCATGCAGTATGGTCATTTGCAGGCACCAGCTTCTGAGTTATCAGAAATATGATTCACTTTTTTTTTTGTTAGGTTAAGGGATGGGCAACAAACACTGAGTGGCTTCCCAATTCATTTGAGGGCAGCTGAGTTTACAGCCTTACCTTGGGTTGAGGCTTACATGGTCCTGGTCAGCTAAGGCTGGCAGATTTCCTTCCCTGAAATACCAGCTGCCTTTTTAAGATGATCCATGATAGTTTCATGGTCACCATCCCCAAATGTAGCTTTTCAGTTCCAGATTGATGTTGAAACTCCAGCTGCTGTGCCCTTGTCTGCTACTGTACTTGTCAGCTTGGTTTGGAGGTGGGGGGGAAAGCATTACAGGGTATGAAACTTGTGTATAAGTGAACCTCCAACACCAAGGAATATTGACACCTTCAGTTTTTAAATATGGAGGATTCAGCGTTCTTAGTTCCATCTGTGCATGACTTTTTTTTTAAGACCTTTGATTTTGTTCATGGGATGTAGGGTTGCTGGCTATCAATTGCCCAGCGGGCGGTTAAGAGCCAACCACATTGCTGTGGCTCTCAAGGTTTATGGAGAAAGTGAGGTCTGCAGATGCTGGAGATCAAAGTTGAAACTTTATTGCTGGAACAGCACAGCAGGTCAGGCAGCATCCAGGGAACAGGAGATTCGACGTTTCGGGCACAGGCCCTTCTTCAGGAACAACATCAGGCTATTGTTCTGGGGACAAGAATCCTGCCATAAACAGATAGTGAAATTCAAAAATCAATACCTGCCATTAGGTAAGCTCTCTGCTCCAAACAGGTAACCGCTGTTAATTGTAGCAAAACCCCATCTGGAAAACTAGCATCCTTTATGAAGAAATCTGCCATCTTAGCTGCTCTGGTCGACATCTCAAGGTTTATGTAGACCAGAGCAGCTAAGATGGCAGATTTCTTCATAAAGGATGCTAGTTTTCCAGATGGGGTTTTGCTACAATTAACAGCGGTTACCTGTTTGGAGCAGAGAGCTTACCTAATGGCAGGTATTGATTTTTGAATTTCACTATCTGTTTATGGCAGGATTCAAGCCCTTGTCCCCAGAACAATAGCCTGATGTTCTGAATTACTATTCCAGTGATGTAACCACTAAACCTCTGCCTTCCCACTGTCTAAACTCACTAGATATGATGTATGTAGGTCATGCAAATCCTCATTTATGTACAGCATTTGGATTCCTTTCTGTGAGCGAATCGTTGGCTTCTTGACCTTGTGTCTTTAAGATGTGAGAATTGTCTATTATTTAGTGACACTAGCTCTTTGGGGCCAAACTGCTTTGGAAATTGAAGACCGTGCTAGCTGAAACCAGGCACAGTCACTTCTTTAGACAGTGAATCGCAAAATTGGCTTCAAAGTTGGACGCCAGTAGGAAACATCTGCCTGAAATGGGCTTTCTTTTCGATATCTGAAAGTTACTTGGCGGCTGGAACAGTTTGGTTTGAAGAGGATGTGCCGATTTGTCGCGCAGCGAAACAGACAGGGGATTTGGAGGAAACTGTAAACATTAGACTTGTCCCTTTGCAGATGTTCAGGATTCCTTGCTTCCTTGCAGCACTGGATCTCTTAACCTGTTTTAGTATCAGAAATTGGGTAAATACCAATAATCCATGGCAGAAATCGCCACTCCAGTTATTGCTTCATCTTTTAGTTCTGGCAGAAGATACAAATCATACAAATGAAGATTTGCATGATCTACATACATTGCATCTCGGTGGGGGAGGGGGGGTTTACCAAGGGATATTATACTGACCCATAAGACTATATTTTTTGTTATGCCATCTCAAGGTTTTAAAAATAGTGACCCCTCTCAGTAGGCAGTGGGTCAGTGAGGGGAAGGTGATGGCAGAGGGGAGGGGTCATGTTAGAGGGAGCATGCTGTTATAACTCAGTGGGAGCTCCTTGACTGACATTGTCTCAAATCTGAGCTGTTCAGTTGCCTTGGGATGCCAATCCAACTCTGGGAAGCCATTCTGTAATCTATCAGACAATTACAGTTGGCCCTATTTGAATGTGTAGCAGTTTCTGTTAGGCCACATGTAAACAATGCACTGAGCTAATTGATATTATTCTAATGTATTTGGTTGGAATTATTTGAAATATAGACAAACACTTTTTTTTTTTCCTTGTCAAATATGGAGTTTGGCACTTGCCCTGAAGTGAGTAATTGTGTGTCTGGAAATGCAGTCTGCTGTATTGGATTAGTGAATAAAAAATGAGTGGGTGCTATTGTTGGGAATGTGACCTTAATGCTCGTGCGTAGTATTGGTGTTTGGATAAATGATAACTTAAATGAGTTATGATCATTCCATGTTGACCATCCCATGTCAACAAAGCCATGTTGACCATCCCTAATCAGTCCTGTCCTTTCCTTTCAAAATACATGTAAATCCTGTCCCTCAGGATTCCCTCCAACAATTTGCCCACCACCAATGTCAGGCTCATTGGTCTCTAGTTGCCTGGCTGTTCCTTACCACTGGAAATGGTAGCTCAGGACTGAGCTGCCAGAAGAAATGGTGGAGGCTAGTAAAATTGCAACATTTAAAAGGCATCTGAATGGGTATATGAATAGGAAGTGTTTGGAGGGATATGGGCCGGGTGCTGGCAGGAGGGACTAGATTGGGTTGGGATATCTGGTCGGCATGGATGCGTTGGATCAAAGGATCTGTTTCCATGCTGTACATCTCTATGATTCTTCAACTCTGACACTATTTCCCCACATTCTGTCTTCCATGTCTTCTCCTCAGTAAGCATGGATGCAAAATACTCATCTCTTGTGGCTCCACACAGGCTGACTTGCTGATCTTTGAGGTGCCGTATTCCTTCCCTAGTTGTTCTTTTGTCCTTAATGTGTTTGTAAAAACCCTTTTGGATTATCCTTAACTCTATTTGCCGAAGCTATCTCACGTCCCCTTTTGTGCTCTCCTGATTTCCCTCTTAAAGTATAAAGGCAGTAGGAGTATACTTTTCTCAGGATTCACTCGATCTATCCTGTCTATACCTGATGTATGCTTCCTTTTTCTTAACCAAACCCTCAATTTCTCTAGTTATCCAGCATTCCCTACATCTACCAGTCTTTCCTTTCACCTGAACGGGAATATACTTTCTCTGGGCTCCTGTTATCTCCTCTGTGAAGGCTTCCCATTTTCCTGCCGCCCCTTTACCTGCAAACATTTGACCCTAATCAGCTTTTGAAAGTTCTTTCCTAATACCATCAAATTAGCTTTCCTCCAGTTTAGAACTTCAACTTTTAGATCTGGTCTATCCTTTTCCATCACTAATTTTTAAATCTAACAGAATTATGGTCGCTGGCCCCAAAGTGCTCCCCCACTGACACCTCCGTCACCTGCCCTGCCTTATTTCCAAGAGTAGGTCATGGTTTGCACCTTCTCTAGTAGGTACATCCACATACTGAATCAAATGTTCTTGTATACACTTAACAAATTGCTCTCCATCTAAACCCTTTAAAACAATGGCAGTCTCAGTCTGTTTTGGAAAGTTAAAATCCCCCACCATAAACACCGTATTATTCTTCCAGATAACTGAAGTCCCCATCTCCATTTCCTGGTGACTATTAAGGATCTATAATATAATCCAGTAAGATGGTCATCCCTTTCTTATTTCTCAGTTTCACCCAAATAGCTTCCCTGGATGTATTCCCAGGAATATCTTCCCTCAGTACAGCAGTAATGTTGTTCCTTACAAAATACCGCTTCCCCCTCCTCTCACCCCTCTTTCTATTCTTCCTACAGTATTTGTATCCTGGAATGTTTAGCTGCCAGTCCTATCCATCCCTGAGCCATGTTTCCATAATTGCTACGATATCCCAGTCCCATGTTCCTAACCATGCCCTGAGTTAATCTGCCTTACCTGTTAGGCCCCTTGCATTGAGGTAGGACTGAAATTAAACTGCATTTACCTCATTCTCTGCTTTGTTCCTGTCTGCCTTGACTGTTTGATTTGCTCCCTTTGCCAGGGTTGGAGGGTTTGAGCTATAGGGAGAGGCTAAATAGGCTGGGGCTGTTTTTCCTGGAGTGTTAGAAACTGAGGGGTCTCCTTATCAACCTCTATTATAATCATGAAGGTCATGGATAGGATGAATAGCTAAGTCTATTCCCTGGGCTGGGGGGAGTCCAGATCTAGAGGGCATAGGTTTAGGGTGAGAGGAGAAAGACAGACAGATATATAAAAGGGACCGAAAGGGGCAACTCTTCCACACAAGGTTGTGCATCTATGGAATGAGCTGCCAGAGGAAGTGGTGGAGGATGGTACAATTGTGACAGTTTAAAGGCATCTGGATGTGTATATGACTAGAAAGGGTTTAGAGGAATATGGGCCAAGTCCTGGCAAATAGGATGAGATTAGGTTGGGATATCTAGTTGGCATAGAGGTTTGGACTGAAGGGTCTGTTTCTGTGCTGTATATCTGACTTGGACTAATTGCTTTTACTTCCTTGGTTACTGATTTGGTGTTGAATGTGTACATATTTAACTAATATTCAGTGTAACCCCAATCCTCCTCTTCGGTATTGGCACATGCAGCTGTAACTTTGCCTGTTCCATATATCCAGCCTGTATGACCTTGGGGATATCCCCAAATGCTAAAGTAAAAAGTGCTGCACAATGGTCAGCATAATTTGCAAATCTTCATATACCGAAGCAGTCCATGTGCAGATCTTGTTGCATTTTGAACAATATCCAGGATTGGGCTGACAAATGTCAGGCTATGACCATCTCCAGTAAGAGGCAATCCAACCACTACCTCTTGACATTCAATGATGTTACCATCACTGAAATTCCACCCCCACTGTCAACATCCTGGGGGTTACCATTGACCTGAAACACAACTGGACTCGAAATATAAATACAGCTTTAAGAGCACTCTGGCTAGGACTACGCCACCTGACTCTCCAAAGCCTGACCACCATTTTCAAGGCTCCCATCAGGAGTGTGATGGAATGCTTCCCACTTGCCTGGATGGGTGCAGCTCCAACAACACCCCCAGAAACTTGACACCATCTGGGACAAAGCAGCTGTTTGATTGGCACTCTGTCCACTGCCAGTGCTCAGTAGCTGTACTGCTTGTACTACAAAAAAAACACCAAAGATTCTTGGATAGCGCTGAGTAGAGAAGGCATGTGGAGCAGTCTGCTGGAAGGGAGGAACAGGATGCAAAATGGCAGGTCGCTTTCAATTGAATAAATGTGGCATCTACTTGGAGCTGAGGAGGAATGGGGGAAAAGTCCAGAAATCAGCCTTCCTCTCTTAGGTATAAAGTTTTTTTTTCAGTATTTCTGGATCCATTTTATACTGTAACAATTTTGAATGAGAAAAAGTAATGTATTTGAGTACTACATTTTATCTGAAATGCATTTGATGTACTGTGTGCAGCCACTGAGGAAAACATTGTGAAGGGATACCACCAACAACAACTGCGAGTTCCCTTAATCAACACCAACCATCATGACTTGGAAATATATTCCTGTCCTTTTTTCAAGTGTTGCTGGATGGGAATACTGAAACTCTTCCTCTGTCTCTAACAGCATTGTAGGAATGCTGACATCAGATGGACTGTGGGTCAATAAGGCTGCTCCTCATCATCCACTCTGCCCAAGGCGGCAAGGGATGGACCACCAAATGACACCCACGTCACATGAATTGGAGAGTTTTTTTTTGGAGGGGGAGTTTGGAAGAAATGACTGCAAGTCATCAATATACTTTTAAAAGCCATTCTGGCCTTGCAGCATTTTTTCTGCAGGTTATATTTAAACTAAAGCTGCTGGAAACTTTTTTGTGTTTTATTTGGCACCAACTAATTGTACAGAACAGGTTCAAACGAAAGCCAGCCTGTGGATCACATATATTCTGGTGCATGTTTGGTAATTAAACATGCAGGTGACCAGGTCAGTTGAGGCAGTGGCTGGTTAGATCGGAGTGATGCAGCTGTGAATTCCCTGCTTTTGGTGCTTACAGCTTCAAGTTGCTGCTTTTTGGGAGCATGAGGAATTTTATTTTGAGTGGGCATCTCCAAGTATACTGTGACCATGTTCATATGGAGAGCTATCACTGAGAATTGGGCTGCTGTTGGAAGCAAGGCAAATGTCTTTTCACAGCGCATTCGAACATCTGTGCTGTCTAGAGGCTTGATTCCAAAATGTTATGCCTGAATATTTGGATGAGGCAAGTAACTTTATTACTATGGAAACAAAATAACAACTTTTAAGCATTGTCTGTCACGCATCTGAAGTTTCAGTATTCTTTAAACTACAGCATAGTAACCATGTGTACACAATCTATGTGAAAAGTTTAAGCTGCTTAACCTTTTACACATCACTTAGACACTAAGTTCAAAGATGGGAAATAATTGATTTTTTTTTGTGGGAAAGGCTAAATAGTAGTAGAGCTCATCTGGAATAGCATTGAAAATGACCCTTCAACAGGATGGTTGGTAAAATCTTAGTGTTGCAGATTTCTGTTCACCTGCATGAATACTGAAAACTTGAGGGACACTGGAGTGAAGGTAAAAGGAGATTAGATTAAATTCCCTACAGTATGGAAACTCACTCCTTCAACCCAGCAAGTCCACCCAGACCCATTCCCCAACCTTTATATTTACCCCTGACTAATACACCTAACAGTAGACAATTTAGCATGGCCAATCCATCCTAACCTGCACATCTTTGGACTGTGGGAGAAAACCGGAGAACCTGGAGGAAATCCACACAGACACTGGGAGAATGTGTCGAGTTTGCACAGTCACCCGTGGCTGGAATTGAACCCAGATCCCTGGTGCTGTGAGGCAGCAGAGCTAACAAAGCAGCTGGAATTCTAATTAGCATTGGCAACTTTATGCTGGGAGTTGGTAGCTTTTATAATTTTAAAAACACCTCTAAGACTGGGTGAGTTGGTCGCTTGCATAACCATTGTAAATGAAATGATGTATCAATTCACACCTGAGTAACAAGTCTGTGCAATCAACTTGACAGCCATCATTACAATGCCTGGCAATGCTAGCTTAAAGGTCAGATCAAGTGGGGTGTCTCTGTGCAAGCAAGCTATTGAATTTTTGGTTTCGTTCCCTTCAGCTAAAAGCATACATCATGACATCTGTGGTTTAGATGCCAGCAAATGACTAGCATCATATTTGATCACACATTGGTGAAGCAGGGTCTGAGGAAAGCACTTTCTCATGAAATGTGGTTTCTGTTTAGAACTAGTAATGTACTGATGCAGGAGTACATTACTAGGGTGTAGTTTTGCAAGGGTGTCGGTCTTCCTTTACTGTGTAAAGCTATTGGGCAATTATGTGAATGTAATTGACTCCACTGCACTCCAGTATAATGGTTTATGGTATTACTCATGCAGTTGATGTAAATCTCCTTAGCTGTTTGAGTACAGCAGTAAATACTCCTTTTGCCAAAAGGGAATTATTTTATTTATAAAATCATTTAGTTTTCCTGAATTAATATTATAACTGTATTTTTCATTCCAGCATTGAATAAATGTTAGTTGTCTTGTGTATTTTGATCTAGTTTATTGATTGTGCTTCTTATGAAAATGTATCTTACCTGGGACTTTCTGCATTGGCAAAAAATTTCAGTGGACCAGATGTTCTTCTGTGTTCCCACCCATACTTGAAGTGATGACTCTATTCTATATAAATTGAACTGTGCTGTACATGTGGATTTATTGCAATGATATGTAAATCCTGGAAATGTCATCTGATTCCACTCTGTGCCAGCAAGGGGTCAGAGGGTTTAAAGTATTTTATTTATTTATTTATTTATTTATTTCAAGCTTTACAATGGCAGAAGCGCCAGCAGAGATTATCCACCAAATTCCTTGATGTTTTCCCTGGCCACTCCCTCTTAAGGGTTGCAATTGCAAAGTGCTGTCCCTCCAAATCGTGCCCAATACAAATGGCTGCTTGTCTGAAAGGTTCACCGACTATGCTTTTTTCATTGATCTCTGTCCATGAATCTAGTGGCATGATAAATGGCTACAAGCTGTTTCATGCACGTTGTGGGACCAAGTTTTTCTCTTGTAGTAGGGTGTGTAGCAGACTTGAGCCCCATCAGCATTCCCAGAACATTTCATGTGAACAGAACATAAAAAGGCAGAAGCTAATTTTTGTGGAGTGCAAAAAGTAGCAAGTCTGATCATAGCTTACAGTCTGGAACAGGAAAGAAGCACAGTTTTACAGAGCTAGAGTAACAGGGCTCAAGCCAAGGAGGTCATGCTGCTGTCGAGTCATTGATTTGGTGCCTTGAGACTGATCAGAGGCTGGCTGGCCGAGTGGGTGGTGAGAGTATTGTCTTCAGAAGCTTCCCTAACCACAGGCCTTCTGGGAATCTGGCATGTGGTGGTGCATAGTTTATAGCACATGGATGACATCTTTTAAAATGTTTTGGCTGTTCTCCTGTGTTTGTTTACCAGCTCATTTCTCTGTCTTCAGTCTTGCAAGGTTTGGTTGGTTGTTTATCGTAGCTGTTGCTGTTTTAGTGTAGGTTGAGAATCCATATTTGGATACTTCATTTTGAAGGCGCTGACCTTCTGTGATTGATTTACAAAACATAGTAAAAACTTCAGTGACCAAGGCTGTTGAAAGCCGATGTAAGCTGGTATTAATGGTTTAAGGCTAACTGGAGGGAGGAAGGAAGGAAGGAAGGCATTGAATTGGGCATCAACTTGGGACAGGTGAAAGGTATGATTTTGACTCTTGCAGAAATGTGCTAATGCAAGGAGCGGTTTTTAGTAGTTCCTGATAACTATGTTAAAATGTGTAAGAGATTCATCTTCCCAACAGAATGGGACATGGTGCTGTGTGAGATTGAAATGTGTCGATGCTGTTTAAAATGGTATGTTAAATTTTGTGAGCCATGTCATGGATTTGTGTATTCTGGCCTGTATAAAAGACTAATGTTTGTCTTTCCTTTGGAAAAAGGAAGCAGTACTGTTTCTTTGAAAGGTGCTATGGTCAATCCTGTAAAATACAGGATTCAATTCTACTCCCCTTAGCTGGTGAGGACAGCCTGGCCTGAACTAATTGAATAGCAGTGTTTGTGAACTGTTACAGAAATGTTTAGGATCACTTATTAATTGCTTCACTGTTGCTCCCCATCACTTTGGCATGTGGTCCATTATGTTGAGTGAACAATTGGAAAGATATTGTCAGCATTCCTAGGGATCTGGAGGAGGGTGAGGCCCAGACTGGGGTAATGCAGTAAAGTACAATCTTTCAAGCCTAATACCTTTTCAGGTACCTGAAAGGGTTAACTGACATCACAAGATCAGGTCCACCCCATCAAGAGAACTCCTCCAGAAGAAGCTAACATGTGTGTTTGAGTATTCTGTGTTTAAAATGTAGCTAAAGGAGTTTAATTTGAGCCTATTTCCTCCTGAGACCATGTATCCTGGCTGTAATGTGACTAGTCATTGAGCAGAAATCTTTGTGTATTACTTAACTAAGACCGAGCCTAGTGTCTGACTAATAATGTGTCAGGGGGTGAGACTAATTCCATCAAGGGTAGGGGTAGTGATTTGACATTCTATATGCTTTTCCAGAACAAATCAAATGGGGGGCGGGGGGAGGAAACACTAAAAGATTCACAATCTCCATGATTATTGAACCACCACTGCTGTTAAATTTTATGAATTGAATGTTTAAAGTTCCTCCCCAGCTGCTGCAGCACTTGAACCCGTACGCCTGAATAATAGCTGGGGCCTCTGAACATTTTTTTTGTCTAGGTCCCTGTGCAGACCCATGTTTGTTTCTGGATGTCTTGTGTGCCCTGCTGTAGTAAATGAGAGAGTACTTCATCCAACTCACTTTGATCATGGGGAGCTTTCAAAAAATTAAAACTACTGAAATGGTTCTAGTTTTAGTATGAGTGAATAGCAACAACTTGATTTTTAGATTCCCTACAGTGTGGGAAACAGACCCTTCGGCCCAACAAGTCCCCACCGACCCTCCGAGTAACCCACCCAGACCCATTCCCCTCTGACCATCGCACCTAACACAAATTGGGCAATTTCTCACCTGGCCAGTTCACCCTTTTTTGGACTGTGGGAGGAAACCAGAGAACCTGGAAGAAATTCGTGCACTGGGAGAATGTGTGCAAACTCACAGTTGCCCAAGGCTGGAATCGAACCTGGGTCCCTGGCACTGAGGCAGCAGTGCTAACCACTGTACCACCCCTTCTGCAGCTTCTATTTTCAGTAGCATGCTGAGGGTCCTAGTTTCTTTAACAAATCAGTTTTTTTAAATTCTGTGGAGTGTACTTTTCCTAGTGCAGCTGTTCATTAAAGATAACCATATCCACTGATGACAACAAATACACTCTGCCATTAAATATGCAGAACTATGATGTGATGCTTTAAATCAGACATTAAATCCCTACCACAAAGATAGGAAAGTCCCACAGCTAACACAACTCCATTTCATGTTACTTCCCTAAATTTGTTGGAGACTGATCAAAAGATGCTGGTTTTTGGGGGGGTGGGTGTTGGGGGTGTAACTTGACTACCTTTTGAAGCAAATGTGCTTTCTGTGTGTAGTGATCAAAGCATAATTTTAAATGAGTAATCACATCCTCCTGGAGCAGACAGGGTTTAAGATAAGAATTTGCCATGTTATTCTTGCAAGAATTCTATTTGTTTCCTATTCTTAATTCTTGTGTATGAAGCTTTTTTTAAACCAGTCAAGTTGTCCCTACTTAAACCATGACTTAAGGTTTGAAGAAAACATGACGACTGTTGAGTTTGTTGGCATGTTTAAACTGTTTTTAAAATTTTTCATGATCCTCTTTCAGCAGTCTTGTTTGGCAATATTGATTCTGAAAATAGTGCGTTTTTTTATGCCACTGTTTGGTAAGACCTAGCGGTCACTAGCTGGGTCAGTGTTTATTGCCTATCTTGCAGTGAACTGCTGGTTCAGTGAATTTGGTGTTGTACCCTCCAGTATGCTATTGAGAAGGGTTTTATTAATGAATGGTCACTAAAATGATTGTTACCACTTGCTCTTTGGTTCAAGCTAAAGCTAAAAAAAATTGAAATTTTAATGGCTTTTGACAGTTTTATGTTAGATACATTGAAATATCTCAAATCAAATTTGAAACTGTTCACAAAATAAATAATATATTTTTTTTAAACAAAGGAACATTGCGCAGCCCAATCTGCATTCCGGTCTGAAACCACCCCTGTCTACCCCTGTGCTGGAATTGCCACTCCAGCAGATATGCTGGTTCTTGGCATGTTTCCTCCTCCTTTGCTTAGCTTCTCCAGGTAAACCTGCTTTCAGGTGGCTTGCATGCCAGACGTTGCCAGCAGGAGTCAGTGACCACCAGAAGTAGGAATCTTTTTTTTAAAAAAAAAACATTGTAACGCTACTGAAGGCATGTGGTGTGCCTGAATAGTACAGCTGACTTTACCGTGCACCGTGTACTTGGCTGTGAGTCATCAGACAGGAGGAAATGAATATTTCTTCAATATTGGCTGATGCAATTTCCTCATCTGACTCTGCTTTTTTTTTTGACTGCCTTTTGGGGGAAAAAAATGCAATTCTGGCTGTTTTTCATCTGTTTTTGAAGTAGAACTATAAGCTGGCTACAAACTCCAGTTTTGATCGTCTGTAATATCAAAACAATAAAACAGCGATATAGCCATTATTCTATCTGACATGTATTGGCTTTTTACAAGCTGAGCAATGAGTATGGGTCAGCTTTCATGCTTGTAAGAAACTGATGAAATTGAACCTGGTAGGTTAATTTTTAGAATGGCTTTCATTGCTTGATCATTACATTTCAGAATAAAGACTCGTCACTTTCCTGTATGTCTCAATTATGCAACTAAACATGAGTGAGTTGGTACGTCTGCCTGCCTATCTTGCGCAAGAGTTAGCTCCCACTCCTTTTTCTTTTCCCTCTGTTTTAATCCACTTTACTGAAAATTGTGTAAAGCACTTTGCATAACTTGCCGTCACAGATTTTGGAAATAGTGGTATGGGGATGAGTTAGCATTCCTCTCAAAGGTTTCATGTTGTGTCTTTTTTTTTAGACTAGACTGACTTTATGGGAATGGTTGTATAATCATAACCATTTGGTTGGTTGAAGCACCAAGAATAAAGCCCACTCAGTGCTCATCATTTGATGACTGACCAGTTCAGTGGTGCTTGGGTTTTGTTTCAAACAGGTTAAACTAAGAACTGTGTCTCTCATTTTTAATTTTTTTTTTCACAGTCCATAGATTTAAGGCATTTTAATGAGTAACTTTTTAAAAAAGCAAGAATTCGCCATGACTGCTGCGTAATTTTAATCCAGACATCCACAAGATGAGGGTGTTGCTGGTTAGGCCAGTGTTTTATTGTCCAAAGACCAGTAGAATCGGAAAGATGTTGTGAAACTTGAAAGGGTTCAGAAAAGATTAGAGAATGTTGCCAGGGTTGGGGCATTTGAGCTATAGGGAGAGGCTGAACAGGCTGGGGCTGTTTTTCCTGGAGCGTCGGAGGCTGAGGGGTGACCTGATAGAAGTTTATAAAATCATGAGGGGCATGGATAGGATAAATAGGCAAAGTCTTTTCCCTGGGTTGGGGAAGTCCAAAACTAGAGGGCATGGGTTTAGGGTGAGAGGGAAAAGATATGAGACCTAAGGGGCAACTCTTTCTCAGAGGGTGGTACGTGTATGGAATGAGCTGCCAGGGGATGTGGTGGAGGCTGGTACAATTGCAACACTGAAGCGGCATTTCGATGGGTATATGAATAGGAAGGGTTTGGAGGGATATGGGTCGGGTGCTGGCAGATGGGACTAGATTGGGTTGGGATATCTGGTTGGCATGGAAAGGTTTGACCGAAGGGTCAGTTTCCATGCTGTACATCTCCATGACTCTAAGAGTCAATCGCACTTGTTCTGGGTCTGGAATTACATGTAGGCCTGACCAGTAAGGATGGCACATTCCTTCCCTTAAGGGTACTAGTGAATCAGAAGCCGTATGGTCCACGTCTGGCTCCAATTCTGCTGTACTGCACTCTGAACTCAAATGGAAGCAGAGGGTAGAATTGTTTTCCTGGGTTCTGTTTCCCTTCACTTTGTTCAGATGGGGTTCAAACTTTGTTTTATTTTCATCTACGCTTTGTCTTTTTGTTTATCTGTTTTTTTTTTAAACTGTTAGCATTCGTTTTGGCCTTCTGCACCCTGAAGTTTTGTTTCTAGATGATCTTTCTCCTGCTGTCCCCACCTGGGTCTCCATCACAGATCTGTTTCATTTTTCTTTTCTCCTTCTCCCTCCCCCATCCCCATCTTTCACTCACTGGCTCAATAACTGCTCCCATTTCAATGCTGATCTGTTCTGACGGAGGGCCATGAACCTGACACATAAACGCTCTCTTTCTCAGCACCCACTGCTTGACCTGTGGTTCATTTTAATTTTAGATTTCTGACTACTTAAGTATTCTGCTTTTGAAAACTCATGGCTGTAGTGAAACTCTGGGCAATGTTGTCAAAACGATATCTTAAGTGTGCCAATGAATGTGTGTTTACACACACCATTAAAAAGTGCTTTGTGTTCTGACATTTTTTTTTTCCCTTTCGGCCTAACTTTAAATTCAGTGGTGTATCATATGTTTTGAGATGTGTGGAGTTTGGTTCTAAAGGGAAGTAGGATCAAAGATGACAAGCAAGTAATGTACAAACTGAGTTTGAAGGTTTGAACACTCCACTTTGGCATGAGGGGGTGGTTTCTGCTGTTTCTCTGCTCATCTGCTGCAGAAATTAACGAAGGATGGGGTATGGTAAAAGGGCAAAACATGACCAGGATCAGATTAATTGCCCTAGAATTAACAGCACAATTTTTTTTTTTAAACCCAACTTGTAATCCAAAACTTTGAGGGTTCTGTGATAATCTCTTTTAATCTAATTGATGTGAATTTTTAACATTTATGGATGGAATTTTTAAAAGATAATTATAACTCAAGATAGAATAACTTAATGACATGCTACACATGTTGTTGTGCTGATTTTTAGCTTTAAAGCTAATCTGAACCTGTTTCTTTCAAATCCACATATCCAACTGGCTAACTTTTGTTTTCCCCAGTCTCTGCTTAATGGGCCCAGACTTCCAGAAAAAGTTGTCATGGAAGCAGGCTATTCAGCTCCAGTCTGCACTGACCCTTCAAGCATCCCATCCCATCTTATCCTTGTAACCCTGCATTTCCCATGGCTAACCCACCTAGCCTGGACACTATATGGACAATTTAAGGTGGCTCAGTGGTTAGCACTACTGTCTCTCAGCACCAGAGTCCTGAGTTCAATTCTTGCCTGTCTGTGTGGAGTTTGCACATTCTCCCTGTGTCTGCATGGGTTTCCTCTGGGTGCTCCAGTTTCCTCCCACAATCCAAAGATGTGCAGGTCAGGTGAATTGGCCATGCTAAACTGCCCAGTGTTAGTCAGGGGTAAATATAGGGTAGGGGAATGGGCTTGGATAGGTTTCTGTTTGGAGGGGCAGTGTGGACTTGTTGGGCCGAAGGGCCTGTTTCCACACTATAGAGAATCTAATCTAACATGGCCAATCAGTCAAATCTGCACGTCTTTTTGGACTGTGTGAGGAAACCAGAGCACCCAGAGGAAGCCTGCGCAGATACAGGGAGAACTCCACACAGGAATCAAACCCCCTGGATCTCTAGCTCTGAGGTAGCAGTGGTGACCACTGAGCCATTGTCTCCCTGTACTTTAAGACCATAGCAATACTTAAACCAGTAAATGGGTTATTCTCTCTGGGGTCTGTTGGTAAAGGGAGAAATACTTTTTTTTAGATTAGATTACTTACAGTGTGGAAACAGGCCCTTCGGCCCAACAAGTCCACACCGACCCGCCGAAGCGTAACCCACCCATACCCCTACATTTACCCCTTTACCTAACACTACGGGCAATTTAGCATGGCCAATTCACCTGACTTGCACATCTTTGGACTGTGGGAGGAAACCGGAGCCCCCGGAGGAAACCCACGCAGACACTGGGAGAACGTGCAAACTCCACACAGTCCGTCGCCTGAGTCGGGAATTGAACCCAGGTCTCTGGCGCTGCGAGGCAGCAGTGCTAACCACTGTGCCACCCACTTGTACCCTTCCTTCCCATCACCTTGACTGCTCACTGAACATCTACATATCTATCTATGTGCAAACTATCTCAGTGACTACACACTTTCTGTCTTCCCTGGAGCGGAGGTTGAGGGGTGACCTTATGGAGATTTATAAAATCATGAGGGGCATGGATAGGGTAGATAGACAACATCTTCGCCCTGTGTTGGGGGAGTCCAGAACAAAAGGGCATAGGTTTTAGGGTAAGAGGGGGAGACATAAAAGAGACTTAAGGGGCTAATTTTTCACAGAGGGTGGTACATATATGGAATGAGCTGCCAGTGGAAGTGGAGGAGGCTGGTACAATTACAGCACTTAATAAAGGCATTTGGATGGGTATATGACAGGAAGGGTCTGGAGGGATATGGGCCGGGTGCTGGCAATGGGCCTAGATTAGGTTTGGATATCTGGTCCAGCTCATCCGTGCCGATCAAAAGGGTCTGTTTCTGTGCTGTACATCTTTATGACTCAAAGCTTGCAAAACCAAAACCTTCATTTTCCTTTTATCAGCTGCATACAAAATGCACATTCATTTTCACGTTAAAAGCACCGCATTTGCTGTGCTGATGGCACACCCAAACACCACCAATGTGTTGGTGCTTTAGATCTCCTGTCCCCCTGAGGAGGTGGTTTGAAAAAGACAAAAAAAAAACTTACATAGAAATCCAAGGGTTTCAAACTAATTGCCCACATACTAGTCAGCGAATTTGTTCTAATTGGTGGTATATTAACAACCCCATAGAAAAAGGTGACTCCACCCATACAGTAGGGAGATTTTCCAAAGTTGAAAACAGACAATGAATTTCAGGCTACTCACGTTAAAGTCTGTCTGTCCATCCATCAAGTTGTCTGGGGACTTTTCTACATTGACAGCATCTCGTGTTACATGCCAGAGATAAAGCAGTTTCCAAGAAAAGCCATCAAAGACCTTGATTTGTTTTATGATATTGCATTAGATCACTCCTTTTGCAATTCCTGAGCATTTTATCAACTGGACTGGAAATAAAATGTGTAGTGACTTTTTTGAAGAAACACCCTTGAGGGAGGGGAATGCAAGGCTTGAGAAATGCGCTTTACAAAAGGAAAGTTATCTCTGGAGGGTAGGTTCCCAAGATGATCGTGTAAGGTGGGATGTAGGCCGCTGAGGTTTGAATTTCATGAATTTGATGGAAATCTGGGTGACTGATGTAACAATTCATTTTATTGACTGGAGTGCAGTGGTAATGTCACTGGACTTGTATAATCTAGGACTCTGGATTACAAGTCCAGTGACTAAGATGACTGGTCAGGCTAAGAGTCCTGCAGCAGGTGATGACATTTAAAATAAAATTTTTGGAATTTAAAATCTAACAATGTTAACCAGGTAAGTACCGATCTAATTTCAGTCATGTCCTTTTTTTTTATGGAGGAAATAATGCCTGGTCACCAAAACGAACTGTGACCCAAAATGAACTGTGCTCTGCAATGGTCTAGTAAATGACTCTATTCAAAGGCAGTTGGGTTGGGAACAAATGCTGATCAAGCCAGTGACCACTTGTGTCTTTTTTTTTCAAAACACTTACTTTTTTTTTAGTGCTTTAGTCTTTTTGTGGTGGAGCTAATATGGAGTTGGATTGAATTTCTTGGTTAGAAATGATCTGCCTTGGGTTGAGACAGTGTCTGGGATAGAGGTTGAGGTCATGATTATGAAACTTCTTGTGGGGTGGACCATGAAGATGTCTTCAGCCTTGCTGAGAAGTCTGATCTCCATCCTTGGCTGAGCCACCAACAGTGAAAGGAAGGAAGCAGTGGAACGTTTTGAGGAGGTTGCCATCAATGTGTACGTGTGAGAATTGACACCATCCTGATGTAGAATGGACAAGTCCTGATGAAGGAAAAGCACAACAGGTTGGGCAGCATCCGAGAAGCAGGAAAAATTGACGTTTCTGGCAAAAGCCCGTTTTCCTTTGAGCCAGAGCAACTTGCTTGATCAGCATCTCCTCCCACATGACTTCTGTGGATGTAGACTGGAGTTAAAGGGAGTGGACTGATTCCTTCCCACCAACCATCTTGCTAGATTCCACAAAACTGAAATTTTAAAACGTGCACTGATCTTGCTGATTCATTATGGGCAGGCCAGTTATTTAAGACTCTCTCAGGTTCCTTAAGTCACCAGGGAAGAACTGATATCTTGTAATCAAAATGTCTTCAAGCAAAAGTTAAACTGCACGTTTTTAAACAACAAGCAGTTACCTTTAGGAAAAATAACCTACCAAGATCTGCGAAAAATAGCCTGCAAAATGTTATCTTGAGTGCATTTTGGCCGAGTAGCAGTCAATCAGAAAAGGGGAAAATTTTTCTCACTGCCTAAAGTCACCTTTTGCATGAGTAGCTAGCACTAGGATTTCTTCCTGCATCAAATATGGCTGGCTGATTTTTTTTTTAAATCTGGAGACAGTGGCAGTAAACTTTTTTTAAAAAAAAAAATTACTTGAGTCACCAGTATCTCTCAGATTTTTACACCTGTTTTCCAACTCCAGCTTTGACCTCCGATATTAAGGACTGTCTCCAGTCAAGCAGCTTGTGTTCTTAGGAAAAGACAACACTTATTGCTGCAGACTGTGTTCCTTACACAAAGTCCAAGATGTGTTCAGTCAGTATTCTAAAATTTAGTATCTTGGGTGACTCCTCTCAGCTGTGTCATCTACAAGGTGTTGCTGCAACCCTCCAGAAACTGGTATCTTCACCAGGAATAACCAGTGCAAGGCAGCATCACCTGAGTCAAATGGTATTCTGTTCCTTTTGTCACTTATTCAAAACCACGTTTGTGGGAGTACTTTTGCACGTGGATTACCTTATTTTATGCAAATGGGGTGATCTTGCCAGCAACACCTCCATGTTCCATATTCTTTTATTTTGCCAAAATTCTCTTTTTATTTTCGGTTTGGGATCCCCAGGAAGTGGATAGTTGCAGCAGTGAATACAGGGGCAGGGATCAATCACTGGAGAGCTCTGAGATTTCAGCATGACAATTGTAAAGATTCGAAGGACTTGGAGCTAAGTATGACCTGGTGGGACAAATGAAGTACCACATTACCATCAGCCAAAAGAATGGGTTTACGGACGTATCCACGCTTTCCAGTCAACTTCAGCATCAGACCAGAAGTAAACCACTTGGCTCTTGGAGTCTGCTCCACTGTTTCAGTGAGATCATAGCTGATCTGAATTCTCAACTCCCCTTTGCCTTATCCGTACTAATCCCTGATTCTCTTACTGATTTTACAAATCTGCCTCTTAGGCTTGAACAAGCCTTGATAGCTTTCTGCAGTAAAGAATTTTTGCAGATTATCTACCCTCAGCAGAAACTGCTCCTCCTGTCTTTAACTGCCTTTGAGATTATGCCTTCTAGTCCTATTGAGGGTTTGACTGGGTAGGTGAGTATTATTTCCCATTGCAGGTGAATGTGTTTGCTTTCAAGAATTGTTGCCCCATATTGTTCTAAACTTCAATAAGTACACGTGCACCCTTCTCCACCTCTCCTCGTTAAAAACAATTCCTCCATACCCAGGATTAATGCTGTCCACCTCCTGGACTTCCTCCAATGATTATATTTTTTTTAGATAAGGAGCTGAAAACCATTCATGCTCGTCTGACCTAGTGCCTTGTATAGTTTCAGCAGGATTTCGTACTTGCATAAATATATTAAATACTTCATTTCATTTAATTCAAAAGGATAGCATGCCATATGACCTCCCCAATAACACCAACAGCTCTTAGCGATCTGGGTGCATCAGCTTCTTCTGTTTGAATCGTCAGCTCTGTCGTCTTCCTGCCAAAGTGTGTAATCTCCCTCTGATAATTCCACCCGATTAATGAGGTTTTTGTCCACTTATTTTAACATGTATGATGGTCTGCAGCAAGATACAGACATGTACTTGCCTTTCTCTTAGTCATCTGCACACTTGCCTACACACATTCATTTCACTCATGTGAGTTGGGTTAGTTATAAAAATAACTGTCCCCTGTATTGTGACACTCCACCATTACAGATTGCTATTCTGAAAATGCAATTAATCTCTTCCTCAACTTTGTTCTTTGTTCATTAGCCAGTCCATTTATCCTTGCTTTATTTAAAAAAAAACTACCCCTCTGACATGGGCTTTTTCTTTCCGACTAAACAGCTGTGTGTCACCTTTTTAATCAATTTCATTTTTCAAAATATTTACATGTACTGATTTGTTTTTTAAATTTCCTTTATCTATCCTGGTGCTAATCATAAAACTAGTAAACATATCCGGCATAATTTTCACTTCATGAAGTCAATCTCACTCTGCTTGATTTGAAGTTCATGTGTTCCTAACTAGTCTATTGTATCCTTTTTTTTGTAATAAGACTCTAACATTTTTCCAATGACAGATGGTGAGCTAACTGGCCTGTAGTTGCCTGTTCTGCTTGCAAAACAAAGCTTTTCACTATACTACAATAAATCAAATCAAAACAATATTGCCTTTAATCCTTATTGATTTTAAGACTTTGAGAATCTAGCAATTCATGAATTTTCCAATTTAAGGGATTTTAATTCCATATTTTTATTTCAATGCACCCCCAATTTGAGTCGGTAATGAGACAAGGTAGGATTTCAGTAGTTGATAGCTTAAATCTTGGATGTGCTGCAAGTTGTAAAACCTCTCCATTGTAAAAATGCTTTTCTCGTTAAAGACAACTTGCTCGCTGATCTTTAGACTGTCACCTGTCTTAACCCGTGATTAGCTTTTCATGCCCTAGAGTGGCTCGACAGGTTTTTAATGCAGAACCTGCTACAAAAATAACTTGGGATGGGCAGTAATTAATGAGTAGTCAACCGTACAGGAATCTGCATGGGACTGACTGCCAGCTGTGCAGTTGTGGCGTTTGATCTCTACTTGTGGGTTTCACTGAGGAAGTCTGGATGTCTGCAGATCAGATTTGAGATGCCAGTTTCCTTTCAGAGGAATGTGAAACCTTCACTGATTTTCAAGTTTGTCTTGTGTGAAGCAGTGACTTGCATGCTGACCCAGTTTTGGGAGTCTGACTCCCTGTAAGTTTTTAAACCCTGCACAGCAACACTCAATCATGGTGTGAAGATTTGGTGACTTGGATGAGCTGCTGGAGAGTATCTTCCCCTCTCCTGTGCAGTGACATCCTGTCAAAGTGAAGCTTTTCATTTCAGGAGTTGGATTAAACTGATTTGTAATCTCCCTTCTTTTGGGTGTGGTTTAATTGCATGCTTGGGTTGCCTTGTGACAAATTTTGTTTATTCCCCCTCCTGAGCAGAACACCCTAAACAGTTGTTTTTAAAGAGAATGATAATTTTGGAGTGGAGAAGGAAGTTGGCAAGGTGAAGCTGAAGTAGTTGTGGTTAGTGGTATGTTTGCTTGAATTGAATTGGAAAACTATTTCAGTGCCATCATGCATGGCCTCATGTTTTTATGTTCAGTGTCTCAGAAGTGAGTTTGAGTAACCAGTGTCCTGGAACATGTTTATTTACAGTATCTGTTCGTTTTTAATCTCATTTTCTAAATTCAAAATGTTCTATTTGGTATTGGTTAGTGTTGTAATAAACTTTTTTATTTGGTCACAACTCAAAAATCAAAACCAATGTTGTTGTCTTCCTCTGACTCATTCATGGACATGAGTGAGGAAGAAAGGTTTATGCTCGAGTCAACTGAGTGAATCAGTCCAAGTCTATTGAATAATTGAGGCAAAATATTCCATAAGTTGGAAATTAGAAATGCAGACAGAAAACACTGGAAATACTCTGCATCTGTGCAGAGAAACAGTTCCAGCTTTTAGTCCATGACATTTTGTCAGGAAATGGGGAAATGTGCAGCAAAGTTGCCAAGATTTTGTTATGCGCTAACTGAGTCTGACCAAAAAGTGCAGTCTGCTGGATAAACTCAGCTGGTCTGGCAGCATCTGTGCAGATGAAGTAGAGTTCATGTTTACAGTCCAGTGACCCTTCATGACTGGGTTATGGTAATGAACAATATAACAGAAAAATAAGTGAGGGAGGAGACCTGTATGGAACTGGAACAGCAAACGTTTCACATTTCCCACAAGAAAGGCAGACCGAGCCAGTTTGACTCCTATTTCTGCTAGTTTCCTTTCAGATACACTGCATTCACAACGTCTGTTTTAGCCTTTTTTTTTTTGCATTGGCCTTTAATCCATCCCCACATACTACCCCCCCCCCCCCCCCACCCTGAACACACTCTAGTATTTGCTGCAACAGAACTTGCCCCTCCTTCTCTTACTACTTCCAAATGTTGAAGTGTTCCTCCTTGGACCTATTTAGTTCCCACCTTTTTTGGTGTGGAAAAAATTCTCCATTCCCACCTCTAATCTTTTCTGATTTTTGTTTGTACAAATAGTTTTTCTTTCTTGCTTCTAAAATGGATAACTCCTTACTTATTATGATCAGATGATAGCTTTTTAATCCTTGGCTTTTCCCTGGCCTCCATTTGTCGCTATGTTAACCATTACCATAAGCTGATTTTTCCTGATCCTAGCTTGACGCCTCAACATTTTCTTTTTTTTTTAAAATTGCATTCCCCCCAGTTTCTGTCTCTTGTTTTTGGACAATACCACCATTTAGCACCAGTTTTGCATGTCCCCTTGCCCTTTCTTCACCCAGAGTTTGATAGGGACCCCTTGACCTCTCATTTGTGGTACTCTTGCTAAGCTTCTCTCCTCTACCTTTTTTCAGTGTTGTGCTACTTTTAAATCTATACACGACACTACAGTCCAGTCTTCACCCTCCTCTGTCCACACTATCCAGGATTGATTTTTACACTCCACCCACAAGAAACAACTACTTAGCTTTTAACTTTCAGCTTTCAATTTTCTGCTTGTGACTCACTATAGGAATAAGGGATTGCTTTGCAGAACACTTGTTTTTCATTTGAGGCCACACACATGGAGGGAAAACCTCTTACTTTTTATCCTTGTAATTTTCCTAGCTTGCTCCCACTTTGACTTTTTTTTCCCTTTTTTTTTCCCTACAATCTGTTACTTACACTGTTCCAGCATGGCTTTGTACCTCCACCTTATTTTATCATTTCGACTTAGAAACTTTTTCAGGGTCAGAGTTCACAGCTCCCACTTTTCGGACAGGTGTTCGGAATGTTCCTTGTGTGGACCACTCCTTTTTTTTTTCTCTTTTTAACCATCCCATTACCATCTACATCATCCTTCCTGCTTTGCATGTTATCCCAGATTTTCCTCTTCTGTCCTTTCTCTTTCTGGCCCAATTATTTGAAACCTGTTGCACACTTCTTTTACGTAACATTTGTTCCCATTCTGAATAATTGCTAACTGAAACATCCAGCATTTTTATTCTCCCTCCACACCATGTGCTGTGTTTCCACTTTTCTTGTATTAAATCGTGTAGATGTTAATAAAAGTTGCTTTTATTAAGTGATATAAAGAAAAATTAAGATCTAGCTCTATTTCCTTTTGACATGTGTATACGAATAGGAAGGTTTTGAAGGGATATGGGCCAGATGCTGGCAAATGGGACTAGATTGGGTTGGGATATCTGGTCGGCATGGATGAGTTGGACCGAAGGGTCTGTTTCAATGCTGTACATCTGACATTTCCAATTAGCAACTAATCAAAGTAATGGATGTCAAGTATTGGAATCTTTCAAATTATGCTCTGGTTTCAGAGTGGCAATCTCCTAGGTGCATAATTTTCCACATCCCTGCCTTTTTGTTCTTTGATTTTTATAAGTGGGAGGGGCAAAGCAATAAACCAGAACTTCAACCTGATCTCTCAACACAGCAGAGATCAAAGTGATGCATGTCTGTACGAGCTCAGGACTAATATTGGAAGCTTGTCAGTCATTGAACAAGAGCACTGATTTTTAAATCAACCACCATTAAAGACTTGTTTGTAGTTTACTTTTTTTTCTGAGCATGTGGTTAGGTCTAGTGTTTTTTAAATGTGTATGAAGTCTCTTGGGAGGGAGGTTGGTGGAAAATGCAAGTGCCCCGTTTTTAAGCGGTGCTGATAATTAGGTGCAGGTGTATATCTCGTGGCACCTCCGAACCTGTGCTGCCACTTGATAGAGTCCAGGCTGATTTTCTCTTCTCTTCCAATGTGACCCTGCACACACCACTTTTGCTTTGTACTCCGAGATCCCACAGTCTGGGCCAACCTTGAGCGTTCTCCATGTTGGGCCTTCTGGAGTAGTCTGGTGTGGAGTCTAGAAAACTCTGTTCCCCAACTGAAGAAATTTCTTCATCCCAGTCTTGAATGGCTGACCACATGCTCCAGATTCTGCAGCAAAGGGAACACTCCTCCTCCTGTTTACCTTGGAGACATTTTGATTGGACCTGACAATGAGAACATCTCACTCTTCTAAACAATAAGTTTTCTTTTAAGAGCCAGCTTATTTGGGTTCTCAATCATGTGCCAACTCTTTGATCCCAAGAGCCAGTTTCTAGTGAACCTTTCACTGTGGTCTCTAAGGCAAATGTATCTTTCTTTTCCTAAAACGATGAAGATCAAAATGACAAACAGTATTCCTGATATGGCCCTTCAAGGCTGCAATGCTATTTGCCATCCCAAGTGAGTACATGCGAATGTGGTTTTTGTCTTTTTAACAAGCATATCCAAGTCCATCTGAACATCGCATGCATGTCTTTTTGTTTTAGTTTACTGAAGTGAATAGCCAAATGCTACCACATAAACTTCCATCTGCCATGTTGCCCATTTTTAACCTGCCTTCATCTTTTTTTTAATATTGATTTTGATTGAAGCTTTTGTTCTCTTCCAACATTTTTTTAAAACCCCTCCGACCATCTACAATCAGGTTGTGAATCAGTAAACATTAATCCAGTCTCCTTTTTGTAATTGTTACCTGCGGTACCTTTCACTTCAGACTGCAAGTTTCTTGACCTTAACTCTGTGGAAGTGTTAATGGAACAAAGGGCTGAACAATCAGGCACATATATCCTGTCCCTCAGGATTCCCTCCAACAACTTGCCCACTACGGAGGTCAGGCTCACCGGTCTATAGTTCCCTAACTTGTCTTTACTGCCCTTCTTAAACCGTGGCACCACATTTGCCAACCTCCAGTCTTCTGGCATCTCATCTGTGACTGTCGATGATAGGGTTGGTGCTGGGCCCTCTACTTTTTGTCATTTACATAAATGATTTGGATGTGAGCATAAGAGGTACAGTTAGTAAGTTTGCAGATGACACCAAAATTGGAGGTGTAGTGGACAGCGAAGAGGAGAAAGTGAGGACTGCAGATGCTGGAGATCAGAGCTGAAAATGTGTTGCTGGAAAAGCGCAGCAGGTCAGGCAGCATTCGAGGAGCAGGAGAATCGACGTTTCTGGCATGAGCCCTTCAGGAATGAGGTAGGTGTGCCCAGCAGGCTAAGATAAAAGGTAGGGATTTGGGGGAGGGGCATTGGAAATGCGATAGGT
>NC_057743.1:36373718-36378371 GCF_004010195.1 Chiloscyllium plagiosum
AAACTTGAAAGGATTCAGAAAAGATTTACAAGGATGTTGGCAGGGTTGGAGGATTTGAGCTAAAGGGAGAGGCTGAACAGGCTGGGGCTGTTTTCCCTGGAGCATCGGAGGCTGAGGGGTGACCTTAGAGGTTTGCAAAATTGAGGGGCATGGATAGGATAAATAGGCAAAGTCTTTTCTCTGGGGTCGGAGTCTAGAACTAGAGGGCATAAGTTTAGGGTGAGAGGGGAAAGATATAAAAGAGACTTAAGGGGCAAGTTTTTCACGGATGGTGGTACGTGTATGGAATGAGCTGCCAGAGGAAGTGGTGGAGGCTAGTATAGTTGCAACATTGAAGAGGCATTTGGATGGGTATATGAATAGGAAGGGTTTGGAGGGAAAGGGGCCGGGTGCTGGCAGGTGGGACTAGATTGGGTTGGGATATGTGGTCGGCATGGACGGGTTGGACCGAAGGGTCTGTTTCCGTGCAGTACATCTCTATGACTCTATATGGTCAGTGAGTGAGAGATTGTTCTAGGATTGCAGGATGCTGAATGTGATGAAGGGTATGCAGCAACTCCTGTCTAGGGATGGGGAAGCTTCATCTAGCACTGAGCTCAAGAAACTGAACAGCTACTGGCAAGTAAAGGATGTGCAATCAGTGGTTGGCAAACTGCAGCCCCTGCTGACCGTTTAGTGATGCATGCCAGACCATGAGTCACATGACCATACTCCATCTCCATCTGAAACAAACCTCTTGTCCAGGTTTAGTGTCATGTCTTATTTTGACACCACCTTTTTCATGGAACATTTTATGTTTTATATAGTTCTTCTAACATGGCTTGGCTTGGGTTCTGACTTTATTAATTTGATGCCCAGGTTTCATGACCCTTCGCTTCCACAGATTATCTTCAGCAGCCTTTGGGGAGCATGTGTTTTGATCATTCTGGCCCCAGCTGAAGCTTGGAAAATGAATTTTGGAACTTTTGTGTTTAGTCTGTCTCTCGCATGAGATGTTTGTATGTGCAACACTACCCTTCGTCAATCCCCACCTTGCATTGCAACATGCAAGCTGAGATGTTCTGAGCGGGATAGGCAATTTAAAA
The DNA here is from genome assembly GCF_004010195.1 of Chiloscyllium plagiosum. Taxonomy (NCBI): domain Eukaryota; kingdom Metazoa; phylum Chordata; class Chondrichthyes; order Orectolobiformes; family Hemiscylliidae; genus Chiloscyllium; species Chiloscyllium plagiosum. The sequence continues at coordinate 36,374,804 of NC_057743.1, forward strand.
TATTTGGAGCGCTTTTATTCTGAATTTGAACTTTGGCTTGTTTCATGGTTGAGGTTCAGCAGTAACTGGACAGACTAATTGGAGCAAAACATTTCATGGATAATATCCTTTTTTTCGGGATTAGGAGCAGTGGTGTGGCCCTGGTGTTATAAGATGACTTGTTCTTGCCTCCAAATGATAGTAAACATTTTTTTCACATGGGTTATGGAATTTTAAATTAATATTTAGCTCCTACAAAATTCCTCAAGTCTTTTTTTTTGAGGAGAGGATTGTGGAAAGCTGCCCAAGTTGTCATGCCTTGTGATGGAATTCCGACTCCAGTATGTTCCAGGAATTGTTGTTTTGTCATACATGTGTAAGCTTTATTTTTAGAGTTCATTTTCTTTTTGAAAGCGTTCTGAAGTTAACTATTTCAAGTCTTTATAGCGATTGCATTAATTAGAAGTTACTTTTTTTTAAAAAACAATCTCCAGCTAGAGCAATGGATCATAGGACTCTGTCATTGTCATTGTCATTGTCATTGTCATTGTACCATGAATTACCCACAGTGGAAAAACTTCCTTCTTTTTTGCATCCTTGTGAATTTTTGTGCTGTGGCAGCTCTGCATTTATACTTGTAAATATTGAAAAATGAGTTAACTGTGAAATAATATTCATTTGGTTTGCTGATCAGCATGCTGAGGACAGACTATGTAGGTCACCACCACCACCACCTGTTTTATTGAGTTTTACCATTATCATTCTTATTCTGAAGTTTGTTCTAATTTTTTTAGTTCTGTTGGCATGGGAGATGTTCTGTTTTGCACCATCTATAACCTCTGCAAGAAATGATATGATAGAGGTGCTGATGTTGGACTGGAGTGGATGGTCAGTAGTCAACTGACACCAGGTTGTCGTCCAACAGCTTGCTTGAAAGCAAGGTGTCAAAGGGACTATATAACCTGGTGCTGTGTGACTTCGAACTCTGTTCAAGACCAGTAACTATATCTATTCCAGGTTTAATCCTATCCCTTTGCTTCTCCCCCCACCCAATCAAAATTACATCTTTACACCAAATTCCAAAGTCCAAGACCAAGATCATGTTGTGAATTTTGAGAACACTTCGAGTATAGGTGACAGGTTTTAATTATGCTGAAAAATTTGTAGCTGAACCAAAACCTGCACCTAATTCAACTTCAATTTCTGTTGCTATTTCTGCACACCACGTTGCAGCCCATGTGCAGTTCATGGAATCAACATTGTTCAGAATTCAACCTTGTTTTGAACAATCAAATTTGCAAGTGATGCAAATGTAGCTAAACTTGACTGGCAACTGTTAAGTAATTGGGGTGGTATAAACTAAATGCATAGTCTCACATATCCAGCAATCTGTTTTGGACTGGGTCACTGCAGATGAAATGTAGGTGTAGATTTTTGTTTTGGTCTGTATGTTGTGGGTTGCTACGAACATGGTATTTCCTTTAGTTCTAACTGAGTTATTTTGGTTTTGTTTTAGAAACAGTAATTCGACGGGAAATTTTAGTATAATTGAACTTCAACTCTAACACGTCAACACCACCAGTTTCTAAAGGGGTTTCAAGAAGACACCTGTAGATACTTTTTAAAGTAAAACCTGGTCAGAATTGATATTTGAGCCAGTGGGAGTCTAACGTGGAGCTTTTGGCACGGAGGTAAGGGTGCTATCATGGCACAACTTTGATTTGATTTATTGTGGTCCCATCTACCTAGGTACAGTGAAAAGCTTTGTTTTGCAAGCAGTACAGAAAGATCATCAAGCGAGGCATTCAAGCTTATGACTGCACAAAAGCAAAACTAACATTAGAAATGTGCCCTTCAAGAGGAGACCTCAAATACTGGCCAGTAATGGCTTCTGCTCCAGTGTACAGACAATGTTTCAAAATTTGTGGATGATCCATATGTTGTGAAGATGATAATGTAGAACTTGATAAGGCGTTAACATAAACTGATGGAATGATCAAGAAGTAGCAGATAAAATTTTATTGCAGAGAAGTGATTCACCTTGGCAAGAATTTTTCAATGATCTCTTCAAAAGATTGACCTGTTCGGTGATGTCCTTGCACAGGTGGGACTTGAACCAAGGCCACTTGGCTCAGTAGGGGGCTCTGCCACTGCATCATTAAGAGATACTCTAGAATGAGCGTTTTTAAAAGTGAAATTATTCTAGTGGGTGCAGGAATAGAGATTCCTGTATATACAACTAGGAATTGTGACTGGGCTGGCTGAGGTAATTAATTAATGTAGGGATTAATGTTCTGGCACAGTGAGTTTACCTAACTCTGGGTTAGAATGTCACCGGGTCAAGTCCCACCTTCCCTGAATGTGTATGATATTAACTTGTCCAAGCATCTGTCTGTCTCTCAACTAAGGAATTCATCATTCTGCAAAAAAAACTTTCATTTGTTCTCCCCTGGAATATTGCATAGTTCTGTGTTCTGCAGATTGGGGAGGATGTGGAAGCATTAGAGTGCAGAAAAGATTGCCTGTGCTGAAGAGAAATTTTAGATTGGATAAGCAGGGGCTGTACTTCCTCTATTTTGACACAAATCATGTGGGGCCTTGACCTGAGGTGGAATGAGACTCTCCCTTCCCCCGGGTGGAAGGGTTGAGAACCACCCACTGTTACTCCAGAAGAAGCAATAGTGATTTTGAGGATTTGTAGTGCTTACATATCTTGACCCTTTTTTTTTGTCTGGTGGAAGTGGGTTCGACTAAGGCTTTCCACAAGAATTGGATAACCTGAAATGAATTTCAAGTCAAAAGGCAGGGGAGTGGCACAAGTTGAATTCCTCCTTCAGAGGGCTAGCATTGACAGTGAGGGACTTAGTGGCCTCCTTCTGTCTAGAATTATTATAACCTTTCACCGCATTGATCATAACATTAATGGGACACCCATTCTTTGACTGAGACTTTCTATTGTATTCACCCCAAAAGGATAGACAAGGCCTTTGATTTATCATCTAATCTCTCAACAATGTCTCTCCAATAGGGCAACAGTATTCTGGAATCGCATCAAAGTCAGCATCAGTGGATTGTGTTGAGGTTTTTGGATTGGAATTCTCAGTTAGCTGAAGTTGCTACTTTTTGTAAAGCCTCTCACGTATACTTGTGGCACACCACTCACCACATCCTCAGTCTGAGAGACTTCCTTTGGACCCTGTCTATGAATATGATATTCTCTTCGATTTTTAATCAGCCCTTTTTTGTGGTATTTTTATCAGATGCTTCCTAAAGTGTACACAAACCCATACCCCCACTGTACTTGCTATCTAGCTCTGTAGGTTCAGGTTGTAAGTTTGCTCGCTGAGCTGGAAGGTTTGTTTTCAGACATTGTCACCACGCATAACATCACTGAGCCTCTGAAGAGTTGGCGTTCTGTCCCGATTTAGACAATAGGTGCAGGAGTAGGTCATTCAGCCCTTCAAGCCTGCACCGCCATTCAACATGATCATGGCTGATCATTCCTAATCAGTATCCTGTTCCTGCCTTATGTCCATAACCCTTGATTCCACTATCTTTGAGAGCTCTATCCAACTCTTTCTTAAATGAG
>NC_057743.1:36378708-36390662 GCF_004010195.1 Chiloscyllium plagiosum
TTCGGTGTAAGGTAATCCCGGCATTCCAGGAATTGACCTCGTGAACCTACACTGCACTCCCTCAATAGCCAGAATGTCTTTCCTCAAATTTGGAGACCAGAACTGCACGCAGTACTCCAGGTGTGGTCTCACCAGGGCCCTGTACAGCTGCAGAAGCACCTCTTTGCTTCTATACTCAATCCCTCTTGTTATGAAGGCCAGCATGCTATTAGCCTTCTTCACTACCTGCTGTACCTGCATGCTTACCTTCATTGACTGGTGTACAAGAACACCCAGATCTCTCTGTACTACCCCTTTACCTAAATGGATTCCATTGAGGTAGTAATCTGCCTTCCTGTTCTTGCCGCCAAAGTGGATCACCATACATTTATCCACATTAAACTGCATCTGCTATGCATCTGCCCACTCACCTAACTTGTCTAGGTCTCCCTGTAATCTCCTAACATCCTCCTCACATTTCACCCTGCCACCTAGCTTTGTATCATCAGCAAATTTGCTAATGTTATTGCTGATACCATCTTCTATATCATTAACATATATTGTAAAAAGCTGCGGTCCCAGCACAGATCCCTGCGGTACCCCACTGGTCACTGCCTGCTATTTCGAAATGGAGCCGTTTATCACTACCCTTTGTTTCCTATCAGCCAACCAATTTTCAATCCAATCTAGTACTCTGCCCCAATACCATGTGCCCTAATTTTACTCACTAACCTCCTGTGTGGGACTTTATCAAAAGCTTTCTGAAAGTCCAGGTAACTACATCTACTGGATCTCTCTCGTCCATCTTCAGAGTTACAGCCTCAAAATTCCGGAAGATTAGTCAAGCATGATTTCCCCTTCATAAATCCATGCTGACTCTGTCCTATCCTGTTACTACTATCCAGATGTGCTGTAATTTCATCCTTTTATAATAGACTCCAGCATCTTTCCCACCCCTGAGGTCAGACTAACTGGTCTATAATTTCCTGCTTTCTCTCGCCCACCTTTCTTAAAATGTGGTATAACATTAGCCACCCTCCAATCCTCAGGAACCGACCCCGAATCTATCGGACTCTGGAAAATAATCAACAACGCATCCACGATTTCCCAAGCCACCTCCTTCAGTACCCTGAGATGCAGACCATCAGGCCCCGGAGACTTATCAACCTTCAGACCTAACAGTCTCTCCAACACCAAATCCTGGCAAATATAAATTCCCTTAAGTTCAGGTCCTTCAACCCCTGTTACCTCAGGGAGATTGCTTGTGTCATCCCCAGTGAACACCGATCTGAAGTACCCATTTAATTCCTCCGCCATTTCTTTGTTCCCCATAATATATTCCCCTGTTTCTGTTCTTAGCTATGTTATACTTTTTTCTCTTTTAACTTTATATGTTTCTTAACTTCCCTCGTCAGCCACGGCTGCCCATGCCTCCTCCTGCAACTTCTGCAATATACACAGAAATATCTGCCATTGTTCCTTCACGGTCATCCCTGCTAAGGTATTGCACCATTGAACTTTGGCCAGCTCCTCCCTCATAACTCCATAGTTCTCTTTATTCAACAGAAGTACTGTCACTTCCGACTGTACCCTCTCCCTCTCAAATTGCAGATTGAAGCTTAATGTATTATGGTCACTACTTCCCAATGGCTCCTTCACTTCGAGGTCACTGACCAATTCTGGTTCGTTACACAATACCAGATCCAGAATTGCCTTCTCCCTTTTCTATTTGTCTTGGTCTGCTAAGGTGAGTGATATCACTTCGGTTCTCCTTTTTTTTTTCCACAATCTGAACCTCAACATGAGCAACGAATCTTTTCAAATTGCATCCTGTTCTGTTTCTCATTCTTTCATGGAATGGGCCTTATTAACCAAGGCCAGTATATGTTACCACACCGTAATTCTCCTTTTGAGTTGTGGCTTGCTGGAGCATTTTGAGGGCAGTGAAGAGTGAACCATGTCCCACGTTGGTCAGTCTAGGTAAAGTTGGCAAATGTCTTTTCCTAAAGACATGGGTGTCCCAAACGGGTTGTTACAAAATGTCACCATTACTGAGACCTGTTCTTGTATTCCCAGATTTACTGATTGCTGTGGTTATTAGCTTGAACTTCTTAAACTGATGGTCGAATAACTCTTCAAACCTGGCCAGGATTGTGGAGAAATATTTGTTGCTCTGAGGAATACTTTGCCCCAAAAATGTTGTGTTAAATAATTCCATTCTCTACAGTCTCATGTTGTATACTAGTAACACTTTTTTTTTTTGTTACTTTTGTGTTTGCTTACTGTTATGATCCCTGCTGATGTTATTATCACTGGACAAGTCTGATCTCTGGCTGAAATGATTTGTCAAGCCAAATGTTTGTTTCTTAAGTTGCTGCTGTTTCAGTGAAACAAGCATGCAATGCTGCGGTTCTAGTTTTTTTATTACATAAGAAATGAAGATCAGATAAACTAAATATTTACATAAGCACAATCTGAAAGATTTTAAGTTCACAAAGAAATGCAATCCCATCTATCCCAACGTATTAGTGTTCAGTGAGCATCAGCATGTTTGATCCTATCTATAGGTATGACTTAAATGGAAAGAATGAGCTTGGAAATCTTTGACTATTCACACAACTGAGCTTTTGAAGCTAGAAAGCTAACCCTTCATGGTTATAACTAACTAAACACTTCTGGCTTGGAACTTCAAAACAAAAGCCCTTGCACGGAGTTAACCTATTTCTTTCCTCTCTGTTCACTAACTGATTCTTTTCTAGAAGAAATGTTTCATGCATCAAACTCCAACTACAAACAAATTTTTCCAAGTTATGGGTTGTTCTCTCTGGAAAAGAAATTCTGACTCCTCTAAACAAATGCAAGCTAATATACATTCCTTAATGTTTCTCTCTGTAACTCCTCCTCCTTCAATGCAAACCAATCCGAGTATCATCCTCTGGACTGGCATACTAGTTTATATAAAATCATGGCTCCAGAAATGCTGACAAATTAATCATTTAAACCTTGAACACTGACCCAAAACCCATGTCACTGGTTCAGAATCCAAAGTCTCAAATGATATATTTAACAAAAAATTATACATTTTAGTATTGCAGAGCCATGGGGTATGGGATGGGAGGGAAAAACACGCCTTTATCACATTAATTCATATCTATTTTTTTCAGCATCTTGTCTGATTTTTTTTTTTCTCTCTGGATCCTTAGATATGAACTGGCAGGCCACAGTGGTGTTTTTTTTTCCCCTAAAGCTAATCATTTAAACATTTTAACATCTGATTTTTGTTTGACACTTTTATTTTCAAATGTTGGCTAGCCTTAAGATTTGTTGTTTTTTTTAAACCAGGTTTACAAAAATTCTAGTTTCTCCCTGCTCAATACTAAATATATTTTAGCTTTATTTTCTTTAACCATATGATCCCCAAGGAAGGTGTTCAGTTTAGAAAAACTTGCACTCTGAAATTGTGTATTATTTTACCAACAAGCCCACAAACCTTTATTTCAATGCTATTTGAGGAGTTGGATGTGTAGATAATGTGTCGTAAGATATTAAAAATAAACGTACCGCTTCAGTTTATTCAATTTACCAGCTGAGATGTTCTTACTTACCTCTGAGTCAGGATGCCTAGGTTCTACAATCACCTGCTGTAGAGTTAGGGACACTACCACTGCATCACAAGCCCAATGAAACAGTGGACCCTGGTAAATGAAATTAACCATGGAGGGGAGTCCCTAATTTTGAGGACAATCCTATTCATGATTGAATTGAATTTATTGTCCCATGTACTAAGGCACAGTGAAAAGCTTTGTCCTGTGAGCAATACAGGCAGATCAGAGTTAAGTAACATAGATATTTAAATAATAGATAAACAGTGGCAAAAACAAAAACCCAGGTATTGGCGAATGTTAAGAGTTTGAGTCCAATCAGTATACTAACAGAAGGGTGAAAACTGTTCGAAACCAACTGGTGCGTGTTGAGGCTTCTGTACCTTCTCCCTGATGGTAGAGGTTGTAGAAAAACATTGCCAGGGTGGGATGGAGAGTGGATTGAGAATGCTGGCAGCCTTTCCTTGACAGCAGGCCTGGTAGATGGATTCTGTAGATGGATGATTTGGCCTTTGATTGTCCGGGCTGAGTTTGTCTCTCTGTCTCTGTCACCATCTCCGATCTGGAATACCATATCGGGTAGTGATACATCCAGACAGAATGCTCTCGATGGTGCACCTATAAAAGTTAGCAAGGGTATTCACCGTCATGCCCAATTTCCTTAGCTGCTTGAGGAAGAAGAGACGTTGGGCTTTTGTAACCAGTGCGTCCACATGAGTCCAAGAAAGCTTGTTGTGGATGACCACTCCCAGGAGCCTGACGCACTCCACTCTTTCCACCTCTGTGTGCTGTTAATGTGTAGGGGGGCAAGAGTAACATCCTGCAGAAAGTCAATGAGTTCCTTGGTTTTGCCACCATTGAGAGCTGGGTTGTTCTCAGTGCACCATTTTTTCCAGGTCTTCTACCCACCATCTATAGTCTGTTTCATTGCCATCTGAGATTCGACCGACTATGATGGTGTCATCATTGAACTTGTAAATGGCCTTAGTCTGGTAGTTGACACCAGTCATGGGTATACAGTGAGTACAGTAGAGGGCTGAGTACATACCCATGGGAGGGTTCCAGTGTTGAGTATTAGTGAGGATGAACTATTGTCCCCAGTCTGTGGGTCAGGAACCTGAGGATCCAGTTGCAGAGAGTGGGGCATAGTCCAAGATCACTGAGTTTTTAGTAATCCAGTCTCGAGGGGATAATAGTGTTGACTACAGTTCAGCCTTCAATGAGTAGGATTCTTACATAGCTGTTTTCTATCCATCATTTGGACTGTACAGTGTCTTCAGGTAAAACAAAGGGTGGAGGGGTTTGCTTTTCAATCAACAACTTGTGCGCGGACATTGCAACCCTGGGCAGCCACTGCTCCCTAAACCTTGAAGTCCTCACCATCAAATGCTGCCCTTTCTATCTACCATGAAAAGTTACTGGTGCTAAACTAATTGTTGTGTACAAATCCCAAGCAAAGGTTGAGGAAGCTCTGGATGTGCTGTACTCTACCACTAACACCCTGGAGATGGAACACCCCTGGGGCCCTGTTTATTGTAACTGGTGACTTCAATCAAGCCAATCTAAAGAAGATGCCGCCCAAATACCACCAGAACATTACCTGCCCAACTCGGGGCCTGAACATTTTAGACTACTGCTACCCCACTGTAAAAGATGCCTACCTCTCCATCCTCCACCCTCCTTTCGGGAACTCCGACCGCAATGCCGTGTTTCTTCTCACGGCCCACAGGCAAAAGCTCAAGGAGGAGACCCCCTCGCGGATACAGGTCCAGTGCTGGTCGGAGGAGGCAGAGGATCAACTCCAGTGCTGTCAGCTGATTGGGTCATTTTCAAACAGGCCACAGGTACCTTGGACGAGTATGCCACCACCGTCAAAGACTTTATCAGCAAGTGTGTGGAGGACTGCACACCGAGGGGAGGCAATCCGGGTGTTCCCCAACAGGAAATCCTGGATGAATAGGACATAGAGAACCTGCTAAAAACCAAGTGTGAGGCCTTCAGATCAGGAGACCCACTCAAATATCAGGAATCCAAGTATGACCTTCACAGAGCCATTAAGACAGCCAAGGATCAATACCAATCCAAACTAGAGACCCAGGCAGACACCCAGTGACTATGGCAAGGACTGAATGATATCACAGATTTTAAGAAAAGAGGCGATGATTCATCCCTCCCAGATCTTCTCATTGCCTTCTATGCTCACTTTGAACAGCATTTCAGAGGAGAGGTTAAAGCCTATTTCGATAGGTCCTGATGAACCTATCCCAACAGTCTCTGCATCAGAGGTCAAATCAGTTTTCCCTCGTGAATCCAAGGAAATCTTATTCGACCAGACTGAGTACCAGGCTGTGCACTCGGGGCATGCGCAGAAAAACTGGCAGAGGTCTTCTCCGACATCAACCTCTCCCTGCAGCTGGCCACTGTCCCTGCCTGTTTCAAGAGGGCCAACATCAACATCCCTGTGCCTAAGAACGCCCATGCAGCATGTCTCAATGACTACCGCCCGCCCAGTGACCTAACTTCGGTGATCATGAAGTTCCACCGGTTGTTCTAGTTCTTAAAGTAAAACTCGAACTAGGTTTTCCTGTACTTGGTAATGTCTCACTTTCTGTTTTGCCAATTTGGGACAAATTGACTGGCTACAGACCTGTGAACAGAACCTGGGGTTGCCCCTATCTGGATTTCCAATTTGCCGCAACTTGTATCCTATGTCTTTTAATAGTCGAACCTTTGAGTAGGAGAAAATTCCCCAAGTATTTCTCCGGTGAGTATAGTTCTCCAATGTCTCTTGGACAGTGCTGTCTGATCGCCAATAATTACATGCCAAGTTTTAGATTATTCCTGTCCGCATCGAACCTGCAAATGGTGACTCATCAGAAGAACTGTTCCTGTTGCAAAATGACTTATAGATGCTGATTGGTCAGTTCAGTGAAATTTCACTTATTTTCTGAATGTAAAGAATTATTACAAATTTCTGGCATCTTCTAGTTAGGTTGGGGGAAGGATTCTGTCCAAAGCAATGACTGCAGATTTAAGGGGTTTTTCAAAAACTATGCAGTAATTTTCAATTGACTACCAGTCTGGAATTGGCAAACAAATATCCAATCCTCATCAGATTAGCAGTTGGTGGTCTACTCCCATTGTAGGAGAAAGTGAGGACTGCAGATGCTGGAGATCAGAGCTGAAAATGTGTTGCTGGAAAAGCGCAGCAGGTCAGGCAGCATCCAAGGAACAGGAGAATCGACATGTCGATTCTCCTGCTACTCCCATTGTAACCCAGAATATGCTTTATTTGAACCTTCCCGCATGTCACTGAGTGGAGTGTTGCTTTTGGAGAGTCCAGTTTTTTGTGCTGTAACTGTCTGATTTCTCAGTGGCAACTTGGTCAGTCAGACTGGTTTATTTTCTGTTTTGGGGTATAAATTCCTGAAACTTTTTTTTTCTTCTGTCTCATTTATGTCTTGGCATTCTCTTCTGGAATGTAATTAACACTAACACTATCTATCACAAAATGCTCTAATTAGCATCAGTGCTATAATACCTTCCTTGTAAATGATACATGATCACATGACAAACTTAACTCAAAACATCAATTAAAATTTAAGTATGTAAAATGATCAGACTAATTGCCTATCAGGCAAGAATTATATACCAATGTCTGGCTTCTTTTGCAGACCTTCAAAAGGCCTTTTGTTGTTTTTAAACTGAAGATGAATTAAATGAGTTTTTGTTGAAATAGTTGATACAAGTCAACGTCAGAGCTCTGATCTGCCCTTGTGCCAGCTGTGTGACCTTCAAATGCTCAAGGTGATATTCCCCCCCCCCCCCATGCAATCAGCAAAGTATTTGGAGCAATGCAGTTTACATACATAAACTGCAGTTCGTTGACTTGCACTCCGAGTCATGCAGTGTGTGTGCTTTTGTTTTACAATCAAAGTGGAGACTTTGATATTGAAGATGACAGATTATTGCAATGGAAAGAACTGTATATGCATTCCATCCTAGTGAAACCAATAAAAATAAGAGCATGATCTTGTATTTAGGGTTTGAATAATAATTGGCAAAGAGTGCAATGTAAATAACTTAATGTGCAAATAACCCTTCTCTTTGGAGATTTTTAAACCATTTTTGTATGAAAGGGAATTCAAACTGTGACCTAAGACCATAAGGCATAGGAGTGGAAGTAAGGCCATTAGGCCCATCGAGTCCACTCAGCCATTCAATCATGGCTGATGGCCATTTCAACTCCACTTACCCGCATTCTCCCTGTAGTTGATTCAGGATTTCCATAAATAACACCCATCCAGTGCAGCCGTAAGTCTGTCTCTGTCTGTCTCTCCATGCTCTGAGTTGTATTCTTTCTGGTAGTGCTTTTTCACATAACTGAGGTTGCAGTTGCATCACAACATACCTTGGGCTAATTTTTACACTTTTTTTTTTAAAAAGTCCTATCTCGGTGAACGTGGAAGGTATCAAGCAAATAGATCCGATTGTTTTTTTATTACTGCTCTAATGTTTTCAGTGTTTTGTGATTTGAGGTAAATATTTTTCTTCTACATTTTTCTAGTTTACACGGGGTGATTTGGCAATTTAATGTTACATAATTTGGAAGTGATTTGGCCCCAACCTTTTCTGGACTGAAGAGGTTGCAGTATATTAACATGGCTGCCAGTGATTTCTGGGGTAATCCTTTTTTGAAATCTTTTTATAATATAGTTCTTTACCAGAGTTGTGCAATCAACCATGGCCTTGCATCAAAATCTTGTTGTTGTGACAGAGTCTCTCAACTTTCCTAGTTTGACTGACTGGTTTTGGCAAACTAGTGCCATTCTAGTGACTATCTGGTAGTTTTGGCATGGACTAGTTAAGTATAAGGTCTCCATTGCTTGGCTTGGTACAGAATGTGCTTCCCACAGAAGGTACTCTGAAATATTCTCTGTCACAAAGTGCTCAGTGGGTCTACAGAAGAACCTACCAGACAAGTGAAGTGTTCCTGGCTTTTTGCTTTAAAATGCTCCCACTGAAGTGCACTGCACTTTTAAACATCAAACTTCACTGTAGTCTAATGTGTAGAATAGTGAGAGCCAATCTTCAGATAGCAAACTCTCAAATGATGTGGTAATGACTCATCTGGTTGTTTTTCGCAAACCGATTAATAAGATAAACTAATCTGTTTCTCTATGAAATGCCTGCTCAATTCTGAGAGGGCAGATGAGGATTTTATTTTATCTAAATACTGGCAAATGGGACTAGGTCAGATTGGAATGTCAGGTTGGTGTGGATGCGTTGTGATTCCACAAACAGGTGATAACTTGCCGCAGCTTAGTGTGACTCTGCGCTGAACTGTAAAGCTGTTTGGGAATTGGAGTGAAAAGAAAAGCTATTTCAAGTAGACCCAAGCAACTAGCAGCACCTGTTCCTGTATTACATCATAATTAGGGGGTTCTTCATACAAACTCAGACCAGATCACTCTCTGGTTTCTTTTGGACAGTGTTTGTTCATTTGTTTGTTTATTCCCAGTAACTATATAAAGCAGTAGTTCGCACGCTGAGCTGCATTCCTTTTGGAAGACTCCTATCTCGTGGCAACTGCTGAGGTCACAGTTACGTCACAACATACCTTGGGCTCATTTTATGAATTCACTTAAACCGTATCTCCGTTTCAGGAATGGGTGGTACTGTTCGGGTGAAATTTTTTATTACTGTTTTTAATATTTATTTTTTTTTGCTACAGGTAAATATTTATCTGCTACATTTTCTAGTTCAAATATGTGGCTTGGCATTCTAACATGATTCTATAATCCAGAAGTGACTTGGCCATAAGCATTCTGGACTCTAGAGGATGCGGTGTAATAACATGGCTATCCAGGAGTTTTTTAGACCATACACTCAAAACACAAGTTCAAGTTCTTGAAATTTAGTTGCAAGAAGGTCTTTTTTTTTTTCTTGTGTTTGGGAGGTTTTTGGCAAATTCTTTTTGCTAAAATATACTTTTTGTGCATATTACTTGTTATGGTTTTTATTTGCCAACATCCCAGTTGCTAGTGGAAAGTTTTTTTTAAACTTTTTTTAAAACCACAAGGGAATTTCCAATCTCCGTCTCTGCAGGGAATCTCCAGAGCCAGATTTCTTTTTTTCCTTTTCTCTTTTTGACCCTGTAATTGGAAGTTCAGGTGCAGTATTATAGCTGATTTCAAAATGTCACGGACTGATTGTTGTAATAATAGCATTGTGCAACTCCTAGTTAGTTGGGGTGAAACATGTTTTTTGTTTGGAATATTTCCTCCCTCAGCTACACCCCTTTTTTTTTGTATTCGGGGGTTTTTTGTTTTCAGTTGAGTTATTTTGTCAGGGTGTAGATCTTGTGCGTCTGCCTGTCCCCCACCTTGGATATTGTCTCAGGAAACTTTTTTTTGTTTTTTATTTCAGATTTCCAACATCTGCACTATTGAACATTATTTTTGGATTTTGTATCTGTTTACTTGGGTTGTTTCCTTGCTTCCAAAAACCAGGCTGGAACTTAGCTTTTCTTTTTTTCTTCTTTTGAATGTTGCCAAGCTGCACTTTTTTTTATTAAAAGTGAGTCTCTGGTTGCATGTCAGAGTTGATGCCCATAACTGACTCAGTTGGTTTCTTCTCTCCATCTTTTCTTGCCTATTTCACCCTTAAGCATCACCTTTTTTTTTCCCTTTTCCCTTTTTTTTTTCCCTTTCCCTTTTTTTCCCTTTCCCTTTTCCGGACAAATTTTAAGGAATTCTTGCAGTGTGGAAGCAGACCATTTTGGCCCATCAAGTCCACACAGACCCTTCTGAAGTGGATCCCACCCAGACCCTCCACTCTACCCTATCCCTGTAACCCTGCATTTCCCATGGTGTATCCACCTACTCTGCACATCCCTGGACATTATGGGCAATTTTAGCATGGCCAATCCATCCTAACCTGCGCATCTTTTGGACTGTGGGAGGAAGCCCTTGCAGACACTGAGAATGTGGAGTTTGCACAGTCCCCAGAGGGTGGAATCGATTCCCAGGTTCCTGGTGCTGTTAATCGCTATGCCACAACCTCTGCCCCCAAATCTAGACTGACACTGAGGTGTGGTACTGATGGAGTGATGCACTGCTGGCAGTGCAATCTTTTTTGAGTGTGATGTTAGTTTGAAATCACACCAGCCTCCTTGGCTGGCAGAATGGGTGTTTAAATGTCCCATTGTTTCAGTTTGATACTTATCCCCAGTTTCCTGGTGGATGTGTATTTTCACAAAAACTCTAGGTGGTACTGGTCGCATCCTGTGTGTTTTTGTTTTGCTGTATGTTACAAGACTAACTTTTTTTTTAACAAAATAATATTTCTCGAGCTTTGAGACACCCAGTGATGGCAAAAACCACATATATGCAATGTGTTTGCATGACTATATTGTTCACTTTCAACTTGACTCCTGCTTTCTGTTGGCATTGTATCTGTTTATAGGTCATGTCTAGACTGGTTTTGAATTAGTGATGCAGAAAGATAGCTTAGTGTAGCAGGAAGGGGTTCTGTGCAGAGCATGGTGCAAAGCTTTACTGGCAGAAGTGTTACTTACCCCTTACTGAATTGGTTAATTAAAGGTGATAGATCTTTATATGGATAGTTTTTTTAATGTGTGGACATATTTATACTGGAAAATGTCAAAGACATGTTTTAATGTATGGTTTAACCTTTATAAATGTTAATCTTTTGAAATAAGCTGATTACATATAAATAGCCCTAGTTACATGAAGAGGAATTTTCACTTTTGGTTTAAGCCAGCATTGATATAATTGCTCTAATCATGGATAGAGCCTGAAACCTGCACTGAAGGGAATTTATATTTGCCAGGAATTGGTGTTGGAGAGACTGTTAGGTCTGAAGGTTGATAAGTCCCCGGGGCCTGATGGTCTACATCCCAGGGTACTGAAGGAGGTGGCTCGAGAAATCGTGGATGCGTTGGTGATTATTTTCCAGAGTTTGATAGATTCGGGATCAATTCCTGCAGATTGGAGGGTGGCTAATGTTGTACCACTTTTTAAGAAAGGTGGGAGAGAGATAACAGGAAATTATAGACCAGTTAGTCTGACCTCAGTGGTGGGAAAGATGCTGGAGTCTATGATTAAAGGATGAAATTATGACACATCTGGATAGTAGTAACAGGACAGGTCAGAGTCAGCATGGATTTATGAAGGGGAAATCATGCTTGACTAATCTTCTTGAATTTTCTTTGAGGCTGTAACTCTGAAGATGGACGAGGGAGATCCAGTAGATGTAGTGTACCTGGACCTTCAGAAAGCTTTTGATAAAGTCCCACATAGGAGGTTAGTGAGCAAAATTAGGGCGCATGGTATTGGGGGCAAAGTACTA
>NC_057743.1:36390692-36402252 GCF_004010195.1 Chiloscyllium plagiosum
GTAGTGATAAACGGCTCCATTTCAGAATGGCAGGCAGTGACCAGTGGGGTACCGTAGGGGGATAAATGTATGGTTATCCACTTTGGTGGCAAGAACAGGAAGGCAGATTACTACCTAAATGGAATCCATTTAGGTAAAGGGGCAGTACAGAGAGATCTGGGTGTTCTTGTACACCAGGTAGTGAAGGCTATTAGCATGTTGGCCTTCATAACAAGAGGGATTGAGTATAGAAGCAAAGAAGTTCTTCTGCAGCTGTACAGGGCCCTGGTAAGACCACACCTGGAGTACTGTGTGCAGTTCAGGAAAGACATTCTGGCTATTGAGGGAGTGTAGCGTAGGTTCACTAGGTCAATTCCTGGAATGGCGGGATTACCTTGCGCTGAAAGATTGGAGCGACTGGGCTTGTATACCCTTGAGTTTCAAAGACTGAGAGGGGATCTGATTGAGACGTATAAGATTATGAAAGGATTGGACACTCTGGCAGCAGGAAACATTTATGGAGAGAAGGCAGGAACAGGATACTGATTTAAGGATGATCAGCCATGATCATATTGAATGGTGGTGCAGGCTCGAAGGGCAGAATGGCCTACTCCTGCACCTATTGTCTAACCTTCATGATAAGGTAACAACATTATAATTGCTGTACTGGCAGGGATAATAGATCTTATCTTGCTGTAAAACCAAATCTGCATGAACTATTAATATCCTTTCTAAATGCATCTGAAATTTGTTATTAAATAATAAACTTGGTGTATATCCGTTACATTGTCTATTGGGTCACCTATGCCTGTGTGGAAAGTGTTCCACTGTTTAAAAAAAACACTCTTGTATCCTGTCCTCACGTTGACCTCTGCGTTTTCACTGTGGGACTTGTCCTGAAGTAAAGCTGTCATTCTCGTTGTGAAATCTAAGAACATCTGTATAAGTACTCTTCAATTTGCAATGTGTTCTGTTACTCAAATGATGTTGCCAAATTCTGCCGAACCCCTATCTTGTGCCTCACTGGGGTAATGTGTTGGAAATCAAATCCCACTTTCTACAGTCACCTTTTTAAAGTTGAAAAACTTTTGAGTATGCAGAATCCCCCAATTTACCTGGGTTGACAAAGCAAGGACGAGCAATCTGTACTTAGCAAAATTCCCTATTTAGTACAACACAATAGATTCCAGCAACAGCTAAACAACTATGCAACATTGGCAGATAGCCCTGTGTTTGTTAAAACTACCCACCCTCTTAAATGCCGTCTTTTTGGGGGACAGACAAGGAGATATAAGGTGTGGATGAAGGAGAGGACTGGCCGACTGGACTGGCCGACTGGACTGGCCGACTGACTTTTGCTGAGCTGATTCTTGACACTTGTTTGCATAAGGTTCTTGGTTCATGCTTTTAAGTAGTCGGATGTTTTTTAAATTTTTATAAACTTCATAGCTTACAGCAACTGCTGAAGGAAACCTTTTTTTCCTTCAACTTAAGGAGCTCTTGCTTATTGCAGAGAGGAGAGGCTGCTCCTGTTCACAGCCCAAGCTGTGCGGTTACCTGGGAGCCAATCACATACTGGCAACAGACCAATCAGCTGCTTGTTGCTGGCTGAATCTCCATCTGTTCATCTCATTCTTTTGATAACCCACTCGCCTGCAAAATACCTTTCAGCTGAGTAGTTGAATAAACAACTGTGTAAATAACACTTGTAATGAATGTCAGGTTTATTTATTTTCCAAAAAGTTTGGCAATCCTGCCATGATTTTGTTGGTTTTTAAAACTTTTTTTCGTGTAATCCATAATTAAAAGTGAAGAAGAATAACGACTTGGTCTTTCCAGCTGCAAGAGTTGGAGAGCTTTGATTGATTAGTCAAATTGATTTTTTTCAATAGTAATTATAGGGGTTGGCATGACAGCAAATAGATCCTCAGCCTGTTACACAAGCATCATATCACATTGGTCTTGCTGCAGGCATGGCTCAAACCTATATTGAATCTACAGCACCTGGACAAACAAGATTACTACAGCCTTGAGCCTCCACTGTTCAGCAGAACCAGACAGGACAATTACAGACACAGGCATCCCAAGAGGTATTTTGATGCATAGGCATGCAATTATTAAAGAAATGAAAGCAATATTTATCTGCCTCCTACCTGAATTTATTTATTTTTGGAAGTGAGTGCATCTACTATATATCAAAATATCAGATTTGGCTCCACTTTCATAATTGCTAATGCCCGAAACGTCGATTCTCCTGTTCCCTAGATGCTGCCTGACCTGCTGCGCTTTTCCAGCAACACATCTCTGATCTCCGGCATCTGCAGACCTCACTTTCTCAGCAAATAGATTTCACTTTGAATAGAATGGTTGACTTAGGGCAGGTCTGAAGACCTCCTCCTAGTGGGTCTGCTCCTGGGCCTGGCCAAACCGGCCATAAACCGGTCCAGGTAACGGGCCGTGGAGGGGGTCGTTGGGGCCAACCGCCTGCCCCTCTTCCGCAGTTACGCTAGAGCCCGGGTGTCTCTGGAGAAGGAGCACGCGGTGTCCTCCACCACCTGTGGAGTTCAAGGTGAGGTGGGCGCCGCAGGGAGTGGAGTGCATTATTTCCCCCTCCCAACTCTATTTTGATTTAGTCCCTGGCCTCCCCGTCACTGTTTGATCACACAGCATTGCTCTTTGATGTGAAGGGCACTGCTTGTCACTGGCCACTCGGGTGTTTCCTTTCTTTCTGGTGGTGGAAACTGAATAAAGATTTGTGCACCTTGTGTCTTTCACTGTGTCTCACACCTGCACACTCACAACATGGGTGCTGGGGAAAAAAATAGCACTACCACAGTTAGGCGGGAGTGTGGGGGTAAAGGAAAAAAAGGAATGTCAAACAGTAAAGAACAGGAGGGTCAGAGGTTCTGTTCATTTTAAAAAAAAAAAATGAATGGTTGACTTGAGCTAATATATAAAGATTTCTACACCTTTTGTTTCTCTGGTGCTGACCCCAGTCTAATAGGTTAAAGTTTTGTCTCTAATGTATGGTGTAGCATTTGGAAATACTGAATACTGGATCGTGTCATCTATGTATCAGGGCTTAAACTGTTTTATTTCTAAGCTTGTGCTGTGTTCCACATGTAAAAGGTTCTGCTCCAGTCTTCATTGTCACATTTTTGTTATTGATGATTTTATGTTCCTGATGAATAAACATTTGCGAAATGATCTCCTAAACAAATTGAAATGTCTAAAAGTGATGGTGTAACATCTTAAGAGAAGCTTGATCCTGTTCCAGGAGTGATTTGTTATCATTTTTTTTTCTGCACTGTAATGTCTGTTCTCTGTTTATGTCAAACCACCATTTTTCTTGTGGCTTTCCCCATCTCTATATTCCTTTTTTTTGTAATCTGGATTTGGATATTTTGGTAGTGATCCAGAAACCAAAATAACCAGATTTGCTCAGTGGCTATTTCTTCATTTGGAGGGCCAACAGTTTTGACGTTTTGATTTCTTTCCAACGTGAATCTGAAGTAAGATGCATTAACAAGCAATGATGCTACAAATGTACACTTTAAATACTTTGGAACCCCATCTGCATCCACCTTCCCAAATTAGGGAGGTAGTTAACTTTCAGCCCCATTCCCCTTCCACCTTCCTGATGAAGGTCTTGTGTTTGGTATTTATCTTCTCAAGGGTAACGGGGATTGGCAATGATGCTGAGCTGACCTCTTGAACCACAGCAGTCCCCGTGTTGTAGGTAGACCTTTAGGGAGGGACTTCTGGATTTTTGACTCAGTGACATTGATGGAACGGTGATTATATTTGGTGAGTGGCTTGAGGGAAACTTGCAGGTGATGGTGTTCCTGTGTATCCACTGCTCTTGTTTTTCTAGATGAATGTGGCTGACTAAGGATCTTTTTGGTGAATTTTTGCAGTTCATCTTGTATGCAATACACAGTACTGCTATCTGGTGGTGGTGGAGTGAATGGATGTGGTGCTAGATCAAGCAGGATGCTTTTGTCAAGGATGGTGTTGAGCTGCTCCAATGCAGGCAAATAGGAAGTATTCTGTTGCACATCTGTACCTTGTAGATGGTGGGCAGGCTTTGGGGAGTCAGGAGGTGAGTTACTTTTCCACTGCATTCCTCGGCTCTGACCTGCTCTTATAGACATTGACCAAAAACTCAACTCAACAAACAATGTTAACCCCAAAGATGCTGATAGTGAGGGATTAAGTGATGGTAATCCTGTTGTCAAGGGATGGTGGTTAGACTCCTTCTCATTGGAGATGGTATTACCTGGCATTGGTGTGGAGCAAATGTTGCTTGTCAGCCCAAGCTTGGATATTGTCCAAATCTTGTTGCATTTAAACATGACTGCTTCAGTATGTGAGGAGTCACGAATGGTGCTGAACATTGTGCAATCTTTGGCAAACATCCCCACTTCTGATAGGTCACTGAATCAGCTGAAGATGGTGGGACTAAGGCACTAGCCTGAAGACTCCTGCAGAGATATCCTGGAGCTGAGATGACTGAGTTCCAGCAAGCACAGCCATTTTCCTATGTGCTATAAAATAGCATGCAAAAGTACTTCCACTAGTCGGGGAATGTGGTATGATGGAATGTAGCCTTTAAAAAGTGCAGCTAGGCAACTTGAGGGTTAAACAAGGAAATTTCTGCTCATGTACTGGTAGAGGTTCAGAACAGCTCTTCAAAAAAGTTAATTTTTGGCCTCTTAATTAGAATTGATGATTTCTCAGACCAATTCATGGGGTCAAGACACCAATCTTGTTGAATAGTCAGCTTGCATTGGATGTTGGTGCACAGTTTGTAGATTGTCAGAGCTCTGTCAGGGTGACAGGAAGTGAAGTCATACAGTCAGTCATAGAACCATACAGCATGGAAACAGACCTGAAGTGCAAAGCATTTTCTCAATTGTGCAGCACCCCAATCCCAGTAAGATGCCTCTTCTCTTTCCCCCACCCAAATATATAGACTTGACAGTTCTAGGAAATGATGTAATTGTTGCACATTGATGTGTCTATTGAAGGTTACAAAGCATGAGTACCTTCCACCACACACTGCTTCATGTTTGCAAAAAGGCCTTTATTGCTATGAATGTTTTAAATCTTTCTTTCAAAAAAGTGTCAAATTTTGTCCATTGCACAGCTTCATCACATTTTCCCCATAATGCATTTACCAAAATATTCTCACATTACAATGGGGCACTTGCTATACTAACTTCATGTCTGTCTGTGTTTGAGGAAGAGGAACTTTTGGGAAATGAAGCTGTCCAGGTCCTTTTGAAGGGAGTGAGGAATTGTTTTTTTTTTTCTTCTTCCATCTCTGGTAAGGTTACTTGCCATCTCTTCCTAGTCCTGCTTTCTGTGTGAGCTGCCTGATTTTGCTTTTGTTACAATTGCAAAAATTTGTAGGAGGTCAAGAAAAGCAGTCCACCTGCCCTCAAATGGGAGCAAGGGTAGGACATTTTGTACCTACTCCCACCAGCCAGTAAGATTGTGGCTGATGATCTACTTTTGTGGCCCATAATGTCACCACCTTCTTGGTGACCTCCATTATCTCTTCTCTCTCTACCTACCCCCATCTCTTTTTCCCCGTCCCCGTCCCCGCCAACTCTTTGTCAACAGAATTTTTGTCTAACTTGGCCTCTTTGTGCCTATTCAATCTTCGAGCATCCACTGTGGAGGAATTTCATGGACTAATTATGCTCTTGAAGGAATTCTGTCTTAAATGGGAGATTAGATATTCTGAAACTCTACCCCTTTACTCTTGGTCTAGATTCCCTGGTGAGACAAAAAAAATCCCCTCAGCATCTATAACATCAAATCTATTGAATGAAGGCTCTACCTTCCTGCTTAAGGTCACCCCTTGTTCCCGTGAATCAACCTCGTGAACCTTCACTAAACCCTTTCCTTTAAGTATGTCTGTCCTTAATTCAGATTGTCATACCGTGGACTGTTTTGATAATGTGGTTTCATCAATACCATGTACAGTTGAAGTATACCTTCAGTATTGAGGTATACACTACCCGACTTGTAATTGCAATACTCCATTTGCTTGCTGTGACTGGATGCCAATTTTGAGATACTGACATGAACAATGATCAAATGTTTGAAGATGTTATATAAAAAGAGAATTAATGAATGTTAGTAGGCAATTGAGCTAAAGCTGGAAAAGGTGATTAAAGATTTTTCAGTAAGGACTGGCAGACACTGGATTGAAGGCTGAGTCTATGGAGAGGATCTTTAACTGCTCTCTTTTGGTGACGGAAATATGCTTATATATGCAAGCAAGAGATTGGATCAGTATTAGAATTTTAAGGCATCAAGATGCATGGGGAGAAAGCCAGAATATGGCATTGAGACATAATCCGACTACGTAGTGAAGCAGGAACGAGTGACCTATAGCTGGGCCTAGTTTCAGTTCCCTTGCTTACTGTGGGTCAAAGTATCAAATCTCATGGGGCAGAGTTATTTTGAGGACTTGGGTGTAGAGAATGGAAGATTTTGGTGGGGTTATCAAGTTTGGTTTGGGGGCAGGAAGGTGACTGAAAGCTGATCTTTGCCTCTGGGATATTTTCCTTTTAGAAGTAGGAAGCTGGAAGAATACAGTAAGCCGGGAAGTGCAATGGCTCTTCGATTCTCCTGCTTGTCTACTTTGGATTCCAGCATCTGCAGTTTTGTTTTTGACTGAGTGAGTGGTAATTTTGAAGCGAAGAAGCTTCTGCTCCTTGCTCAACCTTGCAGAAGACTTTGGATAACTGAGTCCGATTTTTATGTGTGAAATAACAAATGAAGGAGCAAATTACTATAGATGCTGGAATTTGAACTAAAAACACAAAAATGCTAACGATCACAGCGGGTCATGCAGCATCTGCGGAGAGCGTGCACATGAACATTTTTGAAGTCTGGATGCCCCCTTTCCTCAGTTGAAGTGAAGTGTGGAGGGGCAGCAGCATTTGTACAACCCCTGCACTCCTCCACGACTCCCTCCACTGTAGCATAAATCTCCACAATAGTCCCCTCCACAGTCTTCTCTTCAGCTCCTGAAGAGTCATCTAGGCTTGAAATGTTAGCTTGCCCTCCCTCCATGGATGCTGCCTGAGCTGCTGTGATCTCCAGCATTTGTTTTGAGTTGTGTGAATAAACTAGCCAAGAATGCAATTGTACTGTAGCCCAAAGCCCTTGCTGCAGTGCAGAGCACTGTGTACCAAGGAAATGCTTGACTAGGAAGGTGGTCATTAGTGTAGAAGACCAAAATAAGGAAGCTATGGTTGTGTTGAAATGATGGCCAGCAACCTGCTATCAGGAAGGAAGTTCAAGTGGGTTTTAGGCTGTTTTAGACAGATCAATGACAGCTAATGCTTTTATCTGTTGTATAAATCTTCCAGTCCTTCACAAGGAGACCCAGGAAAGCAAGAACTAGAATGGTTAATTCTCCTATTGATTCAAAGGTCAAGAACTAGAAATTTAACTCTTAGCCACCAAATTGGTACAGAGCCTTGGTGCACTAACATACAAGTAGAACTAGTTGAACCTCCCAATTCATGTCTTTATGCATGTGTGTTTGCAAAAATCAAGCTGTCTGACTCTTTTGGCTTATGCCTGGACATTACTTACAATCTAAACTCTCTAGTCATAGCCATAGAGATATACAGCATGGAAACCCTTCAGTCCAACCATCCATGCCGAGCAGATATCCCAACCCAATCTAGTCCCACTTGCCAGCACCCAACCCATATCCCTCCAAACCCTTCCTATTCATATACCCATCCAAATGCCATTTAAATGTTGCGATTGTACCAGCCTCCTCCACTTCCTCTGGCAGCTCATTCCATACACATACCACCCCCTGTGTGAAAGAGTAGACCTTTAGGTCTCTTTCATATCTTTTCCCTCGCCCTAAAACCTGTGCCCTTTAGTTCTCGACTCCCTGGCCCCAGGGACTTTGTCCTATCCATGCCCCTCATAATTTTGTAAACCTCTATCAGGTCACTCCTCAGCCTCTGCTCCCAGGGAAAGCAGCCCCAGCCTGTTCAGTCTCTCCCTGTAGCTCAAATCCTCCAACCCTGGCAACAACCCTGGCAACATCCTTGTAAATCTTTCCTGAACCCTTTCAAGTTTCACAACATCTTCCTGATAGAAAGGAGACCAAAATTTCACGCAATATTCCAACAATGGCCCAACCAATGTCCTGTACAGCTGCAACATACCTCCCAACTCCTGTACTCAATACTCTGACCAATAAAAGAAATCATACCAAACGCTGCCTTCACTATCCTATTTACCTGCGACTCAATTTTCAAGGAGCTACAAACCTGCACTCCAAGGTCTCTTTGTTCAGCAACACTCCTGAGGATCTTGCCATTAAGTGTATAAGACCTGCTAAGATTTGCTTTCCCAAAATGCAACACCTCGCATTTATCTGAATTCAACTCCATCTGCCCATCTGGTCCAGATCCTGTTGTAATCTGAGGTCACCCTCTTCACTGTCCACTACACGTCCAATTTTGTTGTCATCTGTAAACTTACTAACTGTACCTCTTATATAAATGATTTGGATGTGAGCATAATTGACAAAAGGTAGCGGACCCAGCACTGATCCTTGTGGCACTCCACTGGTCATAGGCTTCCAGTCTGAAAAACAACCCTCCACCACCACCCTCCCTCCCCTACCTTTTGAGACAGTTCTATATCCAAATGGCTAGTTCTCCCTGTATTCCGTGAGATCTAACCTTGCTAATCAGTCTCCCATGGATAACCTTGTCAAACGCCTGACTGGAGTCCATATAGATCACATCTACTGCTCTTCCCTCATCAATCTTTTTTTTTACGTCTTCAAAAAACTCAAGTTTGTGAGACATGATTTCCCATGCACAGTCATGTTGACTCTTCCCTAATTAGTCCTTGCCTTTCCAAATACATGTACATCCTGTCCCTCAGGGTTCCCTCCAACAACTAGCCCACCACTGACGTCAGGCTCACTGGTCTAAACTAGCCCACCACTGACGTCAGGCTCACTGGTCTATAGTTCCCTGGCTTGTCCTTACCACCCTTAAACAGTCAAGTGTGCATCTCGAATGTTAGAAATTTGAGAAAAGTATTTTCTGCTTGACTTGTTGTTTTTCACCCTCCATCCTTCCACTGTAGCTTTTGATCTGGGATGGTTAGGTCTTTCCTGGAAATTCAGAAATAGCAACCGCAAGCTATTTCTCTTTCTGTTGCCATCTTCTCGTCCCTGTCATGTCTCCTCCCCCCCCATCGGTCCACCTTAAGTAAAAGAATTTCAATGTTTCATTGTGTTCTAACCTACAGAGATAAGAGGCACAAATTGCCAATCTTATCTTCAGAAGCTTGCTGAAAGGCTTATCTCATTTCATCCATTCAACACCAGCTGCAAGTTAACGTGGATTAGTAAGACTTTTTTTGGAATTACTGAATCACTCAAAATAGACTGTTGGCACAATAATAGTTTTGGCAACACTATCAAATGATTGTAGTGGCTAGAGTTGGCTAATCATCTAGAGCTTTGTTCTAGAATCCCTCCACTGCAGAAAGAGGCCACTCAGCCCATTAGAGTCTGACATTCTTAAGAATTCTGCACCCAGAAATCTCAACAGTTATTTAGGATAGAATTAACAGCTAATTGGTAATAGAGACAATTAGAGCCAGTGTGTATTTGAGGGGAAAATTGTTTACCTAATTTGCTGGACTTTTTTTTTTGAAGAGGGTCCAAAAGTGTGGTGCTGGAAAAGCACAGCCGGTCAGGCAGCATCTGAGGAGCAGGAGAGGCGATGTTTCGAGCATAAGCACTTCATCCAGAATGCAGCCACACTCTTTTTTTTGACTCTGACTCTGACTCTGATCTCCAGCATCTGAAGCCCTCGCCTTTTCTTCTGAAGTCCGGGTTAATACTGCTGATGTGATGTGGATGGACTTTATAAAAGGGACTCACTACAAAGCCACACAACTGAATGAGAATCCCCTGCTATAAACTGGATAGTAGCACCATGGATACAAACCGGAGTAGAAAGCTATAACAATTATTGTACTCCAGAGAAGTATGACGGAAAGTTTCTTGTAGTAGAATTTCCCCAGGGTTCAGTTTTGTGACTGACTTCAGAAAAGAGAATGTCATCTGTGATCTAATTTTGACATTCTGGGGGCAATTAACACCTTAGGAAAGATCCAGAACTTTGGGAACACTAAGCCGAGGAGCATGGTGCAAAACTGCACCAGGACGTTAACAAGTGGTGGCATACATTCATTCATCAGCAGTCCCTCCCAGACGAAGATTATTCTCTTCCACGCTCTGCCCTTGGGTAGCCGCATCAGTCCATTCAGCTGCCACAGACTCTGTTACACCTGGGGCAGAAGGTGAGGGTGGGCTGTTGGTGTAGCAGCACACTCTCTCTGCACTTTTTTTTTGTCTGGCTTCTGCTTTTTCATGAGAGCAAGTTGCTGTACTCCCTGCCTTCCTGGATGCTGCTCCTCCACTTTGAACTGCACCGCGAAACCTTTTTAGAACATGGAGAGATAGTAGAAAAAGGCCTAATCCTGAAGGAGTAGAGAGACATAGTGCATAAACCAGAAAAGGTAGACTGAACTGCTTTTAAAATTCTTAATTCTGTACGTTTCCTTGAGTAATAGAGGTGGAAACACACAGGAGCATAAATGCTGTGCTGAACTTGTATAAGATACTAGTTAGATCTTTCACTGTTTGTTTGAGTAGGACCTTTTTTTCTTCAAACAAAATTCTTATGGAGCTTGACAGGGTCTTGGTCAAAATGGCTCCTTCAGAGAGCCAGGCCAAATTGTATAGGCTGAATGGCAGCCATCTGCAGTATTGGAATAGATCTGTGATTCTTGGGACACTTCAGGATCTGAGATGTGGGGTCTTATCGTGAAACAGTAACTTTTTATATAATGTTTCTCCAAGAGTTTGAATTGTTGCTTCAATTGAATTAAGAATTCTCCTATTTTATCTTAAAATGTTAGTTTGCACTGAAAATGTTTTTAATCTGCGTCTCTCCGTCCTTCCCCGCCCCTCAAAGTTGGTTCCACTTCCGCGCGCACACCCCAATTTACTTGTAAATGTTCGCTGAATTTGCATGCTAATGATTAGTTGGCATTAGGACACTTAATCATAGGTGTGATCAAAAAGGAAAATCCTCAGACCATGGAGTATTATGTAAGATGCAAACATTTACATGTACCTACCTAATTTATATGCACTGCAAATTATACAAGAATTTAGCCCAACAGCTGTCAGCTGGTGCCCTATTTGTTCAAATTGGCAACAGACTGTGTAATTAGCACATTAAATATTGCGATGTAAAAACAATGACTGCAGATGCTGGAAACCAGATTCTGGATGAGTGGTGCTGGAAGAGCACAGCAGTTCAGGCAGCATCCAAGGAGCAGCGAAATCGATGTTTTGGGCAAAAGCTCTTCAGGAATAAAGGCAGAGAGCCTGAAGCGTGGAGAGATAAGCTAGAGGGGGGGGGGGGTGGGGAGAAAGCAGCGTGGAGTACAATTGAGTGGGGGAGGGGATGAAGGTGATAGGTCAGGGAGGAGAGGG
>NC_057743.1:36402718-36430817 GCF_004010195.1 Chiloscyllium plagiosum
AGCACCAGGGGCGTTCTGTCCTTGTTACAGTTGGAGGGGCGGGGTCTGAGGGCGGAGGTGTGGGATGTGGACGAGATGCATTGGAGGGCATCTTTAACCATGTGGGAAGGGAAATTGCGGTCTCTAAAGAAGGAGGCCATCTGGTGTGTTCTGTGGTGGAACTGTTCCTCCTGGGAGCAGATACGGCGGAGGCGGAGGAATTGGGAATACGGGACATTAAATATTGCTGCCATTGATAATTGTGCAACATTAACAGATTCTGTGCAGCATTTTACATGTCATCTGGCAAAATTTTAATCTAATCTTTAGTAACCGATTGGCATAGATGACTTGACTTGTAATCTGACACCCAAAGCATAATAACAATTTTTTTGTTATAGTTAAAGAGCAGGCAACTAAATGAATTGGGCAGGACTATACATTTTTTTAATCTACAATCCTCTGGGAAGTTATTCTGTTTAAATAGAACTGATATGCAATCTGTATTTGCATTTCCACGGTAGGCCTATGTCTCCCAACCTGTGTGTGCAAGATATAAAAATGATTAGCTTCACCACTGGGTGCACACAATCACTTTATTTAAAAAATATTTGTTTAAATTGGCACCTTATTTCAATGAAGTAGATTTACAGAGCAGTTGGTTCCTGTGACTTTTCAAATTTTTGTTTGAACTGTATGACAGTCCAACTATACTTTAAGTAATTGTTTTGAAAACTAGTGAGATTGCTAATGAAAAAAGGTAACCGTTTTTGTGTGTGTGTGTGTGTGTGTGTGTGTGAACAACGAGACATGCTGGGAATCGCAATGGGTCCAGTAGTGTCCCATGGAAACCGAACGAGCTAATGTTGCACGTCTAGATGAAGAGTCCTCTGGACAAGCAACGTTAGCTTGCTGTCTCTCCATGGATGCTCTGACCCACTGTGACCTTCAGCATTTCTTTGTTTTCCGTACAGACTCCAGCATCTGCAGTAATCTGGTCCTAATAAGATTACTGGGATGTTAACCTTGACTTCTCAATAAGAATATTACAGATGCGTGGAAATATGAAATTTACACCTGGTTAAACATCAACCGTTTTGAAACGCAAAACCTCTTGATCCAATTTGGGTAGCTTGCTGGTTGTGTCAGGTCTTTAATGTTGTGTTTGGGTTTTGTTTGCATTGTTAAATGGTCTATGAGTTTGTTTCAGCAAAGTCTCTACTGTTTTACCTTTCTGATAAAAGGGAGTGCAATTTCAAATGGTTACATGGAAACCAATGTTTTGTGTGGCATCTATAACATTCCAGGCTTTTTCCCCCAAACTGTGCAGTATTGAAGTGTACAGTCTACAGGTTAAATTCAATGGGGAGGTAATGGGATAATGTCGCAATCTTGAACACCAGCAGACTCTCCTCCCACAGCAGTAGGTGATAAAGATTTGAATCCAATAACAGTATGGAATTGAAAAGCTATTAACCTGTAATCACTCACTGACATTAATGAACCAGCTGAGGTTATTTTTTTAATACCTTTTAAAACAAATGAAATCTGTCACTCTCACCTGGTCTGACACAAAATGTGACTCCAGACGTGCAGCAATGCATTCTGGGCAGTAAAACATTTTGTTGTAAATGATACTAATAGGTGGCTTGACCTTTTTAAATAGCAAACTTGAGCAATAAGGCAAGCTTTTTAAAAAAGATTGTGACCGAAGGTGTTTGGTAAAGCAGAGGAGACTTGCCCTCCACTACCTTTTTTTTGCTTTTGAATTTTGCCGATTGCTGCCTACTCCAGGTTCTCGGGCGTTAACGGTCAAAAGCTAGATCTGCCAGCCTTCCAGGCAGTTCTCCATCTCCTTTTTTAAAAGATCAATTTTGTTTGGTGGTTCTGACTGTTGACTATCTTTTGTGGAGGCCCGTGAATAGCTGATCAGGTTTTTGTAGCTGCTATCACCTGATTTGGGCAACTCGTGCACACCAGCCAAACTGTCAGTAATGCAGCAGAGACCCACCTTGCAAATGGGTTTTATAACTGTTACCCACATTTTAAATACAGAAGTTTTTGGCTGTTAGCTTGTCCTTCCATCTGTGTTGCATTTTAAGCAGTTCTCCAAATCCAAGGCATGCTGTGCCTGGCTTAATTGTGCAACTGAAATGGTATTGAATTTTCCAGTAGCCTTTGGAACGTGTGAATTTGTGATGTATTTCTAGTGGTGCCTACTTCTACTTTATGGCATTTGACTCTGGCATGCATTGACCCACCATTGTTGAGGGAGGCAAGCCTGATTCCATTATTGCCAAGTGTGTGACTTGGGTTGACACTGCACTGTCAAGCAAGTGTTTGAAATACGAGATGCTGTCCTTTTTCTTTTCTAAAATAAGTTATGTAGCTCCTCACAACCCTCTAAGTGGTCAGTGGTGAAGTTAATGTTTTACTCTGTTTACAGTGCAGATGTGTCTACCTGTCACTTTATTTTGGTTAACCTCCCTGGGCTGCAGACTGCACAAGGTCCAAATGACAACTAAACCCTGCACATTGTAAATATCTAAATTAATTGACACTGCAGCCTTCCTTTGTTCCACTCATTCCTCCATGACCATATTCTCAGCCGTCCTCCAAACCACTTACAGTTTCTTTCTTGGTCTGATGAAGTAGATAGACTTTCGGACCTTTTTTTAAAGTTTACTGAATGCTTTTAAACTACTTTTTTTTTGCTCAACTTGCAAGTCAAAATAAAAAATCTCTCTCTCTCTCTCTCTCTCTCTCTCTCTCTCTCTCTCTCTCTCTCTCTCTCTCTCTCTCTGCACTCATTGCAGTAATCAGTCCACAGGTCATTTGGGCTAAATACCACCTGCTATTATGATCTTTCCTCCTATTGAGTCGATTTAAACAAATGTGTAGACTTGTTGAGCTTTTGGATTTTGTGGCAATCACTGAAACCCAGCACCTTTTTTAATTGCTTTCTCAAATAATCCCAAAGCTAAACATTCATTATTAACATGAACTGTGAACTAGCTCTTCAATATACTGCTTCCAACTCACTAATAAAGTCCATAATAGCTCCCTTGTTTTGCAGTCATAAGCTTTGAATGGCCTGCCAAATGTGCATTCTTTCATGAAATTAACAGAATTCACATTTTGTCATTGAATCAACACTAAAAATAAACTTAATGCCATGACTCCCCTGACTTACTTTCACCTTTTTCCCCCCCACTGGTAATTTTTCTTAAAGTATGGTGCTTTCAAAGTTCTGAATTCATGTAAGCTTCCCATCCCTGTTTATTACTCCCCAGATTAACTGGCCTGTGGAAGTGAGTGGATTCACATTTTCAATAAGTCCAAGTTCACCCAACTGATCTAAACGCAGTCATTCTTCATTACTTTGTTTTCCAGGCAAAAATGGAAAACCCAGCGTTGAAATAGAAATGTGAAGTGATGCCACTTTTTGGAGTATTGCTGTTTTTAACCACGTGTTCCATAGCCAAGATATCCTAACTGTGCTGCAGACAAACTCTGCTGTGCTTGTGATTCTCGTCCATTTACTGATGTTGAAAGCTTTTGAATCACTGCATGACCATCACCAGAATACAGGTCATTCATCTAACTTTTGGGAGTGCTCTCCTTTCCTTCTATTCTGTCCTTTTTCCTCCCTTTTTTTTTTCTTTGCAGAAAGATGTTTAGATGACTCTTGCTACAAATGAACTTCCCTGCCTTCCTTTATTTTAAAATAAAGGTAACCAATGAGACAGATCTTGATGCCAAACCTGATCAGCAACAATCAATCTGCCTACTTCAGTTTCTAGACTAGAGCCTGGTCTGACAAACCGCTGTTAGTTGTCTGAGATTCTTTGCAAATGCATAAAACGCAAAAATGCAGGCTACTCCAGATTGGAGCATCTGTCATCCTTGCATCCACTTGTTGCCCAGCAGCGCCGCCAATCCTAACCTTTTCCCAGGTACTAGTTAGAACAAGTCTTATCCTAGCAAAACATATTTTTAAAATAATGTTTTAATGTTGGCTGGAATCTGTTTGATTGATTTTTGATTTTCAATTTGCAGCTTACCCTTGACCACTCATGCTGATGGCTTTTCCCAGACCCATTTCTGCACCCCCACACCTTTTTTTTTCCTCTGCTGCAGATTAAAGGGGAGGATATGGCAACTTTAAAATAAGCTGAAACTTCTCTGTATTCATCAGATAGCAACCCCATTCAAGTGAATCAAGAAATGCAAGCTGTTAATGTGTTTTTTTTTTGTGTCCCTATTTCTTAACTTGTACCCTCCATCCTGTTCCTGCCTGCACGTCTCAGATTGGTGTGCAGTTTCCTTGATACCAGTTGGTGTCTGTTTCATTTTGTGGTAGCACTTCATATCTCCTAAAGTTGGCAATTTGTGAGTTCAACTCTCACTATGGAACTTGAAAACAGAAATATTGCTGATTTGCTGTATGTAACCTTCCCATAAGCGCGTGGTCAGGGCTGCTCACCTTTTCAGCTGAGACCACGTTTAGATTAGATTACTTAGTGAGGAAACAGGCCCTTCGGCCCAACAGGTCCACACTGACCCGCCGAAGCGTAACCCATCCATTCCCCTACATTTACCCCTTACCTCACACTACGGGCAATTTAGCATGGACAGTTCACCTGACCTGCACATCTTTGGACTGTGGGAGGAAACCGGAGCACCCGGAGGAAACCCACGCAGACACTGGGAGAACGTGCAAACTCCACAGTCAGTCGCCTGAGGCAGGAATTGAACCCGGGTCTCTGGCGCTGTGAGGCAGCAGTGCTAACC
The DNA here is from genome assembly GCF_004010195.1 of Chiloscyllium plagiosum. Classification (NCBI taxonomy): domain Eukaryota; kingdom Metazoa; phylum Chordata; class Chondrichthyes; order Orectolobiformes; family Hemiscylliidae; genus Chiloscyllium; species Chiloscyllium plagiosum. The sequence continues at coordinate 36,407,492 of NC_057743.1, forward strand.
ACTGTGCCACCGTGCTGAGTTCTGGGCATCCTCCTCTAGCTGCCCTTTTAAGCTAATGGTGAACTATTTTCTTGAACCACACTGCAGTCCATTTTGTGTTGGTGCATCCACAATGCTTTTGCGAAAGGGGTGTGAGGATTTTGACTGACCCGGAAGCAGTGGTGGCTTTTGTTCTGAGCTGGGATGGTGAATGGCTTGTAGGTGGTGCTGTTCCCATGTAACTAGATGGTGGTGGTTGTAGGTTGTGAAGGTGCTGTCTATGGAGTCTGTGAATTTCTGTAATGCGTACCTTTTGTACAAGGGTATTGGAGGGAGTGGATGTAGCATCAGTCATCAGACAAGCCAGTTTCTTCACCCTAGAAGATGCCAAGTTGCTTTTGATTATTGGAGTTGAAATCGTCCAGTCACTATTGGATCACAAGTTACTGCAATCTGAATGTGACTGTATTCCATCCTATTCATGACTTGTCCCTTTTGATGATGGACTGGCTTTCAGAAATCTGAAAGTGGGTTATTTCAAAATAATTAATCTCTGATCTGCTGTCGTAGCTTTAATATTTGTATAGCTATTCTAGTTCAGTTTTTTTAGTCATTGGTTAGCCCTGGGAATGTTGATGGATAACTACCCTTTAAGGCAGTTTCATCTCATTTGAACTGTACAATGTAAAAGACCTAATGTAAGGGAGGCACTTGTTCTGACTTGCATTTATTGCTTGAACAGAGCACTGCTAAAACTGATTTTGAAAAGCTTTCCTCTGTGCAAATTGACTACTATGTATCTTTTACCTTTAGTCATAAGACTGCCAGTCAGAAATAATTCTGATTTCAATGGAATCTTAAATCTAAGATGTCATTTACATAGATGCCTTTTGTTTCTCCACTTTTTTTTTCCTCTTCTTTTTCATATAATATCATGCTGCCCTAGTTTAATACTATCAAACACCCTTTAGTATAGAAGTGGAAAATCCCTTGTTAATGTCAGAATCTATTTTGCAGAGTCACGTCCAACAGCTACACTTTTTTCTAAATACCAAGATGATTTAAAAAGCTGCCTTTCAAACTCTGGCAACATTATTTCTCCTAATTTTTCAAAAACTCTTAGTTGGTTGAATCAGGGTTTTGATTTTAGCCAGCTTCTGATTTTCACCAAAAAAGCAGCAGTTTCTAAACTCTCCACCCATGAGTTTTTCACATTCTCTTCCTGTGAAATGGTACTTTATGGTGACATGCACTCTCTCAAATCTGAATAAAGATATATTACATAAACCACATTTCTGTTTAAGTTTGCAGTAGCTTGCAATCCAATGTTTTGAATTCTCTGCAGTTTAGTTTAACTGAAAATGAATGTGTTAATTATCTGGATATCAGCTGCAATAAAAATTATCCACATGCATTTTAAGTTTGCTGAAGTGAACTTGCGCTGAATGAAGTGCTTTGATTGCTGCTAAACACCTGCCATTTAATCTTTCTTTTAGATTTATGCCTTTATTCTAAAGAAATGCAATGATAGTTGTGACTCAATTGTTAGTGTTTTAAGTACTCCCATTCTTGCAGGTGGGCAAAGTTGCTATATAAATGCAGTTTATTTTTCACACACTAACATCACTGGTGTTGCATCCCTCCCATCAGTGTGAACTTGGTCGAGAGTAGGAAATCCTGCTAGCAGCCCATATTGTGCATGGAAATGAATTACATTAATCTCAAAGAAATCTTGTTCTGCAAGCGCCTTGGTCGTTTTTCCTTCCAGAGGTTTGCTTAATTTGGAGGCCAGGTTTCATCCCAAGTTGGCTGGGCATGCTAATCAATCTGAGCAATGAAGCTCTGTTCTGTGCAGATATTTTGAACTGACTTGGTCAGACGTTGGTATAGGTGGAACTTGAACCTGGGTTTTCTGTCTCTTCAGATATGGGGATGTTGACACTGCCTCACAAGAGCCCACTTCAGTCATTCTCATCCAGCAGGGAAACAGAGCCTTCGGTCCAACCAATCCATGCTGACCATAATCTCCTATCCTTTGGCCCATATCCTTCAAAACCTTTCCTACTCATGTACTTGCCTAAATGTCTTTCAATGTTGTAACTGTACCTGCATCCACCACTTCCTCTGGAACTTCATTCCACAAATTAACCACTTTTTGAAAAAAAAAATGTCCCAATGTCACTTTTTAAAAATTTTTCTCGTCCCTTTTTTGAAAATTTGTCCCCTTGTCTTGAAACCCCCACCTAAAAAGGCTCAAAATGCTTAGGCTGTGTTCATTGGACAGCCCTCTAATCCTAGGGACCAATCCAATGAATCTTTGTGATGCCTACCAGTCAGCTATGTCTGTCCTTTTGGACATGGAGCACATAATGCTCACGGTTATTGGTGTAGACGGCATGAGCAGGCAAGGAAAGAGTTATATTTTGAATTTTGTGAAACGAGAGGTTCAGCTGAGCATGACTCAGATCAGATAAGAACTTGCAGTTAACAATGGGGTGCTGGAGGCAAGGGAGATGGGTTAACAAGGTGGAAAAGCAATCATTATGTGCAACCATTTAACAATATTGGAAGCATTCCATATGCAAGGTCAGCTAACGATGGGGGGGGGGGTAGTATTGACATTGACTGCATGAATCCAGTTAACAAGGTTAAGAACATTCATTGTATAACAACAGTTAAGGGCTTGGCCTCTGCCATTGATTTACTTGTTGATTGTAACAGTCACCCAATTAATATGTATGTTGCCTTATTTAGACGCTCCTCCCCTGTAAAATGACTATATAGTCCACTGAAAAACTGTGTTCTCCAAGAGACCACCAGGAACCCAGGTCCCTGTGCACGTGGGCGATCATTCTGTGTCTGTGGGCCCACCGCTCCCCCTCCCCCTCCCCTCCCGGAATACAGGAAGGTAAAACTACTGTGTCTCTTAATGTTTGCTTTGACTGAAGACGAATAGGTTAACTGACTCGCTGTCTCAAGACACTAAGCAGTTTCGTCAACTCTTCCTTCGTTCCGTTTTCAGTCAGTTTATTCAGAGAATGTTACGACTTGCCTCTGGGACTGTTTTCCCTGGAGCATCAGAGGCTGAGAGGTGATCTTCTAGAGATTTATACAATCGTGAGGGGCATGGATAGGATAAATAGACAAGGTCTTTTCCCCAGGGTGGGGAGTCCAGAACTGGAGGGCATAGGTTTAGGATCGGAGGGGAAAGGTTTAAAAGGGATGAGGGGCAACTTCAGACTGGTGTCATGTATGGAATGAGCTGTCAGAGGAAGTGTTGGAGGCTGGTACAATTAAGCATTTAAAAGGCATCTTGATGGATATATGAATAGGAAGGGTTTAGAGGGATATGGGCCAAGTGCTGGCAAATGGGACTAGATTAGGTTAGGATATCTGGTCAGCGTGGATGAGTTGGACTGAAGGATCTGTTTCTGTGTTGTGCATCTGACTCTGAGACTTGGATCCTGACCTCCTGGCTCAGAGGTGTGGGCACTGCTGCATCAAAGAGCTAACCCTTTATTTTTGTTTGTATCCCAGACCCTTTTTAATTGCAAAAGGCCAATGTGCTCTTTGTCTTCATACCTACTTGTGGCAGATGCATGCATAAATTATTACAATGTTTTAGATTAGAAATCAAGTAATTTAATCCATTTGGAATTTTGTAATGGTAGACACTGATTTGTGAGATTGTTTTGGATTTTTTGTATAGTTATGAATGAGAAATGAAGTGTGTATCTATGTATGATCAATGTATTTGATCTATTAAAACTTGAATTGCTTGTCTGTACAACATTCCAACAAAGACTACTCCACAATTTGGCAGTAAATGCCAGAAGTCAATCTTTTTCAGTATCTGTCAAAAATATTACCTCCCAGGATGTTCACTCTTTTGGGGGAAAAAATTGAACAAATTAGTCCAGTAGGCCTGTAACCAATTTAAATATTTAGTGATTTTAGTTTCTGCTAGTGTTGCAGACTTTTTTAAGTTTAAGAACCTTCTCAATCCTGCGAGATCAGTCATTTCATGGATGGGTGTGGCTGTGAAGTATTGGTGTTTTAAGTGGAATTTGTATAACCTGGTGTATTTGCACAGTCATGCATTTTTGGTTAAAAATCAAACTGGTAGATGTTCCCCTGCAAGGAATACTTCTCCTGACACAGACAGGAGGAGCCAGTCTCCTTGCTGTCATGTCTGTAATTGACTCTGTCTCTGAAGCTAATCATCTTGACATCTTTTGGTCTGAATTGCTATTTTAATTTTGAACCTATTTAACAACATTTGGACAACTGCCCAAATCTACCTCTAAGTGCATCTTCAATGTTTTAATTTTTTAATTTTGAAAATGGTTGAAACTCTTCTGGATAAGTTATGAATTATGGACTAAATGTTTTTGTCTGTCTGTAATAATTTCATGGCATTTTGTCTAATGTTACCTAGATTGTGATCACTAAATGCTTTGTGACCAACAATTTAGTTTTCTCACCTAGCGTGCGCTCTCTTGCAGACTCATGGAAGAATGTGCTTCAACACTGAAGGTTAACCTGCAAGAATAAAAGCAATGTGAGGTATGTACGGAACTGCTCTTTGAAGGAGTGTGTTTTCGTAGGAGGTCTAAACAACATAGCCCCACTTGGGAATAAATGGAAAATCTTTTTTGGTTTTTGTTATTTGCTACCATGAAGTTTTGGATTGTTGCTTTTAATATTCCCTTTGAGTGAGTTAGTTTTGTCATTAAATGCTATTTTAGGCTTCGAATTGCTACCTGAGAAGTTAATGTACCAAAGCAAATGAGTAGATCTGGCCACATCTGTGGAGAGAAGTTTATTTTTCACATTTTTGACCACTGACCTGTTCTCATTTTAAAATGTACAGCCCATTGTATCCCTGAAAGTGAAAGTAATGTAATTTAAAATTTTCCCAAATCTGACCAAGACTTTAATCAGCGATTAGGTGGAAGCAGAACAGAAACCTGGCATAACTTTGATACTACTATCACTTGTTATGTCATTGTACCAAGCCTATGTTATACCAGTTCAGCCTAGTCCCACTGGAAAATATCTTCCCACTTCCAGCTTTGGAGGTGGTAAGGGGAGCTATTTTCTAATCAATGTGTTCAGAGATGTCCTTACAGACCTGGAGCAGATAGGACTTTAACTTGGAAATGTGTCACATGAAGCTGAAGTCTAACTGCAGAGGGGGAGTTGAGGAAGAGATTGCATCACCTTATTCCTTAATTCAACGATGAATTGTTGACTGTGGCAATCACCTGAGCAGGATTGGAATCTTATAATGGTGTTCAATTAATGTTGTTGAATTCTTTTGTGGTGTTAATATTGGGTGCTACCAACCTTTTTTTTTCTCTCTTTTCAGTCATACCTGAGTGGGAATGACTCATTCTTGACACTTCCTTTTTCATAAAATGTGTCGCTTTATAGTCATTCCCACTTAGTAAATGCTGTCCTGTGCACTATTTTGTGATCTCTGCTCTTGATGAAAATGTCAGCAAGTTCCCATCACCTTGAAGCCCATCTGTACTGCTAGTAACAATTGAATTTGAATTTGCAGTTTAGCATAAACTTTCATCTACTGTCACTCCTTTATAGTGGGACACCTAACAGCAGCTGGCAACAGTGAATGAGGGAAATCAAGCAAGGCAGCTTGACTGGTCAAACGGACCCTCCTTGAAGGGTGTCTTTGGCCAAAGGGGAGAAGGATCCACCAAAGAAATTATTTCCTCCACTAAATATAAACCCCTGATGCCAGGGGAATAAAGCATCGATCCCTGCATGACTTTTGGGTGATCTATATGCTCCAAGCTGATGTTTCTGAATTTGTAGGAACAAGCATGATCATAGCTAAAGATTATAAAGAAAACTATCCCTCCACCCAACTGAGGGCCCTGTAATAATAAGCCCAAACCATAATTATTAATATTTTAGCCATTCGAATATAGGTACAAGGTTTAAATTTGCTTAATTCAATGACCCCACCCAGACTTTTTTTCTTTATGTATCTTGAGGCAAGAGTAGAACTGTGTACCACCTCACCCCTTAATGTGTTCCACCCTCCTCTTCCCTTCTCAAAAACAACAGCAGTAACTCGATTCCTACATCTGAAGGTAATTGGGAACAAATGATTGTAATGGTGCTATTAGGCATGTTCTGTGCAGCTGGGGGCAACAGTTCTCTTTTTTCTGTTGCCATAGAATCAAAGATGTTTGGTTTTTTTGTCTAAAGTGGTTGGTGTAACTTGGGGGGGCGTCTCTTGAAGGAACTGCCTACAAAGTGGTGGAGGCAGATGAGTAAGAATGCCATTGTGTTCAGTTGTTGGATTTCAAAGTAAAATTCATTGACCACATTTCAATTTATTAATATAACAACACCTCTAATGTAATAAAACATTGCAATGTACTGGGTAGAAGCACTATGACAGTGTCTTGGATAGATTCACTGCTTTTTGTAAGGAGGCATCAAACCAACAGGCAAAAATAGAGTCTCTACAGTGTGGAAGCAGGCTATTCGGCCCATTGAGACCACACTGACCCTCCCAAAGAGCATCCTACTCAGACCCACTACTCTACCCTATCTCTGTAACCCTGCATTTTCCATGGTCCATTCACCTAACCTGCATATCTTTTGGAGCACCTGGAGGGACCCCCCCACAGACACGAGGAGAACATGCAGACTCCACACAGTTGCCTGAGGTTAGAATCAAACCCACCCCCCTGGTACTTGTGAGGCAGCAGAGCTAGCTACTGCCGTTCCAAAATAGTTGGTTAGAAATTCTTGAATCCATTTTATGCAAATCAAAATGAATTCTTGGTGACTTTGAGAAACCGTTTTCAGTAGGGAGTGGTAACCTGTCTTTATTCCTTTTGATTGGAATGTGGAGCACTGCATGAGCATTTCTTTTTAGCCTACTGAGAAAATGGGACTAGTCATTTTGGTCTTCTGCTTTTTACTTAGTGTGTGGGAGTGGTGTAATTTATATATCACATGTCACTGAAGACCTAAAAGTAATTTTGTATTTTTGTCTTTTTTTTTTAACTGAATTGGGTGTATGCTGTGGGGCGTTGATCTCCTTTCTATTTTGGCCACCCATTACTGGTATCCAACACCCTCCTTGATCAGCTCTATCTGCTCAACCTCCGTCTCCTTCATCTGGATCAGGGCTGAACAGTAGACCATTTAAAGCATTATCTGCGTGACCATGACAAGAAACTGAGACTGGCTGGCTGGTTATTTAGCACTGGTCTATGTAGAGTTTCTGCTGCATACAAAACTGTTTTTTCCATTTTATGTAGATTTTTTTTTTAACAATTACACTGTTTAGACATTTAGTTTAGAATCATGTTTATAAATAATTTTTAGATCCATGGAGTCTGGAAGGCTGTTCCTACTGAAGGCTGGGTGACCTGCAGCTTGGACAAGCCTTCAAACTCCAGCAGCATCAGCATCTCCTTGGTATCAGTGTCCACCTCAGTCACCATCTCCTGGTCCAGAGTAGAGACCTTAGGGACACAGTTATCCCATCTCTCCTGCTCTTCTACCTGCAGTTTGATAAAGATGCCTCTGATAGGTTCATGCTGGATACACTTCATTTAAGTGTGTCATATACCCTGCACGTCTGGAGCAGTTGGGATTTGAACCTAGATCTCAACAAATTCTTCTTATTTCATTCTCCCTTGTGCACTTGGCTTATTTCCTCAACAACCCCTTGTGGTACAAAGTTCTATATTCTAACCCGATGGCCCACTCCCGTTACTATGTTACCCATTCAGCCTGACCATGCCATTGAATAAGATCACCAGTGATTCTGTACTCCAGTTCCACTTATCCTTTCTCTCCACTTTGTTTCCCTCCATACTCTTGGCTAGCAAAAGTGACAGGTGGAGGTGTATTTGCCATAAATTCCTCATTGGATTTATGACTGGCACTCCCCTGTTATGACTTTTTTAATTTGGGTGTTTCTCTTTTATTCTACCACAGTACCTAGGCATCACAGGCAAGGCTAGCATTTGTTGCCCATCCCTAATCACGTTTTGAACGGAGTTACTTTGCTAAAGGTCGATTTCGGAGGGTAGTTAAAGATCCAACATATGCATGAAGGCCAAACCAAGTAAGGATGGCAGATTTCTCATCCTAAAGAGTGGTAATGATCCAGTTGGATTTCTAAAAGGAATCTGATAGCTGCTGCCATTGAGACTATGAAATTAGCTTTTGGTTCCAGGTTTATTACCTGCACTCAAATTTCAGAAACTATCGAGATGGGATTTGAACTGGGATTTTTCTTTTCCTCCAAAATAAAACTCCAGGTTAATGTTTTGAGCTATTAGACCATTGACATTACCAGTAGGAACAAAATGTGTGTCGGTTCACTCTAAAGCCCCTTAAAGACCTATTTGGTGACCTGTCAACCTGAAAGAAAAGAGCCTCCATTTGATTTATTATAATCCACCAGTTCTTTATTTTGTTTCTTGTTAATTTTTGAAGACTAATTCTGTGAAGCTGAATACAATTGGTTTATTTGACCTGTTTCTTTTGAATAATTGCTCTTGTGTTTCAGAAAATACAGCTAAACCTTCCATCACCAGGTGGCATTTCCCAATCTGAACGCACTGGGACAAGCAAATTTGGAAGACGGCATTGAGGAGGGGTGGGGGGGGAGATTGGGTTGTTTACGTATTATCCTGGACGTTTAAATATGGGCCAGAGAGTTACTGTTGGACTGAAGACTGTGGATGTGAGAGATCCTTCTTACAGGTCTCTGCGTCATGCACAGCAAGGGCTTGACTATTGCAAACCTGCTCGTCTGGACATGCTCCTGGACATGCCACCTGCTACCTGTGAGGTCCAGCTATTGCACTCTTGGAACAACGACGATCGATCGCTAAATGTGTTTGTGAAAGAAGACGACAAATTAATATTTCATCGCCATCCGGTAGCTCAGAGTACTGACGCCATTAGGGGCAAAGTGGGATATACCAGAGGACTACATGTCTGGGAAATTACTTGGGCAATGAGACAACGGGGAACACATGCAGTGGTTGGTGTCGCAACAATAGATGCTCCTTTGCACTCTGTAGGTTACACGGCACTTGTTGGTAGTAACTGTGAATCCTGGGGCTGGGACCTCGGGCGAAATAAACTTTATTTTGACGGCAAGAATCAACCAAGCCAGACTTATCCAGCTTTCTTGGAGCCCCATGAAACCTTTATAGTACCAGATGTATTCCTGGTGGTTTTGGACATGGACGAAGGAACGCTAAGCTATATTGTGGATGGACATTATCTGGGCATTGCATGTAGAGGACTTAAAGGGAAAAAACTTTATCCAGTTGTAAGTGCTGTTTGGGGTCACTGTGAGATCCGAATGCGCTACATTAATGGACTGGACCGTAAGTAACCAAGTTTCTCTTTTTTTTTTAAATCTAAAGTTTACTTAACGCTGAAAATTCCACCTCTGTTCTTTTGGTGATGAGAGCTTTTGACCATTAGCAAGTTGACATTTATTATTGGGCTTGCTACCACATGGCATGTACAGTCAAAATGCTGATTGTTCCTGCACCTGCAAAATTAACACTGTCAATGATTGAAATTTTGGTGAAAGGCCTTAGTGAGTAGGCACCCTGCCTCTAAACCTGAAGGTCTGCCATGAAGTGCCACTCCAGGGCTGTTTGGTTGTGAAGGTGCATTTTTAACATGGCCAAATTGGTAGGTTTCTATCTTTTTTGTTTTTAAAAAAATGCTTCCAGTGCACCCTAGAGTCCAAGGTTCCCCAGGTCAGCCATTCCTTTCGCCCCCTTGAGCTAGAATCTCTTGGGACAGGCAGGTTTTTAAAATTTGTTCATGGGATGGGGGTGTTGCTGTCTAGACCAGCATTAATTGTTCGGAGGGCTGTGAAGAGTTCAGTGTAGGCCTAGAGTCACGTGTTAGACCAGGTCAGGATGGCTGTTTTCTTTCCCCAATGGACCAGACCATGGTTTTCTTTTGACCATGGAGCCATTGGCAATGTTAGACACAATTTGACTTTTATTGAATTCCAGTTTTTCCAACTGCCATGGTGGGATTTGGACCTCGGTCTCTCTAACATTACCTGGATCTCAGGATTAATAGTTTGGTGACTTAATACAGGTGAGGCCATCCCGGCCCCCTCAGGAGCTAGGGCCGAGAAATATTTATTGGACCAGCTAGGGACCTGCCTGTAGAAATGGCTGTAAGCAGGAGGTATTTGTTTTACCTCTTGTTTCTAGATATGCCAAAAAATTCATTTTTGGTGGTGGGCTCTGAAAAGTGTGTTTTACAACAAATATAATTGGTGAGTTTGTGAAAATTCTGTAAAATAATGGCCAATATTGCTGCTGAAACAATATTTAGCTGTATGTTTACCACATGAGTGAATACAGAGCTGGTTTTACTTGATTATTCCACTGTTGTCTTTAAAAGCTGCTTCACAAATCTGCTGAATAAGCTTTTTTCATTTTAATGTTCACTGATCAGTCATTCTCAAGAGGGTCACACCCATGCTGTTGAGACATTTCCCCCTTAAGTCAAAAGTGTGTTTAAGTTCTTTTTCTAGAGAGCTGTAAATGCTAAGCATTACAAAAAGAATTTGCTACCATATACATTAGAGAGAAAGACTTGATATTTGGGAGGTTCACTTTTCATAGGTGAATTTCTGGAGTCTTTTATCCTCCTACTTGTTTTTCCACTGTTGGGTGTTGGCATGCTCTTGATTTTGATTCTTTGTGCAACAGTGGATCCTCAATAACTCCGAAGTAACCACGCATGAGGCTGGTGGTGATTGCATGTATAAAAGCCAAATACCATAGCTGCTTCAAATTTGAGACCAAAACTTATAAATGCCAGAGGCATTCGTGGGTTGTATAGAACGAGAGAGCTGATGCTTTAAGTGTGAATCTTTTCATCTGAAAAATGTTTGTTTTGATTAAACATCTTGTAGAAAGGACAGACATAAGAGACTGCCTCCCCAGAATTCAGCAACATACCTGGGGCTTAAACCAATCTGTAAGATGGACTGGCTGCTTGAAATCACTTTTATTTATGTCTTCAAATATCTACCGTTGCTGTGCTCCTACCACCCTAATCAGAGGAACTAACCCAGAATCAACTTCCTAGCCTTTACATTTACCCCTCACTCCAGTGCCTGCTGACTTTTTCATTTTAGCTTGCAGAGCAATCTCCATCCTCCACTTGAAAATCCTCTTTGTTAGGATCCACTCTCTCTCCTGTTCTTTCACAATGTTCACTTGTTATCCTACCTTCACCCCTATCTCTAGCTTCTCAACCTCCCATGCTCCCCTAGTTTTTATCATTTTTTTCACCAGTGGTAATGCTATCAAGTCCTCAAGCTCAGGACTTTACTGTAAGTCTGTATCTGTCTCTCCATGTCCCTTAAACCTTTTTGGCACAATTATAAAAAAAAATCAAAGGTGTCGTGTGAATGCAGGTTGTTGCATTGCAACCTTTTTTGTTTGTTTGTTTTTTAAAAGGCTTGGTAAAACTCCTCAAAAAGAATGTGTCATCTAGCCTCTAATCCTTGAGCTGTTATCAGATACTGGACTGCTGTGGATGAATCCAGAACTTAGTGCGGAAAGAATGTCCAAAGTTGAGTTTAACAACCACAAAGATGTTTTCCCTAGTTTCTCTGACTTCAGTTCAATTAAACTCTAAGTAGGAACCAGCTTAAAATACATTTTAATCTTTTGTCTGTCTAATGATTTGAAGTTACTGTGAGCAGTCCATCACCTCCCACCTCTCTTCCCCCACAGTGTCAAAGTGCCTACTTAGATTCCTCTGCCTTTTGCCTTGAACAGGGACTGGGTATTTATCTCGGTGGGAATGCTTCTAATTTTGGTATTAATCAGAAACCACCTGAATTGTAGCATTCTCCTAACTAAATACTGCAGATGCTGAAAGCATAAAATAAGTTGTTCTCAAAATGCTGTTTGGGAAGAGGGGAAAGTAAATTTCATTGTCTCTGTGTGTCTCTCTGTCCATTTCCCTTTTAAAGTCCTTGTCTCACCCTGTCTCTGTCTCATCCAGTAGATGTCGGAAGCTTGTCGAAACTATCAGATTTTACAAAGACCGCCTTCCTTCCTTGTCTGTGGGAACAGTTGGCCCCTGACATACCATGTTGCTTAAATAGAATGAACTCTCGGGCTTCCAAACATTTTAAACTTGTTTAAGTATGCTAAATACAGTGGGGTTTTTAAATCAATAGAGTTATGCTATCAGTCTCCTTTTTTGTTTTTTAAAAAAAAAACTTTTTTTACAAACCGGGGTCTTTCAGTCACTTTCTTTGTCTTTTATGTAACAAAATGTAGAAAGTTGGCTTGTATAACCTGGCTCATTTTGAATGATCAAAATATCCAATGCCCACACTTTGCAGATATTATTTGGTATATTTTTTCCTTTTTTGCTTTCATCCATTAGGGACTATTAAAGGACAGTTTTCCAAAAAAAAGTTATATCTAAATTGGAGCAAGCTGTGGGACTACAAGACTGGAAGAAAGCCAGAGTTGTTTTACAATCTACTAACAAGCAGCCACACACTGCTCAAGCAGTTTGAGAATTGCTCAATGTTTTGGCAGAGGAGGCAGTGAGGGAAGAGAAAGCCGTAGAATATATGATCTTGGGTTTCCCCAAATTTTCCTTGTTATGTTGTGATTAATCCTTCCCCAAAACAGGGGAAATGTTTTTTTGCCAAACCTCCCTTTTGTGTTTGAAATTCCAGTTAATTCTCCACATCTGCAGAGTTGTGGATAAAATTCCTACCCTAATTTAAATGTATAATGGCTGGGAATGTTTCTTTTTGTCTCTTAAACCGCAGACATTGGTAAATCTGCATCTTGGGCAACGTTTTGTAATGATGACAGAACTGAAGACTTTACTGTAGGCTGTCTGTCTTCATTGACTTCCTTCACAGCTCCTTTGGTCCTTCCTTTTAAAAATGACTTGAAAAGAACTTTTATAAAGGGCTTGCCTCCACACCCCCCCCCCCCCCCCCACTACTTCACCACCTGACGATGGTTTCCAAATAAACCTGTTGGACTATAACCTGGTGGCGTGTGACTTCTAACCTTGTCCACCCCATTCCAACACCGGCTCCATCACTTCAAAAAGTTGATGCCGAAATGTGCATTTTTGATCTTTTGAGTGGTCAGTGAACAGCTTGTAGACCGAAATATGTCAAGAATATGGCTGTTTTTTCCCTTTTGGAATCATTTTAAATATACCTAGTTTAATTAACTAGTACTGTTATTTAAGTTTTTTTGCTTCCTCTAAGCTACTTTCTAATTTGTCCATTTTTCCTTTTTTTATTTGAAAAAGAAAAGTAGTGTTTGGCTTTTATTCCAGGATTGGTACTCCATAGTTTTACCCACAAAGAACCATGTGCATTTTGCTATTCCATGTCCTTTTTGTTGATGTTTGCTTTAATGGCTGGCTGGAGTGCCCTGACCACAAGCAGATGAAAAAGTTTTAAATGCTGGATGAGTAGTTGTCTTTTCTTGATCCAAAACCATGGCTTTCTTAATGTATGACCATTTCAGGAATCATTTGAGGCAGAGGCGCTCTTGTGTGATAGTGGTAGTGCCCCTACCTCTGGGCTAGAAGGGTGCAAGTTTTAAATTGTGCATAAGTAGAATGTGATTGCACCAAGTGACTTTTTTTTTCATTTGACTACCTGTTTATATTTGGACTTCTGGAAGACCTTTCACCAGGTTCCTCAAAAGGGAGGAAGTAAATGTACTGTAATTAAATCTGCAGATGCCTCAATAGGTGGGAAGGCAAGTTGTGAGGGGGTATACAAACTGATAGGTTAAATGTTGATACATGGCACAAAAATGTAGAAATGAAGTTGTTCATTTTGGAAAGGAAAGCAAAAGGAGCAGCATTTAACTGGAGGAAAGCTGCAATACAAAGGGACTTGGTGATACTCCTGCATGAGAAACAAAGCTAGCACACAGTGCAACAGGTAGTCAGCAAGGTTAGTGAAATGTTGGCCCTTGTTTCAATGGGCTTGGAATATGGGGAGGGAAGTCTTACTGAAGCTGTACACCATATTGGTGAGACCACATCTGGGGTACTGGGGGCAGTGTTGCTCTGCTTTCTTAAGGAAAATAGAGGCAGTTCAGAGAGGGTTCACTAGGATGGAGGGATGATCGTATTAACCAAGGCTAAACAGGTTGGAGCTCTGCTCACTGAAGTTTGGAAGAATGAGAGATGATGTCGCTGAAATATATAGGATCTGTAAATGGTGAGAGGATGTCTCCCCAAATGGGAGAATCTTGAACCGGAGGGCGTAGCCTCAGAATGAAGGTGTACTAATTGAGGACAGATGAGAAGGAATTTCTTCTGATGTTTGAGTCTTTGGAGCTCCTTGCCACAGTTGCTGGGGCAGGGTCATTGTGAATATTTTGAGGCTGAGATAGATTCTTCATCAGTTGGGGAATCTGGGAACGGTTGATCAGCCATGATCCTGTGAATGACCAAGCAGGCTCAAAGGGCCAAGCAGCCTAATCCTGTTCCTATTTCTTAAGGTCTTACTGTGTAATGAACCTGCTTTTGAAACACCTATCAAGCACTGTGGTGGCTGGCTGTTGGAGAGATTTGAGGCCGTGCACAAGAATTCAACACCATCCAAATCACAAAATAGTTTTGTGGTTAAACCCTTGCGATAACAAATAGCGGTGTTAGTGTTGGCTGCTGCTGTTTTTAATCGAGTCAACCATATACTTCAGGTAACAATTGGTGTTTGAATCCAAGCTCAGGCTTGCTGCAAATGAATTTGCAGCAATGCTGTACCTTTGTTTTGGGATCATATGGTCAGAAGTCACGCAATGTCAGGTTTATTTAAAATAGCAAGGTTTTTGCTCAGTTTGTCAGGCGAAGTCATTAAGCATCCAGCACTCCTGATGAACAAGCAGTGTTCCAAAAGCTTGTGAATTTAAATAAAACTGGTGTCATGTGACTTCTGACTTTGTCCACCCCAGTCCAACACTGGCATCTCCACATCATGGGTTCACATGGAAGTTGGAGAGAATTAGACTTCAATTACCTTTTTTTTAAAACTGACTTTGACAACCATTGATTTTAAAATGGGCAAACATTTGGAAACCTCGTAAATGGGATTCTCTGCAACCAGAGTGTGGTGTCTTGGAGGGAGTGTGTTTTTGGATGGAGATGCCGTTGGCAATAACGGAAAGCATTCCAACAGACGACTGACTTTGTCCTGTTGATAATGTCACATTTATTTTCTCCCATGGATCTGAAATTGTTTAAGGTTTGCACTGAATAGATTGAGATATCTATCTTCCCAAGAAAGCTTTCGAACACTTAACTTTTATCAAGAAATTGACAATTCGTTTAGTTCAGCAAATTCGTATCAGCAATGACTACACCTATTTTAACTACTGATTTTTATCTGTTGCCCAGGAATATCTCTATCGCTAAACCCTGGGCACAACTGTATATCTGCCTGATGCAGTCTTGGCATTCGGTATGTAGACTCCTTTTTGAAACTGAAAGCAAACTAATTCATTTGGTTCAGTGCTTGATTCCCTGAAATTTTCACACTTAATGCAAAATGCCCACAAACGGATGGTGCACTGAATGGGAACACAAATCTCGAACTGTTTTGACAACACTTTGTTTTAGTTTAAAAATAGAATCCTCAGTCGATGGTAGCTGTTTAGATTTTTCTCCCAGCTTGCATTCCTTGGCATGTGCAGTTGGGTTGTGTTGTGGGAGGATACCTGATCTCTGTTGCTGACCGTGACTTGGCTAGCCAGGAAGGAGACAGTACTCCCACCTTTTTTTTTATTATTAATGATGTCGGCTTGAATGACTCTGGAAGGGGTTTGGGAGTAGGTCTCCAATGCTTCCTGGCAGCTGGGCATTGACTCACTCTGATATTGGGATAAGGTGGGGACGTGGCGGGAGGGCAGTGAATATAGGATCTAGCTGCTGATCTAATATCTAAAAGCAGCATCTGGACTTTGAGTATTGTTTAATCACTGGTTTGCAATCCTAAGAGGTAGCTTTTAATTTGCTCCTGAATGTGGTTTAATGTTATATGCTGGAATGCTATTTGATGAGCACTGCACATGTCATCAACCATCCCAGTTTGGTACATGTTAGTTAATGAGGTGAATAGTCAGACTCTCATGTACAGACTGTTTGTTTGTTTCATGATTCATGTTAAATAGAATTGGGTGAACGTCTCGCGATGGTTTGGTGGATACAGTTGGTGATCAGATACCTAGTGATGGAGCAGGGCTGAGATCCAGGATGAGGAGGAAAAGGGGTTTGCATCTATATAACCGTTTCTGTGATCCCTAGATCTCTCGCTGCTTTGCTGTAAGTAATGTATAGTTACTGCTGTAGTACAGGACAGACAACTGACTTACAATAAATGCAGAGCACTGTAGGTGCTGGAAACCACACTGAAGAAACTCAGCAGGTCTGGCAACATCTGTAGAGTTTTTAAAATCCTCATTCAGAAGAGGAGTGTTTCTGGCTTCACCAGCATTTTTAATGCTCATCTTTTAGCTACTCAGATGGCAGTTAGGAGCCAACCATATTACTATTGGCCTGGAGCTGCATGTCGGTCAGATCAGCTAAGGATGGCAGTTTGTTCTTAAAAGATATTAAAGAACCAGTGTGTCATTTTTAAATGACAATCAAGAATGGTCTCATGGCCATTGAACTCCAGAGTTTTGAATTCCGACTCCACCATCTGCCTTGGTTTCAAACCTGGGTCTCGTTAAATAGTCTGGTGATAATACCAGTCAGCTCCTTACTAACACTTCAAGGTTGGTGTGACTGTGTTCAGACCTGGAAGCCAATTTCCAAACAGCTAGAAACAACAATGTCCCTGAAATAAGGTGTTAATTTTCTGAATTCCCTTGTGTAAATACCCGAGTACATCTGCTTTTAAGCATGTGTCTCTGTGCTATTTGGTTACTTTGCAACTTTTTAACAAAAAAATACTCCCAAAGGTCAGTGGCTCATCCAGCAGTCGGTTACTGATATCTTGAATTTGCTTTTGGCCTTATCAGTTTAGAGTCCCTAAATGGTGTCTCTGTTGATTCCTTCACATCTTGGTACCATACCTCACCAGAAAGAAGGAAGAGTTATTATTTTCTGTACCTCCATTCACTCTTCAACCAGCTCCTCCTTTGGGCATTGCCCCCAGACTGAGGGTTCCTTTTCTTCCTACAGTTTTGTGTGGCTCCTGAGTGGGCTAGATGGGTCCACAGACACTGTCTCATGTAGGCTGGCTGGGTGGTGTCCACACAGTGGTAAAGGGTTCTGTACTCTCCTTCCACAGTTTGTCCCTTCACCTCCACTGGGCTCAGATAAGTGCCAAACATTGTGGATCTTTTTTTGGTATGTATTTCTTTCATTTTTGTCTTTTGACTTGTGGGAATCTCCAGCTCATTGTGGATATTGCATCTCTCAGGAAATCTTTGAGAGCATTCTAGAAGTATGTCCTCTGCTGTCCTGGTAACCATTGCCATGACTAAGTTTGAGGCAGACAGCTTGTTTTGGAAGTTTTGTCAGGCATTGGGCATTCCTTTTTACACTTTTTTTAAACTAAAAGTAAATGGAAGTAGAGTTCCCTTGATGCTTTCCCCATCTCACTCCCAGAACATGGACAACAAAGGGTTAAACAAAGCGCTGTTTATCTTAAACTGAAAGTAAAGTTCCCTAGATACTATCCCCATCTAATACTAATTGTTGTCTGTGCTGGGGGTGTTGATCTGAGAGGACACTGGTATTGGGCTGTGTATCCTGCCAGGGAATTTGCATGATTTTTATGGAGGCGTTCCTGGGGAAATTTTGAGGGGATTTTAGGTGGCTGTTGCACACTGTCTATGTCTCCAACCTGGACAGGAGGCCCAATAACACACTGTGGCCTTGTAGCCCATGAGCTTTGGTGTTGAGTTCAAAGTCTTGTTGTTCTGACTCCAGTTGCTGTCTCAGCCTTTGGAAGAACAATATCAATCTTGTACCTCAGCCTACTGTTGCTGAGAGGAGGATCCCAAC
Organism: Chiloscyllium plagiosum; assembly: GCF_004010195.1. Lineage (NCBI taxonomy): Eukaryota > Metazoa > Chordata > Chondrichthyes > Orectolobiformes > Hemiscylliidae > Chiloscyllium > Chiloscyllium plagiosum. Next base: position 36,425,546 of record NC_057743.1, read on the forward strand.
GTATTGGAATTGATCCATGTAACCCAGTAGATCACTGTGGATCTGGGTCTGGGGTGGTGTGGTGTGAGCTGGCTGGTAGAGGGCTTTTTGTCTTATGGATGTTAACCCAAGGCCCATTCACTTGTATGTTTTTATGAATGTATTGCTGGTCAATTTGGAGCTTTACCACTTGCCTGTGCACAGAGGGGCATCGATATTATATTGCATGGTGGCCAAAGGCTGAGATGGTCTTGATTCTGGACTGCAGGTCACGTAGGTTAAACAGTTTCCTACTTGTCCTGTGGATTAGCCTCATCCACCAGGAAGCTTCACCTTTTTTGAAAGGGAGAACAAAAGAACATTTGTCATTGAAATGGGGGGAAAAAAACTTCAGGAAGTTGCAACACAAGGAGGGGTGGTGTTACTCGTATGAAACACAAACTGAGCACACCGGTTGTGTAAGTCTTGCATAAATAAATCTGTTCAGCACCAACAGGTCATGCTGAACAAACTGAATTGATGTTTCCGTGACAGCAATAACATCATAGCTCCATGCTTCAGCATGCCCTCCATTCATTGCCTTGTCAGATCCCCAGCATTAAAATAAAATAAATGCCATCCAACCTTGTGCCTTAAATATAGTCTATAACTTTTCATATCATCTTGGCTCACTTGTACAATGAAAGCTAACTCTTGAAAACAAGCAGGAAATATACAACTGTTGACTGTTCAAACTTTTTTTATTGCTAGAATCTTAAGGTTCAAGGTTAATGTTAGTATTAACAGTCCCTTTTTTTAAATGCTGGCAAATAGAGAGCTGGAATCTGGTTGTCATCTGTATTCATCAATTCTGTGTAGTCTACCTGTTAGAATCTGACTCCAGACCTGCTTTCTATGGCTTTTTAGCCATGAATGAGTTATGCAGAGAACAGTTCTATATTTCCTGATTGTTTTCAGGAGTTAGCTTTCATTGTACAAGTGAGTCAAGAAGACATTAGAAGTTATAGCCTATATTTTAAGGCACAAGGGAGTTTGTCAAGGTTGGATGGTATTTATTTTAATGCTGCGGGAATCTGACAAGGTAATGAATTGAGGGCAAACTGAAGCATGGAACTATGATATTATTGCTGTCACTGAAACATGTTCGAGAGAGAGAGAGGCAGGATTAGTAGCTCAGTATTCCAGGATACAGGATCTTCAGGTGAAACAGGAAGAAGGTAAAAGAAGAGGGATTGTTGCAGTATTGATCAGGAATCCATTACAGCAGTCAGGAGCAATGACATTTTGGAAATCTCCTCAAATGAAACTATTTGGTAGAACGTGAAAACCAAAAAGGAGTGATCAGAGTGCTGGGAGCATACTAAAGACCCCCTAACAGTGAAAGAGAAATAGTCAATATGTAGGCAAATTTTTAGAAGTTTGAAAGTCATGGAGTTTCAACTTCTCCAACGTCAACAAGAGAAATTTAGCTACTCGGATGCAGAATTGGCTGAGCCACAAGAAGCAGAAGGTGATGGTTTTGAAGAGTGTTTTTGTGACCAGACATCTATGCCCATTGGAATTCTGCAGGGATGCATGTTGGGGGTTTATATAAGTGATTTTAGACTTGAATTTAGAAGGGTTGATTAGCAAGTTTGTGGATGATACAAAAATTAGTGGGGTGGTAAATACTGATTTAGGATAGCCAACAGGAAGGTGTGGGGTGGCTGATCTGATGGACTGATCAGTGGCAAATGGAAATCCGTCTGAATAAATGGAGTGATGCTCTTAAGCAGAACAAACAAGGTAATGGAACTGGCCAAAAAAAAAATGCAAGCGTAGTGCAGAAGTGCCATTCCCAAAATTTGCTGTTGGAATTTAATGACTGTCTGTCTGGTCAGAAAAAATAAATTCTGATCATTTCAATCATCTTGCCTGTTATTTAAAGGCTGAGCAATACCAGTACCAGAATCTCTTCCAGACTGCTACAGTGGCAGCTTTTCATTTTGATTATGGTTGACTCTCCCTATATTGCTGGCAGTAATTCAATTTTTAATGAAGATTACATGGCTCAAAAGATCAACACTAATTCTAGTGTGCAGACGATAGAAAGTGGTAGGGGGCGGGGGGGGGCACAGTGGTGCGCAGGGTGGCGGAGAAGAATTTGGGGTGGAGAGATGAGTTAATTCTGGCAAGTTGTTCAAAATTCTGTTTCATTAGCTGCAACATCCAAACCACCAAACACAATAGTTTTGAGGCGTTACTGCTATTTACTATCAAATGTTTTTCTGGAAGATGTAAGGACTAGCCCACTGTCTAGACTCCAAGCTTTTGCAAATTATTCCGAACTTCCCAAAACTCAGATGTTTTTCTTGACAGTGTTTGTGGGTGGTTTCATCAAAAGTCTGCATTATGTTGAAGCTTGTGAATTCATTTGCTTTACAAGAACTGTTCTGTGTAGGTGGTTTTAAATCTGATTTGATTGGAGTAAATGGGGGGTGGGGGGTGAAATTTTCTGTCATGACCTCTCTGCATTTGTTAAACTCCAGTCTGTTGTGGAAGTATGTTTTTTTTTCTTTGTGGTAGCATTCGGTTTCACTGATATTGGTTAGAGATTTTAGTCTCTTGGGTATGAGGAGGAAAGAAACACTCATTTAATTATCCGTTTCAATTCTTCTGGTACACCTAGTTAGCAGTCTTCCAAAGATGAGTCTGTGCGTGAGTTTATCCAGCTGGCCATGGGTTACCACGTTGGTGGCTGTCTACACATAACAAGATACCAGTGTGTTGCCTGGGCTGGTATGAATGCTGTGATGATGCCAAGTCACCCTGGTTTGTGCTGCAAAGACATCTGTGGATAACCATTTTTTAAAAAAACTTAGCTCCTTGTTGCCTTTTGAGGCTCATTAGCCTGTCTCCGAAATCAGCTGTAAAGTTGCAATGGGAACTAATGTTTTTTTTTGTAATGCTGTCTAACTTAAAATGGGTGGATTTACACCACTTTTCTGGTCAAACTCCTGTGGGATTAATTTGTTTCATTGGGAGGAATGACTGACTGACTGACTGACGTTCCCTATTTCACATCATGGTATTGCATAAGCCAGTTGTCCAGGGGAATCTGACTGTAGATGTACATTTTGACAGCATTTGGGGCAGCACGGTGGCTCAGTGGTTAGCACTGCTGCCTCACAGCCCAGGGTCCCAGGTTTGATTCCAGCCTCTGGCGACTGTGTGCAAACTCCACACACACTCTCCCTGTGTCTGCGTGGGTTTCCTCCAGGTGCTCCAGTTTCCTCCCACAGACCAAAGATGTGCAGGTCAGGTGAATTGGCCATACTAAATTGCCCATCGTGATAAGCGTATTAGTCAGAGGGAAGTTAGTCTGGGTGGGTTACTTTTCAGAGAGTCTGTGTGGACTGGTTGGGCCGCAGGGCCTGTTTCCACATTGCGTAAGGAATCTAATCTAATCATCTTTTACAGCCGCCTTTTAAGATGTCCCCAACAAATTGTAAAAGCACAAGTGACTTGTTTGAAAATGGTTGGTCAGGTCAGTGAGTGAGCTGCTCCTCTGAGGACATGGCCTCAAGTGTTTTCTTCATTGCAAGTCAAAATTGCTGGCTCTCGTTCTCTCTCCTTTCCCCCCCCCCCCCCCCCCCCCATCGCTTGCTGTCTCTCTCTTCGATTGTCCTCTAAAAGATCTTGAAGCAGCAATAGATTCTTACGTTATTCATTTGTATTGCCCCTGTGTTTAGGGCTGATTTGTTGATGTGCAATTTCAAGATTTGACAAGCTATGCAATGGTATTGTGTGCAGCAATGCAGAGTCATTCCTGAAAGTGCAACTTAATCTCATTTGGCACTTATTGATGTCATCTGTTCACGCATGAGGGACCAATACAATGATTTGCCCTTTTCAAATCACCAGATTGGCTACTCCACAGCTAGAAGCTTGGCAACTGAGCACTACAAATACAGTTGGAAACTCTGGACTTGCTTGCACTTGATTTGGTACATTTCCTGAATGCTCTGTATGGATCTCAATATCTGTTTTGGACAAGATCAATTTGTAGAATGTTACTACATGGTTTTAATCATTCATGGGATGTAAGTGCTGCTGGCTGCACTGGCTCCTATTGCCCATCCTTAAGTCCCTTGGAGGGCTCATCAGCCAACCACATTGTGGGGGTCTGGAGTCACGTCTAGACCAGACTAGATAAAGATGGCTATTTCCTCCCCTAAAACACATCAGTAAGTCACATGGGTTGTTTCTCCTCCTCTTCCAATCGACAGTTTTCATGGTCATCCATTAGACTCCAGACTTGAATCAGACTGCACCATCAGCCATGGCAGGATTTGAACCGTGTCCACACAACATTGCCTGGATCAGTAACTTTGAGAGGCAAACTTGGGAGGTGATGGTGGACTGATAGCAGTATTGAAGGATTAACGATAGCACTGCAGGTTTGTAACAAATACTCATGGGATTGTAGCAGTCTGCAGTTGTGTACAGCTGCATGGTTTTTATCTCCTGATGAAATAAAACTGCTTTCATAAAGTTCTTTTCTAAGATGTTCATGTTTTTGCACAGGAGAGAACTGCAACTCCCTTTCCAGCAGAGCCAGAAACACCTCTTGTGGGTTTACTCTTCATTTTGTGGGATATGAATATTCCAAACTGGGCCCTGCATTTATTGCCCATCGCTAGTTGCCCTGGGGAGGGTGGAGTTGAGCTCAGAACCCCTACAGTGTGAAACAGGCCCTTCAGCCCAGCAAGTCCACACTGACCCTCTGAAGAGCATCCCACCCAGACCCATTCCCCCTAAATGTACAAACTCCACACAGTTGCCTCTGGGATGAATCGAACCTGAGTCCCTGGCACTAGGAGGCAGCAGTGCTACCTGCTGAGCCACTGCTGCCCTTGTATTGATGGTAGAGGGAGAGAATGTTCAATCATTTTTTTTAGATAGGATGCTAGTCAAGTGGGGTTCTTTGTCATGGATGGTGGAGAGTTATTGGCACTGTACTTAATCTAGGTGGAAATGGGAGTACTCCATCACACACCTGATTTCTGCCTATTTATAGGTGGTGGACAGGTTTTGGAGAGTCATAGAGATGTACAGCATGGAAATAGACCCTTCAGTCCAACCCATCCATGCCAACCAGATATCCTAACTCGATCTAATTCCTCCTGCCAGCACCCGGCCCATACCCCTCCAAACCCTTCCTATTCATAAAACCATCCAAATGCCTCTTAAATGTTGCAATTGTACCAGCCTCCACCACTTCCTCTGGCAGCTCATTCCATACACATACCAC
>NC_057743.1:36430824-36511225 GCF_004010195.1 Chiloscyllium plagiosum
TTTGCCTATTTATCCTACCCATGCCCCTCATAATTTTGCAAACCTCTATAAGGTCACCCCTCAGCCTCTGATGCTCCAGGGAAAACAGCCCTAGCCTATCCCACCTCTCCCTATAGCTCAAATCCTCCAACCTTAGCAACATTCTTGTAAATCTATTCTGAACCTTTTCCAGTTTCACAACATCTTTCCGATAGGAGAGAGACCAGAATTGCGCACACTATTCGAACAGTGGCCTAACCGATGTCCTGTACAGCCACAACATGACCTCCCAACTCCTGTACTCAATATTCTGACCAATAAAGGAAAGCATACCAAACGTCGCCTTCACTATCCTATCTACCTGCGACTCCACTTTTAAGGAGCTATGAACCTGCACTCCAAGGTCTCTGTTCAGCAACACTCCCTAGGACCTTACCATTAAGTGTATAAATCCTGCTAAGATTTGCTTTTCCAAAATGCAGCACCTCACATTTATCTGCCATTTCTCAGCCCATTGGCCCATCTGGTCCAGATCCTGTTGTAATCTGAGGTAACCCTCTTCGCTGTCCACTACATCTTCAATTTTGGTGTCATCTGCAAACTTCCTAACTGTACCTCTTATGCTGCCATCCAAATCATTTATGTAAATGACAAAAAGTAGGGTCAGGAGGTGAGTTGCTCATTGCAGGCTTCCTAACTTCTGATCTGCTCTTGCAGTAGCATTTCATTTGGCCAACCCCAGCTCGTGGTTATTGATCTGACAAAGGATCACTGGGCTTGCCCAATATTTAACTCTGTGGCTCTTTCTGCCAGACCTGCTGAGTTTCTCTAGTGCTTTCCTCTTGTGCTTCAGGTTTCCAGTATCAGCAACTCTCTATTTTAAAGACTAAAATAAAATAAAATCTATACTTACTCTCGCAAACCTCCTCCTCTGCTATTCAAACCTCCAGTGCATGGTTTGAATGCATGCAACCTGATACAGCGGCAGAACCACTTCATTCATTGGGAGTAGATGGCAAGGAGTTCTGCTTGCTCCTGAAGGTAACCTCTTAGATGCTCTGTGGGTTGACTGGCTTTGTTGAATCTCCATAGAGCATGTAATGTGTTCTATGATCAGGAAAAGTCTCCAGTTCCGGTCTGAGGTGGCTGTATCCAATGGAGAAATGAAGATGGCTCAGTGCAAATCTGTCTGAGGATATACTGTTGAGAAAAAGGCCGTTCAGCCCATTTTCTTTTGTCAGCACTAGTCAAAACCAACTATCCAGCTATTTTATTCCAACACTTGGCCCATAGCCTTGTTTGTTTTGGTGTCACAAGTGTATGCCCAATACTGCTTAAATGTTTTCTGCCTCTGCTGGCCCTATAGGCAGTAGATTTCAGATATTTCCCCTAGGCTGTTGGTGAAAAGTTGTTGTTTTAACTTTTTTTTTCCCTTTTCATCTCCTCAACCTCCTGCCTCTACCTTTAAATCCATACCCTCTAGTCATTGAGGTCAGGCAGCATCCGAGGAGCAGAAGAATCAATATTTTGGACATAAGCCCTTAGTCAGGTAGGGTCAATTCTCCTCCTCGGATACTGCCCGACCTGGGGGGTGTGTGTGTGTCGCTCTCTCGCTCTCTCGCTCTCTCGCTCTCTCGCTCTCTCGCTCTCTCGCTCTCTCGCTCTCTCGTATCCCGTCATTGATCCCTCCACTTTTCTCCTGTTTATGACCTGTAAGAGGAAGTTGCCAGGGCACACCTTTTGATTCAGTTTGGCCCTAGGATGTGCCTTATGCAATTTTCTGTTTTTTTTTGAAAGAGTTGGGATTATAGGTAAGTGAGTTAGGATATTAAATTAATTGCAACTTTGTCTGTTCATCATCTTTCCGGTTGGCTGACTACCCTCTTAGATTTCCTGGCTTCACTTTCAAAAAAAATCTTTTTGACGGACTTTACCATGGCCTTTGTTTAACAGCCTGGAGGTCTTACCTGGCTTGAACTTTTGAGTTTGCTTTTTCTGGCTTATTGTTTTTACTTTACACCTATCATTAGCTCATCATTTTGGGACAAATTATAGGATTCTGAAGGATGGGCTGAAGGGCTTTGTGTTTGCATTTATGAAAAGGCCAAAAGTGTAGGGCTTTGATTCATTGCTATTGACCCCCCACACTTTCCCCAATCACAGTTTAGGCTTTTAAGATATCATAATGTCACTGGACTGGTCATTCAACAGGTCTAGGATAATGGTTTAGTCTTCTCAAAGCATCACCGAATACTTCAGAGAATCCCTACAGTGTGGAAATGGTCCCTTCAGCCCAACAAGTCCGCACTGACCCTCTGAAGAGTAACCCAGCCAGACCCATTCCCCCTACCCTATATTTACCCCAACTAATGCACCTAACCTACACACCCCTGGACATTATGGGCAATCTATCATGGCCAATTCATCTAACCTGCACATCTTTCGATTTATGGGAAGAAACCGGAGTACCCAGAGGAAATCCACATGGACATGGGGAAAATGTGCAAATTCCATGCAGACGTTTTGCCTGAGGCTGGATTCCAGCCCAGGTCCCTGGCACAGTGAAACAGCAGTGCTAACCAATCATCAATTGTGTGAAACTACATTTGGTTCATAAATTTACTTTTTTGGAAAGAGTGAGCTGTCAATACCTGGTCTGATCTCCATGTGACTCCAGATCCATAGCAATGGTATCCAGTCTTAAATACCCTGGGCGGCACGATGGCACAGTGGTTAGCACTGCTGCCTCATAGCGCCAGAGACCCGGGTTCAATTCCTGCCTCAGGCGACTGACTGTGGAGTTTGCACATTCTCCCCGTGTCTGCGTGGGTTTCCTCCGGGTGCTCCGGTTTCCTCCCACAGTCCAAAGATGTGCAGGTCAGGTGAATTGGCCATGCTAAATTGCCTGTAGTGTTAGGTAAGGGGTAAATGTAGGGGTATGGGTGGGTTGCGCTTCGGCGGGTCGGTGTGGACTTGTTGGGCCGAAGGGCCTGTTTCCACACTGTAAGTAATCTAATCTACCCTCAAAAGGCCCAACATATCACTCTGTTCACAGGCAATTAGTGATGGGCAAGAGGCAAGGCCTGAGTAGCAGTGCCCATATCCCATGAGAATTCTATTTTTAAATACAGAGTAAGAAGTCATCTGTTTCTTTAATGGCCCTTTTTTATTGAAGAGAATCAGCTCCCTAATGTTTCAGGTGTAATTTGTGGTGTTTTTAAATAAACTGCAGCATGCTGGGAGGAGTTGATCATGTGCATTTCAAACATTGGACTTCTGAAGATTTAACTACCTGAGTAAAGTTACATCTAATCACTTCATCACATTTGCTGCAGATTGAGTTGCAGTTAGTGGAGTGCTCACTTATTTTGGAGTTTCTCTGTTTATGGCTTGAATACAGTCAGCGCAGATGTCCTGGAGACTGTGTGCATGTGTATTGACAGAACTGTTTTCATCAATGAGTTTGACTGTTGTACTTTCAGTTCCGCATTCGTCTGGAGAGGTCAGTTTACTTTTCTTTGGCAGTGTCCCATATATTTGTCAGAAGAATGACCAAATTTAAGCAGCCACAGACCAGCCCGTTTCTCCAGGGAGGTGCATGGTGGGATCTGCCACTGCTCCAAATCCAGTAACTTAATCCTTTTTTTTTTTGAGGGCAGCAGTAGCATTTTTTTTTGTGCCAGCAATGAAAGCACAACTGGCATACAGTATATTCTGAGAAACCGCTGTCAATGCCCACTTTTTAGGCTGAGTTTGCAAAGTTCTACTTGCATGTTTTTGGTCCAAGAACATGTTGTACAGATGTCCTTATGAAAAATTTCAGTGGGGTAAGTAGAGCAGTCATCTGGCATTTATCAGGTAGTTTAAGCTGTTTGTGTGTATGATAGCAGACTGCACTTTCGAAGCAATCAGACATCCAGTCCCTGGGTCATGTGTGTTAGCATCAAGTTTCCACAGCTGATCAGGAAGATTAGAATTGCACAGCAGCTGCTGGTCAGGTTGCTCAAGTTTGCTTAGGGCCCTTTTTTAAATTTCACACGCCAAATTGTTGCACTTTTTTTTTCTTCTGTGGAATTTTAAAAAAAAATGTCAGTGGAAATGTCTTTAAGACTCTTTGTGCTCACTTTTTTTTCCTCCCAATAAACGAGGTGTGGAACTGAAGTGGGATGAGCTGTTTGGTGCCAAACTGGTGCTGTCTCTGCAACATCTTGCTCAGTGAGGACTCAATGGGCTGAATGGCTCTGCTCTGTAAGGATTCCATGACCTAACCTGGTAGGCCACCAAAGGACTACACATCCTTTTGGCATTTTAAATGGCAGTAATGACCCGTTTTTGTTTTTTTTTTAGGCTAATGTTTTCTTTCTAAATTCTATTAGTCTTTGGCCTGACCTCTGCAGAGCGTGTTGCACCAGTGTACTTTTCAAAAGCTTCAGACGGATAAATAGAACCTCGCGGTTGACTGAATCAGATTCTGCATTCCCCTGGTGAAGACATTCAGGGACTGTATTGGTTTATGTCTGTCATAGCACCTCTGGTTATCTCGCTCTTGACTGAGTCAGCAGGCTGCTGAGGTGCACCACTGCGATACTGATTCCACTGAGTAGTGCTTGCATTCTTTAAATGAGGTGGCTATTGAAGCAGCAGAAAACCATTTATATCTTTCTAATATTCAGCAACTGTTGAAATTTAGAACACTTAAATTAGCGTGCAAATCTAGAAATGTCAGCAAGAACTAAACTTTAACTTCATCCAAAATTCTGTTGTAGAGAAATATTCATGTGGAAAAGCAAATGATTTATCAAGCCAAAACTCAACTTTATTTGCAGATGGAAAATCTCTGGCTTTTAGTATTGGAATGGTTCTAGGTTTATTCCCTGTTCTTACTGACTGATTTGAGCTGAAGACATGGGGTCAGCTCCATATGGTGACAGATCTCTGTCTCTCTCTCTCTCTGTGTCTGTCTCTCTCTCTGTCTCTGTCTGTCTCTCTCTCTCTGTCTCTCTCCACACCCCATCCCCACCCAATTCTGGGCTGCCTACACTGCTGAAAATTAGTCAGTTAGCTTGGTTGGTTAAATGGCTGATTTCTGGTACTGAGTGACACCAACCGTGTAGGCTGCATTCCTGCACAGACTAAGGTTACCATAGAGTCCTAGAGATGTACCGCACGGAAACAGACCCTTCAGTACAACTTGTCCATGCCATCCAGATATCCTAACCTAATCTAGTCTGTTTTGGGCCCATATCCCCCCAAACTCTTCCTATCTGTATACTCTTCCAGATACCTTTTTTAAATGTTGCAATTGTATCAGCCTCCACCACTTCCTCCGGCAGCCCATTCCATACATGTACCACCCTCTGCATGAAAAAAGATGCTCCTTAGATCCCTTTTATATCTTTTCCCCACTCACCCTAAACCTATGCCCCCTAGTTCTGGTTTCCCCCACCCCATGGAAAACACTTTAGTTACTTACCCTATCCATGCCCCTCATGATTTTATAAACCTCTGAGGTCACCCCTCACCCTCGACACTCCAGGGAAAACAGCCCCAGCCTATTCAAAGTCTCCCTATAGCTCAAATCCTCCAACTCTGGCAACATCCTTGTAAATCTTTTCTGAACGCTTTCAAGTTTCACAACATCCTTCTGATAGGAAGGAGACCAGAATGCACACAATATTCCAAAAGTGGCCTAACCAATGCCCTTTTAAAGCCACAACATGACCTCCCAACTACTGTTCCCAATACTCTGACTAATTAAAGGAAATGCATACCAAACACCCTCTTCACTATCCTGTCTACCTGTGACTCCACTTTCAAGGAGCTATAAATCTGCACTCCAAGGTCTCTTTGTTCAGCAACACTCCCTAGGACCTTACCATTAAGTGTATAAGTCCTGCCAAGATTTGCTTTCCCAAAGTTAAGCTCCATCTGCCATTTCGCAGCCCTTTGGCCCATTTGATCAAGATCCTGTTGTAATCTGAGGTAACCTTGTTCGCTGTCCACTACACCTCCGATTTGGATGTCATCTGCAAACTTACTAACTATACCTCCTATGGTCACATCCAAATTGTTTTATATAAATGATATTTCTTAGTATATCCATGATCTCTGCTTCTTGGGGAAAAGATATTTTCCCAGTTCTTCGTGAAGCAGTTCCACTGTGTTTTTAATTTTTTGAGAAATGTTTGAACTTTATTGTATAAATAAAAACTTGTCTAACATGCAGAAACCATTATTGCCTTAACTAAACCCTTCTTCTCTGATGCTTGGCATTCATTTTAATAGCAACACATTGTCTAACTTGGATATTGCAGGAAGCTTCTTCCAACAGATTTGAGTGAACCCTATTTTTTTAAAAATTGCTAAATGCTCCATTTTTGTTTTAGTTCCTTTTATCAAGAACTGCCACTAATAATAGGATTTAACTGTAAGCTGAAGACAGGTCACATTTCAACAGCATTGCTTTTCCTGTAACAAGACCATTCATGCAGCATGTCGAGGGTGACTAATGTGACATTGGCTCCATGTGTTGCAAAATGCCCAGAATAATTGGCTTAATTAAGATGGTGATGACTGTTAGACAGACACATAATGTCCTGGAGTTATCCAGGTATTGTTCCAGCTAATCACCGGTGAAACAGTGAGAAGGGAAAACAAAATAGCACAGACTAAATTGAAACATCTGTCTAATCCCACGAACTAAGCTATTGTATACAAATACTTAGTGTGTCAATGCAGCCCTATGGTTGACTGTGAAAGCTGGTCCAGTGAAGAAAATGGTTAAATCACTTGCATTCATATTTCATATGGTCATTCAGTTTTTTTGCATTTTTGACTGAAATAATCTTTAAAGTGTTCTGCAGTCAATATTTTGTTTGAAAGGTCGCTGAAATTTGATGTTTTAATGGATTGGCTCTATATCAGCATTGAGTGATCGGTGAGAAATTTGAAAATACAGTACTGTTAGGTGAGTGGGTTCAACTTTGGGATCTTTGTTTTGAACATCTGTTTTCAGATGTTCATGCCTTTCCTTGTTAAGACTTCCTTTAGAATTTTATGATCTTTACTGTTTACAAACAGTAATGTGCTGATGTTTCTTGACTTTCCTTTTCAGCTGAACCACTGCCATTGATGGATCTCTGTCGGCGTTCAGTACGGGTTGCTTTAGGCAAGGATCGCTTACATGAAATCCACTCGCTACCACTACCAGCCTCCCTGAAGAATTACCTTCTGTACCAGTGATGGACGAAACAATGGACTTGAACCCTAACAGACACTGTACACGGGCAATTATTTCAGCTTAACCTTCATCCACTGTGTGGTGGGCATTATTTTCAAACTCTGATCACTTTTCCCCAAAGCTCAGCAGCTCCACAAACATTCGATTTTTTTACAGTATGGAGTTCTTGCATATTGGGGATGTGAATATTTTAAGTGTACATCAATACAGATATTTCCATTAATCCTTTCTGCAATCAAAATACATATCTAACTCCTCTGATTTTGGGAACTTGCTTGTTTGATTTCAAAGGCAATTTTCTTTTTTTAGAAATTCCATTTTTTTTTTGCCCCGTTTCTCCGTTCCCTGTTTTTATTTTTGCAACATCTTGCTACTTCCATTTGCAAATAGTGCTGAGCATGCAATATAATCTTTAATAGCTGCTATGATGGCCTTAGGTGGGAAACTGAATCAGGAATGGAGGAGAGCAGGAATTGATAAAATTTGCATCAAGTGATTTGAGTACTGGGAATGTTTTGAAGATCTAATGTGATTTCCAGTTTAGTCCTGGAAAGATCCAAAGGAGTTTCATTATCAACGATTTTCTTGCCTCCATGGTTTGTTTTTTTTAGTAGAAAACCAAACCAAACTTGTTTTTAAAAATAACCTCACCTTCACTTTTGTTGGTCCAATCTCATTGAGGAGGTTTTTTAATTGACTTGTACTCTCTCTTTGGTGACTGAAATGCACGATGATGCCTTCATTGTGAATGAAAGGATGGCTGTCTCTCTCAAGCCAAACTTTTTTTTTTAATTTTTTTGGTAAAGGAATGCAGACTCTTACTAGCAGGTCTGGTAGAAAAATCCTATCATGACTTCAAAAGTAACTGTATAAGTGACTTAGTTTTGAGGACTTCACCTAGCATGTCCTAATGTGATGCAGCATCTATTGGTTTCAATGTGCAATATGTGAATGGAATGGTTGTTTTAAAGCTATCTTGAAATAAAATGTAACTTTTCAGTTTGGGTTTTGTTTACTTTTCCTGGTTGTGATAATTTTAGTTGGACTCTGACAGATGTGTGCAATAGGGTATTAATAGAACACTGCCAAAGTGTGCTACTTTCTGAATTCCCTGCTAGTTGTCCTATACTTGCTGTGCCTTTTCTATACCCATAACAGTCTAGTCTGTTGACTAGTGCACATGGTTGCTCACTTGCTATCTTCCAAATATCTAAATTTCCTGTAAAGGCACTACTGATGCAAGTCTGTAGAGATACCTTTTTCTAATCTGTTAAACTCAAAACAGTGGGGTATTAATTTGAGAAAACGAAGGTGATTTAAAATGTATCCTGTTTGGATGATCTGTGTAAAGAATATGTTTATTGAAAGCTTCTGGAGGATCCCTTTTTTATAAAGCCTTAAGTCTTTTACTTTCTAATGCTTTTGGGAGGTCTGCAGCCCTAGGTAGGGATTGCTTTTAAAGGGCAAATTTTGAAGTGAAGACTTCAAGTGATGTCTACAGTTAACACTCAGCATTAAATCCATGTCAAGATCAAAGAGGCTGACCAGCCTGATATTCGTCAATGTGAGAACACACCTCGTGGACTGTGACAGGTTTGACTTTAGTCCTGTTTATTTTTGTTTGTTTAAAGCTCCATTACTGAATAGTTAGGGTCTGGCGTATCTTGATTTGGATGTCTTGTGTATTCAGTTTTCATGCTCTCGATTCCTTGTTAGAATTCCATATAAACTGTTTCAACTTGCACCACATGTTACTTGTATATACTTGTTAACTTCACCCTTTTGTTTTAATTGTAAGCAATCAAAAGGGGAAGGCCTCAGTGAAGGTCTTTCATTATTTGACTGACTGATCTGGTCCAGGGAACTTGAAGGACTGTCATCTTCCATCAGAAATCTTCTCTTCCTGTGCACGCAAGAAGCTGCCTATCAGATGCTTTTGTGAGGAGTTCTCCTTCCTCTTGTTTCCTCTTGGAATGAAGGTTTTTTGAAAGGAGCTGTGTCTTGGGCCACGAAGCCAAGAGTTTCAGAACATTGGCTGCAGTAGTAATTGCTGGGTGAACTTGGAGCTCTTTGATTTAAACCTGAAAGGGAATCTTGTCAAACAATGGGGAAAAGAAAAACCACTTTATACCAATTTAATGTATTGCACCTTAAACCCTGGTAATTGCCCAATAAGAGAACCCTGCTGTTACTTGGGAGTGGTCAATGATTGCAATCCTTTTCTAACTCCTGGAATATCCTGTTTGTAACGGGAGGTGGGAGGGGAAGTTGGTTTACACCAATTTAGTTGTTATAAAGTCTGTTTTAATTTATTACAACACTCTGTGGTTGCCTTTCCAAAGTTCTCTTTGCAGCATACACAAACTAAAGGAATGCATCTGTTCTTGATTTCCATCATCAAGATGCTCTTCGTCTGTTTTCGAAAAGAGAAGTTGCTTAAAACTAGTCTGAAGAATCCAAATCTATTCACTGTCTTCTGCAATATTTTATCATCACAGTCCATTAACTCTTTATCCACTATGCTGTAGATATTGTATACAACAACCTAATAAAGTCTACTAAGAGTGAAATAAATTTTGTGGCACTCTTCTTTATAAATGTCTGGTAGATTGCTTTATAAAGGTGCTTGTTTTTCTTTGGAAGTAAAAAGTAAGTCTGTTCTCCAGTTTTAATTGGAAGGATCATAACTGTACTGGGTAAATGGGGGAAGAGGGTGTTGTAGCTAGTGGGTTTCTGGTAATAAACCTGTTGCAAGACCACCTTTCTCACACCTAAAATTGGTACCCTATGAATAATTGGTCTGATGGTTAAATATCCAACATTGCTAACACTAGTCTTTATTGTTATTATTCTGCCACCATACACTCTGCGTATACTCTTCCACAATATCCCAGAGACATTCCATTTATTTCCCTGACTGGGAAGCTGGACTGGCTTTCTTTTGGTTCTTCGATCCTGGAGAGTGAGCATTGTTGACTTGGCCAGCAATTATTGTCCATTCTGATTAGCCATGGGCACATGATAGTGAGCAGTCACCTTGATCTGGTGCACACGCCACAGTTTGGCTGGGACTTCCACAGTTTTGACTCTGATAGTGGAGAGCAATGATGTAATTCCGACTTAGGATGGTGTAGCTTGGAGGGGTAATGGCACATCAATCTTTCCAGACGACTTCCTCTTCAATCTTCCAGGTAGAAGAGGGCACAGATTTGGAAGGAGCTGTTGAAGGAGTCTTGGTGAGTTGCTGCAGTACAAAATGGTAGCAGCTTCTACCTTGAGGTGCTGATGGATGGGGTGAGTGAAGAAAAGGCATGAAGGAAATGTTTATGCTGGTTCATGGGATGGTGAGCAGTTTTGTCCTTTTTGACCTGGTGTTTTGAGCAGTGCTCTGTTGGGTAAATGGAGAATATTCTGTCACACTCCTGACTTGTGCACCATCTGCAAGGAACATGCTTTGAAAAGTCAGAAGATGGAAATTTTGTCATAAAATTCCCAATTCTTGTATCCACAAATTTACATGGCTAGTCCAGTTTAAGGTTTTGGTCAATGGTAAATCAACATGGTAGTGGAGGATTTAATATTGGCAATGTTAGTGAAGATCAAGGGGAGAAAGCTTTAGTTTCTCCTTTTTTGAAATGGTTACTGTGGAGTGTGGATATTCATAGCCAGTTATTAGTCCAAGCCAAAAATGTTATCCAGTTCTTACTGCATACAAACATTGACTGATTGCGCCAGTGTTTGAGAGGTCGAGTATGGTACTGGAGAGTGTGCAATCGTCAGCAAATATCTCCGCATGACTCTTCTGGTGGAGGGGTGGGGGGCGTTTTGTGGGAAAGATCACCGAAGCATTTGAAGATGTTTCAGCAAAGGACACTACTCTGAAGAGCTCCTGTACTGTCCTTTTGTGGAGATGATTGACCTACAACTACAATCCTCCTTTTTGAGCCAAATACACCTCCAAACAGCAGAGTTTTCCCCAATAATTTCTGTTTGGTTTTGGTGGGGTTCCTAATGCCTTGATCTTGAGAGCAGTCTCCCTTGCTTTGCCTCATGGAGATCAGCTCTTCCATTCCTCAATTCGGATCAAAGATGTAATGAGTTTTTAATGAATGACCTTGGGACAGAACTCTAATGTTTTGTCTGTGATGGTAAGCAGCATTTTGATGACTAACTGTTAAAGTTAGCCCTGATGTTGACTGTTGAGACGTGACCAATGGTTTGAATAGATTAAGAGCTTCCTTGCAGGAAGTTTTTCTACCATCTGAATTTCGGGCAGTTTCCAGCCATTCTTAGTTTGATGTCACTTCAGATGTTGGAGAGACAAAGCCAATGCAAACATTAGGATTGTGAATGGCAATCTCCCCTGGGGGAAAACTAGCCCCTATTCTTAATTTACATTAAGCAATATGACCAGATCATCAGTCAGGAGATGGCTCCCTTGTAAGGAAAATTGTGCTTGAGTTCAGCATTCACCAAAGGATCATTTTCTAAGTTGCTATTGTCCCTTTAGTAATTCTTCTACCTTTGAAAATGTACTGGTTTGCACATAGCCCAGGACTCTTGCTGGGGAGACATTTATCAGCATTTCCTCGGTCACCTAGCAAAACTCCAGTCAAGCCTCTTCCATATTGTTGACAGACTTCATCGTCTTCAGGCGATATCATGATCAGGCCAGTTCTAACACACATGGAGGTTAAGGGGAGAATTCAGCAGAAATCTGAGATGGTTGGTTTTCATCTGCTGTAGTTTCACCTCCTGCGATGTACCTTATGCTAAAGGCTACTCTTACCCTGCTGGTAAGGGTGCCAGGATTGCATTCAAAATACAAGCTCAACTTGATTTACTCAAATGTTACTATTTACGTACGCATACAAAATTCCTTGTGTGAAAAGTTTCCAATTATCAAACCTGATGTTGAAGAGTAAGGTGAGTTAATTACAGGACTTGGTGTCTTCTGAATGCTCAGACAGCATTTGTATTGTGTACATATAGCTATCCTAACCAGTTGATTTAACAGAGCCATACAACAGAGGCCCCTTCACTGAGTTGAGTCTGTGCTGACATGCCTACATTAATCCCACTTTCCAGCACTTGAACTGTCATAACATTCAAGGCTATGGGTCAAGAGCTTGCCTATGTAACTGTTCTGTAGAAAGATTGAAGTTTACTGCCTTTTGAGGCAGTATATTCCAGATTCCCACCACTGAGTGAAAAATGCTTTCTCCAATCCCCTCTGAACCTCATGCTTTTTCAGCTTAAAATTATGCTCCCTCGTTCTTACTGAAGAAAGGAGAGTGGTTGTTTCCTGGCCACCCTGTCCACGCCCCACAATCCGATCACCGAGGGCCTGCCCTCCCTCCCTGATTCTCTCCAGCCTCTCTCCTTAACTAACCTTGGCAATGTCCTGGTACAACTCTTCTGTGTCCCCTCCAGCGTAGTCACCTCCTTCCTGTGCTGTGGTGACCAGATTACACACAGGCTAGTGAAGCCTAAAGTAAGCTTTAGGCTCCGTGCTGTTGTAATCGATGCCAGTGCTGATTCAAGATGGTATACATAACACTTCGCATTGCCATTCAGTTTGCTGGAATTGTATAATTTTTTTTAATGTTCAATTTGGAAATTAACTTGTGCTGGGTTAGTGTTTAGCAGTGGTTCTGTTGGAGGTGACACAAGTGAACTGTAAATTTAAGCTTCACAAGCTATTTTGAGTACCTAATGACTTGAGCCACTGCTACGGGATATATTTATTTTATCAAACACTTTAAACCACCAATTGTGTGCATGTGTGTTGCCCTGAACATCGGTACAAAGCACATCACAAGGATGCGATATTAAACAAAATACGTTGACACAAAGCCAAAGAGGGAGATGCTCAAACAAATGAGTGTTTGATCATGGAGGTAGATTTATAAAGTGCCTTGAGGCCGAGGGGTCAATATCTGTTGGGAGAGCTGTCTCCCCAACCAGTCCTGCAGCAAGCTGACGCAGTCATACTCCTGGAGTCATACCTTACAGGTAATGGCCCAGACGCTGCCATTACCATCCCTGGCCATGTCACAGCAGCAGAGCTTGCAGCACCATGGTATGCTGGCGTGAGGGAGGTGCCCTATGAGTCCTCAACACTGACTTCAGGCACCATGAAGTCTGATGGCTTCAGGTCAACAGAGGCAAGGAAACCACCTGCTGATTACCACGTAGTATCTTGCCTTGGCTGGTAACTCTGTGCTCCTCCATCTTGAATAGCACTTCAAGGAAACACTGAAGGTAGCAAGGTGACAAAGTGTACTCTGCATATTTTAAGGTCTTCCACCAAGAGTGGCTTGGTAGCAGCACTCATGATTGAACTGGTCAGGTCCTAAAGACCATACCTGCTAAACTGGTCAGGTGGGGAGGGAACCAACAAGAGAACATATGTGGAGAAAGTGAGGACTGGAGATCAGAGCTGAAAAATGTGTTGCTGGAAAAGCGCAGCAGGTCAGGCAGCATCCAAGGAGCAGGAGAATTGACGTTTCACGCATAAGCCCTTCTTCAGGAATGAGGAAGGTGTGCCAAGCAGGCTAAGATAAAAGTTAGGGAGGAGGGACTTTGGAGACGGGTGTTGGGAATGCGATCGGTGGAAGGAGATCAAGGTGAGGGTGATAGGCCGGCGAGGGGGTCGGGGCGGAGATGTTGGGAAGAAGATTGCACGTCAAGAAGGCGGTGCTGAGTCAGAGGGTTGGGACTGAGACAAGGTGGGGGGAGGGGAAATGAGGAAGCTGGAGAAATCTGCATTCATCCCTTGTGGCTGGAGGGTTCCTAGGCGGAAGATGAGGCGCTCTCCTCCAGGCGTCGTTTGCCATGGTTTGGCGATGGAGTCCAAGGACCTGCATGTCCTTGATGGAGTGTGAGGGGGAGTTAGTGTTCAGCCACGGAGTGGTTGGGTTGGTTGGTCTGGGTGTCCCAGAGGTGTTCTCTGAAACGTGCCGCAAGTAGGCGGCCTGTCCCCCCAATATAGAGGAGGCCACATCGGGTGCAGCAGATGCAGTAAATGATGTGTGTGGAGGTGCAGGTGAATTTGTGACTGATATGGAAGGATCCTTTGGGGCCTTTGAGGGAAGGGAGGTGTGGGTGCAAGTTTTGCATTTCTTGCGGTTGTAGGGGAAGGTGCTGGCAGTGGAGGTTGGGTTGGTGGGTGTGGACCTGATGAGGGAGTCGCAGAGGGTGTGGTCTTTCCGGAACGCTGATAGGGGAGGGGAGGGAAATATATCCTTGGTGATGAGGTCTGTTTGGAGGTGGCAGAAATGACGACGGATTATACGATGTATCTGGAGGTTTGTGGGATCGTAGGTGAGGACCAGTGGGGTTCTGTCCTGGTGGCGATTGGAGGGGAGGGGTTCAAGGGCGGAGGAGCGGGAAGTGGAGGAGATGCGGTGGAGGGCATCGTCAACCACGTCTGAGGGGAAATTGCGGTCTTTGAAGAAGGTGGCCATCTGGGTTGTTCGGTATTGGAATTGGTCCTCCTGGGAACAGATGCGGCGAAGGAATTGGGAATATTGGATGGCATTTTTACAGGGGGCAGGGTGGGAGGAAGTGTAATCCAGGTAGCCGTGAGAGTCGGTTGGTTTATAGTAAATGTCCGTGTTGAGTCGGTCGCCCGAGATAGAAATGGAGAGGTCTAGGAAGGGGAGGGAGGAGTCTGAGACGGTCCAGGTAAATTTGAGGTCGGGGTGGAAGGTGTTAGTAAAGTGGATGAACTGTTCGACCTCCTCATGGGAGCACGAGGCAGCGCCGATACAGTCATCGATGTAGCGGAGGAAAAGGTGGGGGGTGGGGCCAGTGTAGCTGCGGAAGATGGACTGTTCCACATATCCGACGAAGAGGCAGGCATAGCTGGGGCCCGTGTGGGTGCCCATGACTACTCCTTTGGTTTGGAAGAAGTGGGAGGATTGGAAAGAGGAGTTGTTCAGACTGAGGACCAGTTCAATCAGTCGAAGGAGGGTGTCAGTGGAAGGGTACTGGTTGGTACGGCGGGAAAGGAAGAAGTGGAGGGCTTTGAGGCCTTCGTGATGGAGGTGTATAGGGACTGGATGTCCATGGTGAAGATAAGATGTTGGGCACCGGGGAAGTGAAAATCATGGTGGAGGACGTGGGTGGTGTCCCAAATGTAGGTGGGGAGTTCTTGGACTAAGGGGGACAGGATCGTGTCGAGGTATGCAGAGATGAGTTCGGTGGGGCAGGAGCAGGCTGAGACAATGGGTCGGCCGGGGCAGTCAGGTTTGTGGATTTTGGGCAGGAGGTAGAAGCGGGAGGAGCGGGGTTGTGGGACTATGAGGTTGGAGGCGGTGGTTGGGAGATCCCCTGAGGTGATGAGGTTATGGACGGTCTGGGAGATGATGGTTTGGTGGTGGGAGGTGGGGTCATGGTCAAGGGGACAGTAGGAGGTTGTGTCAGCGAGCTGGTGTTTAGTCTCGGCAGTGTAAAGGTCGGTGCGCCAAACTATTACTGCGCCTCCCTTGTCTGCCGGTTCGATAGTGAGGTTGGGGTTGGAACGGAGGGAGTGGAGGGCTGCACATTGCGAAGGTGAGAAGTTGAAGTGGGTGAGCGGGGTGGACAGGTTGAGGCAGTTAATGTCGCAGCAGCAGTTGGCTATGAAGAGATCGAGGGCAAGTAAGAGGCCAGCATGGGGTGTCCAGGTGGATGGGGTGTGTTGGAGGTGGGAGAAGGGGTCGTTAGAGGGTGGGTGAGAATCTTCAACCAAACAGACCCCACCACCAAGGATATATTTCCCTCCCCACCCCTATCAAAGTTCCAGAAAGGCCATTCCCTCCACGAGCCCCACCAACCCAACCTCCACTCCCGGCACCTTCCCCCTGCAACCACAAGAAATGCAAAACTTGCGCTCACACCTCCCCCCTCCAAGGCCCCAAGGGATCCTTCCCTATCCGTCACAAATTCACCTGCACCTCCACACACATCATTTACTGCATCCGCTGCACCCGATGTGGCCTCCTCTATATTGGGGAGACAGGCCGCCTACTTGCAGAGCGTTTCAGAGAACACCTCTGGGACACCCGCACCAACCAACCCAACCACCCTGTGGTGGAACACTTTAACTCCCCCTCCAACTCCCCCAAGGACATGCAGGTCCTTGGCCGCCTCCCTCGTCAGACCATGGCAATACGACGCCTGGAGGAAGAGCGCCTCATCTTTCGCCTAGGAACCCTCCAACCACAAGGGATGAATTCGGATTTCTCCAGTTTCCTCATTTCTCCTCCCCCCACCTTGTCTCAGTCCCAACCCTCGAACTCAGCAGCACCTTCCTCACCTGCAATCTTCTTCCTGACCTCTCCGCCCCCACCCCCACTCCAGCCGATCACCCTCACCTTAACCTCCTTCCACCTATCGCATTCTACCCGAGCCCCCCGCCCCCCCCCCCTCTCCGGCCTATCACCCTCACCTTAGCCTCCTTCCATCTATCGCATTCCCAGTGCTCCTCCCCCAAGTCCCTCCTCCCTACCTTTTACCTTAGCCTGCTTGGCACATCTTCCTCATTCCTGAAGAAGGGCTTATGCTCGATTCTCCTGCTCATTGCATGCTGCCCGACCTGCTGCGCTTTTCCAGCAACACATTTTTCAGCAAGAGAACGTACGTGACTTCTTCCATACCACTCTGTGGGCTGCCAATATATCTGCCCCTGACTGTGTCGGTAAGAGTGATTACCATACAGTGCTCATGGAGAGGAAAGGCTCCGGTTGTATTGAGAGTATTCTCTATCATGTTACATGACATGATCACCGTGCTAAATGGGACTGACTCGAAACAGATTTCACAACTCGACTGAGCGTCCATAAGGTGCTGTGGGCCATCAGCAGCAGAATTGTACTCCAACATAATCTGTATACCTCATGGCCCAGCATACCCCCCACTTACTCATTGCCATCAAGCCAGGGATCAACCCTGGTTTGATGGAGAGTGCACCCGGGCATGTCAGGAGCAGCACCAGACACCCCCAAAAATGAGGTGTCAACCTGGCGGAAC
Source organism: Chiloscyllium plagiosum (assembly GCF_004010195.1). Taxonomy (NCBI): domain Eukaryota; kingdom Metazoa; phylum Chordata; class Chondrichthyes; order Orectolobiformes; family Hemiscylliidae; genus Chiloscyllium; species Chiloscyllium plagiosum. The sequence continues at coordinate 36,448,061 of NC_057743.1, forward strand.
ATCAAAACAGACTACGTGCCAAACAGAATAGATAGCAAGTGATAGAGCTAGGTTCACCTACAGTCAATTGATCAGGGCTAAGCCCTGTGGTCCTGTCACATCCAATAATGAATGATGGTGGGCTATCAAATATCTCCATGGAGGAAGCTCCATAACTATCTCTATGCTCGCTGATGGAAGAACCCAGCCCATCTATCTAAAAGGTAAGGCTGGAGCATTCACAACAATCTTCAGCCAGAAGTGTCAAGTGAATGATCTATTCACATGGAATGACTGAAGACATTCAATACTGCAAAGGCTATGGGCCCTGACAACATTCTAGCAACAGTACTGAGGACTTTGCTGTAGAACATATTGCTCCCTAGCCAAGCTGTTCCAGTGCAGTTACAACTCTGGCATCTTCCCAACAATGTAGAAAATTGCCCAGGTTTGTCCTGTACAGGGGGGAAAATAAAGAACAAATCCAACTGGCCAATATCACCCCATTAATCTAATCTCAATCATTGGGATGGTGATGGAATTGATCACAAACAGTGCTATCAAGCAGCACCTGCTTAGCAATAGCCTACTCACTGACACTCTGTTTGGGTTCCACCAGGGCAACCCAACTCCTGACCTCATGACACCATTGATTCAAACATAGACAAAAGAGTTGACTTCCAAACATAGACATCTAGGCCATGTTTGACCAAATGCAACATCAAGGAGCCCCAGCAAGGCTGGAGTCAATGGGAATTGAGGCCTGCCACATAGAAGGTGGTTTGGATTATTGGAAGTCAGTCATCTCAGCTCTTGGATATCTCTGCAGAAGTTTCTCAGTGTAAACATTTTCAGAGATGTTATTACAAACCTGGAGCAGGTGGGACTTGAACCTGGGTCTCTATGCTCAAAGACAGGGACACCACCATGGTATCCCATGAGCCTTTTCCTCACAGTAGTATCCCAGACCTAACCATCTTCAGCTGCTTCATCACTGACCTTCCCTCCATTATAAGGTCAGATTGGGGATGTTCGCCAATGATTGCATAACATTCAGTAAAAAATTTATGACTCCTCAGATCCTGAAGCAAGTCATGTTCAGATGCAACAAGATCTGGGCAGTATCCAGGCTTGGGCTGAAAAGTAGCAAGTAACACCATGTCAGGCTAATGACTATCTCCAATAAAAGACAATCTAACCACCACCCTTGACAATCACCAAATCCTCCACTATCAACATCCTGGGGATTACCATGAACCAGAAACAACTGGACTTGGTCCATAAATATAGTGGCTATAAGAACAGGTCAGAGGCTAGAAATACTGCAGTGAGCAATTCACCTCCTGAATCCCTAAAGCCTGTCCACAGCTTTCAGGCACAAGTCAGAAGTGTAATGGAATACTCCCCACTAATCTGCAGTTCTGACACTCAGAGAAAAAGCACCCACTTGATTGGCACCACATCCACAAATACCCACTCCCTCCATCACTGCTGTTCAATAATAGCAAAGTGTACTATCTGCAAGATGCGCAGTAGAAAGTTGCCAAAAATCCTAAGTCAGCACCATTCAAAGCCACGACCACTTGCATGCAGAAGGACAAGAGCAGCAGATACATGGGTTTCCCTCAAGTTGCTCATCACCGTGATTTGGAAATATATCACAGTTCTTTCAGTGTTCCTGAGTCAAAATCCTGGAATCCTCTCCCGAATAATATTGCAGGTCTATCTACAGCACAGGAACTGCAGTGGTTCAAGAGGGTAACTCACCCCTACCTTCTCAATGACAACCAGGAGCTGGCAATAAATGCTGGCCCAGCCAGTGACATACACATCACACGTGTGAATGAAAAAACACTGGACATCTCAGGACTTGGCTTCCAACTGGGGGAACGGCGATACACAAGTGAGAAATACTGATAGAATCCTTGGATTGTTGTCAAGCTTGAGGAGGTTAAAGAGATTGGGAAGAGTTAGGATGTGAGGGTGAGAATTTTAAATTTGAAACATGAGTGGACCAGTGAGTGCAGATAATGAGTACATAAAGTTAGAATAAGGGCAGCAAAATGTTCTTAATTTAATGGATGGTAGAAGTCGGAGGTCATGTTGCGGCTGTACAGGTCATTGGTTAGAAAAGCACAGCAGTTCAGGCAGCATCCGAGGAGCAGGAAGATTGACGGTTCGGGCAAAAGCCCTTCATCAGGAATAGAGATGAAGGGCTTTTGCCCAAAACGTCGATTTTTCTGCTCCTCGGATGCTGCCTGAACTGCTATGCTTTTCCAGCACCACGCTAATCTAGAATCTGGATTCCAGCATCTGCAGTCATTGTTTTTACCCAGGACATTGGTTAGGCCACTGCTGGAATACTGAGTGCAATTCCGATCTCCTTCCTATCGGAAAGATGTTGTGAAACTTGAAAGAGTTCAGAAAAGATTTACAAGGCTGCTGCCAGGGTTGGTGGATTTGAGCTATAGAGAGAGCGGAACAGGCTGGGGCTGTTTTCCCTGGAGTGTCAGAGGCTGAGGAGTGACCTTATAGAGGTTTATAAAATCATGAGGGGCATGGATAGGATAAATAGGCAAATCTTTTCCCTGGGGTCAGGGAGTCCAGAACTAGAGGGCATAGGTTTGGGGTGAGAGGGGAAAGATATAAAAGAGACCTAAGGGGTACGTGTAATGAGCTGCCCGAGGAAGTGGTGGAGGCTGGTACAATTGCAGCATTTAAAAGGCATCTGGCTGGATATATGAATAGGAAGGGTTTAGAGGAATATGGGCCGGGTGCTGGCAGGTGGGACTAGATTGGGTTAGGATATCTGGTCGGTGTGGACAGGTTGGACCGAAGGGTCTATTTCCGTGCTGTACATCTCTATGACTCTAAGTCAGATGTGAGTCAGAAAAGTGTTGGGATTTCAGTCGATCAGTCTTGAGGTAATGAAAGTATGGACGATGAGTTTGACAGCAGGTGGATGAGGACAGGGCTGGAAATGAGTAATACTATTGAGGTGAGTAGGCAGTCTTATTGGAGAGGAGTTGGCTCAGAATTCACTTCAGGGACAGCCAACTTTGTGAACCGTCTGAGACCGTGGTGAGGGAGATTTTTAGAGATAGTGGAGACAGAATGGAGGCTAAAGAACAATAGCTTCTGTCTTCCTAATGTTTAATTGGCAGATATAACAAACAGAATGGAGTTGTGTTAACAGAGTGTAACTTATCCTTTATGAAATCTACCCATCTGCTCAAAACCTGTCAGTTGTTTTATGTGGAAACATTCCAAAATAAAGCAAGCACAGGGTCACAGGAAAAGAGCAGGAGAGTGGAACTGATTGGATAGAGTTCCCAAAGAGCTGGTACAACCAAAAAGAGCTGAATGAATTGAATTGAAATGAATTTATTGTTATGTGTACCAAGGCACAGTGAAAAGCTTTGTCTTGCGATCAATACAGGCAGATCACAGAGTTAAGTGGCATAGATAGTAAATAATAGGTAAACAGCAGCAATATCAAAAACACAGGTACAAGCGAATATTCAGAGTTTGAGTCCATTCAGTATTCTAACAACAGTAGGGTAGAAACTGTAATGAAACCGGCTGGTGCGTATGTTCAGGCTTCTGTACCTTCTCCCCGATGGTCGAGGTTGTAAAAAAACATTGCCAGGGTGGGATGGATCTTTGAGAGTGCTGACAGCCTTTCCTTGACAGCGGGAATGGTAAATGGATTCTATAGATGGGAGGTTGGTCTTTGTGATTGTCCGGGCCGAGGGCCGAGTTCACCACTCTCTGTAACCGTCTCTGATCTTGAATGGTACAGTTGCCGTACCAGGTAGAGATGCATCCAGACAGAATGCTCTCGATGGCGCACCTATAAGAATTGGCAAGGGTATTCGCCGTCATGCCAAATTTCCTCAGCTGCCTGAGGAAGAAGAGACATTATTGGGCCTTTGTAACCAGTGAGTCCACATGAAGAGTCCAGGAAAGCTTGTTGTGGATGACTACTCCCAAGAGCTTGACACTCTCCACTCATTCCACCTCTGTGCTGTTAATGTGTAGGGGGGACATGAATAACATCCTGCGGAAAGTCAATAATGAGTTCCTTGGTTTTGCTGGCATTGAGAGCTCGGTTGTTCTCAGTGCACCATTTTTTCCAGGTCTTCCACTTCCCATCTGTAGTCTGTTTCTTTGCCATCTGAGATTCAACCGACTATGGTGGTGTCATCAGCGAAATTGTAAATGGCATTAGTCTGGTATTTGGCGACACAGTCATTGGTATACTGTGAGTACAGTAGAGGGCTGAGTACATACCCTGGAGGCCTCCAGTATTGAGTGTTAGTGAGGATGAAATATTGTCCCCAATCTTCACTGATTGTGGCCTGTGAGTCAGGAAACTGAGGATCTAGTTGCAGAGAGTGGGGCTTAGTCTGAGATCACTAAGTTTAGTAATCAGTCTCGAGGGGATAATAGTGTTGAAAGCTGAACTGTAGGCAATGAGTAGGATTCTAACAAGCTGTTCTTGGTGTCAAGATGTTCCAGGGAGGAGTGAAGGGCAAGTGATCTGGCATCTAACATGGACCTGTTGGTCTGATAGGCAAATTGGAGTGGGTCAGGAGTAGTGGGGAGGCTGGAGTTGATTACTGCCATGACCAGCTTTTCAAAACACTTCATGACCACCGAAGTTAGGGCCACTGGGCGGTAGTCATTGAGACATGCTCCATGAGCCTTCTTAGGCACAGGGATGATGTTGGCCCACTTGAAACAGGCAGGGACAGTGGCCTGCTGCAGGGAGAGGTTGAAGATGTCTGAGAAGATCTCTACCAGTTGATCTGCACATGCTCTGAGTGCACAGCCTGGTACTCTGTCTGGTCCCATCACTTTCCTTGGATTCACGCGAAGGAAAACTAACCTGACCTCTGATGCAGTGATTGTTGGGATAGGTTCGTAAGGACCTGTTGGAATAGGTGTTACCTCTCCGCCGAAATTCTGCTCAAAGCGAGCAGAGAAGGTGTTGAGATGATCTGGGAGAGATGTGTCATCGTCTGCTATCTTGCACTATCTCTTTTTAGAACCTGTGATGTCATTCAGTCCTTGCCATAGTGGCCGGGTGTCTGTCTGGGTCTCTAGTTTGGCTCAGTATTGTTCCTTGGCTGTCTTAATGGCTCTGCAAAGGTCATAGTTTTAGACTCCTCACCCCAGAGAATGAATGCCTTCTGTGAGAACAGAACTTGGATGTCCTTTTAAAGAATAAATTCCTCTTTACATTTTGAAAATGTGATTATGTTCAATTCTGGATTTTGAAACACCCCTCCATTTGAATTGCTCTCCCATTGGTCGAGCTGAGGCCCTACGTTTGGAAATTCCCTCCCAAAACCACTCAGTCTGTCGTCTTCATTTTGTTGCCTTAAGGTTTATCCCTTTGGCACTTCAGTCTTTGATTATCTGTGTGAATATTGCCCTGTATGGCTCAGTGTTTGATAACATTCCTGCCAAATGCCTCGAGATGTTTTATGCAATGTGCTATACAAATGTAGGTTGTTGGTTTTTGGATAATTCTCTATTGGTTGTAGGTGGCTGTCTGGATCACAGTTAAATTGTGCTCCTACTTTATTTTGAAGTAAGTGATTTACTTTGTGCTCTGCTATTGGAAGGATGTTGTTAAACTTGAAAGGATGCAGAAACGATTTACAAGGCTGTTTCCAGGGTTGGAGGGTTTGAGCTATAGGGAGAGGCTGAATAGATTGGAGGCTGGGGGGGGTGACCTTATGGAGGTTTATAAAATCATGAGGGGCATGGATAGGTTGAATAACCAGGGTCTTTTTTGAGTCCAAAGCTAAAGGGCATAGGTGTAAGGTGAAAGGGGCAACTTTTTCACACAGGAGGTGGTGCGTGTATGGAATGAGCTGCCAGAGGAAGTGGTGGAGGCTGGTACAATTGCAACATTTAAGAGCATTTGGATGGGTATATGAATAGGAAGGGTTTGGAGGGATATGGGCCAGATGCCGTCAAATGGGACTAGATTAATTTAGGATATCTGGACAGCATGGATAGGTTGAATCGAAAAGCCTATTTCCCTACTGCATGACTCTGTGACTAAGTGCATTTTTGGGATAATCTTAAGGCTGAAAATGTAAGTTCTCATCTTGTAAGTTTGAGAGGAATCACAGCTGATCTGCTTTGTAATTCGTTCTCTACCCAATAGGTTGATGTTTATGCGATTCTTCAGATACATTATTAATTGTTTAAGGGTGAAGCTGCATGTCATTTGGCTATTACTCCTGGATCTGCTCAGCCCTTTAGCTTTACTGGTGCTATGACCTTGGATTTATAACAAGAGATGAAATAAACACGTGGAAAATTCTGAAGTGTATAATGAATGCTAGTCGGTAGGTTTCGAGCTAGTGGGGTATATGCCCTTGTTTATATAGTCAAGCTGCTGTGAATGTCTTTCCAAGCTCCATATTGGATCTGTACGGTGGATGAAATCTGACCTGTTTTCTTTATATTTTGGAAACACTGCCTGAATTTAGTTTCATGTAAAGGTCATGTTATTTTCATGCTGGAATGATGAATCCATCTGGAGCAAATGACTGTTCAGTGGTTACTTGTCAAACAGGACAGAGATGACTTTGCTGTTTTATTTTGGTGTGTGTTTGTTAACTGCAGTTGCAAAACTGAACTCAATCAGAGATTGCTGGAAAAATGGGAATGGTTCTGAGGAAGGGTCACCTGACCCGTAACGGTAACTTTGATTTCTGTTACAGATACTGCCAGACCTGCTGAGCTTTTCCAGCAACTTCTGTTTATGTCCCTGATTTACAGAATCCAAGTTCTTTTGGTTTTTAAACTGAAATCAATGTTCGGTTTTAAATGTCATACAGTCATAGAGATGTACAGCACAGAAACAGACCCTTCAGTCCAACTCGTCCATGCCAACCAGTTATCCTAACCTAATCTAGTCCCATTTGCCAGCACTTGGCCCATATCCCTCAAAACCCTTCCTATTCATATACCCATCCAAATGCCTTTTAAATGTTGCAATTATACCAGCCTCCACCACTTCCCCTGGCAGCTCATCCCATACACGCACCACCCTCTGTATGAAATAGTTGCCTCTTTTATATCTTTCCTCTCTCACCCTAAACCTATGCCCTCTAGTTCTGGACTCCCCCACCCCAGGGAAAAGACTTTGTCTATTTATCCTATCCATATCCCTCATGATTTTATAAATCTCTATAAGGTCACCTTTATAAGGTCACCCTCTATAAGGCTCTGATGCTCCAGGGAAAACAGCCCCAGCCTGTTCAGTCTCTCCCTACAGTACCAACTACTGTATCTGGTGAATTTCTGGTGAATCTTTTAAAGTGGACACTGAAATCAGCAACTTAAGTTGGATTTTGAGGCTTGGTTTTTTTAAAAATCTGGCTTGATTCTGTAAAACATCTCCCTAGTCTGAGTGAAACAACAGTCACTATTGTAGCCACTACAAACAGCTGGATGACCAACGCAAGCCTTTGTGTGGAGTTTGATTCATTTAGCTCAAAGTGTTTACCACAGGATCTCCACAGTGTCTTTTCACATTCATTCACAGATGAGGACGCTGTCAACTAATCCACCAATGATTGCCCGTCCCTGATTGCCCAGAGTGCAAAAGGAGGCCATTCGGCCTGTCATGCCTATACCAGCTTGATAAATGAGCACCCATCACCAACTGTCAATCCCCTGCCTATTTCCCATACCGCTGCCTGTCATTTTTGTCTAATTAATCATCCAATGCCCCTCTTGAATGCTTCAGTTGAACAACCCTTCACCTCATTTCCAGCCAGTGCATTACCTTAACTACTCGCTGAGTGAAGAGGCTTTTGTTTCACTTCACTTTTGCTTGTTTTGCAGATCAGGATAAATTTATACCCTCTTGTCCTTCATCTTTTTACAAGTGGGAACAGATTCTTACAGGGTGGCATGGTGGCTTGGTGGTAAGCACTGCTGCCTCACAGCGCCAGGGGCCTGGGTTCAATTCCAGCCTTGGGTGACTGTCTGAGTGGAATTTGCACATTCTCCCCGAGTCTGCATGGGTTTGATCTGGTCTCTTCCTACAGTTCAAAGATAAAATCAGCAGTACATGATGTCAAGTTATAGTCCAACAGGTTTATTTGAAATCACAAGCTTTTGGAGCACTGCTCCTTTGTCACTTCATCTGATTTCAAATAAATCTGTTGGACTATAACCTGGAGTTTGGTGACTTCTGACTTTGTCCACCCAAGTCCAACACCGGCACCTCCATATCATGGCAGTCCAACGATGGTCAGGTAAGGTGGATTAGCCATGGGCTAGGGGAGATGGTCTGGGTCGGTTGCTGTTTGGAGCGTCAGTGTGGGTTCAATGGGCTGAATGGCCTGCTTCCACACTGTGGAGATTCTATGATTCCATCTGCTCTGTCCAACCCGCTCATATCTTGAAGTGAAATCTGAGGGAACTGCGGATGCTGTAAATCAGAGACAAAAATCAAAAGCTCAGCAGGTCTGTGGAGAGAAATCAGAGTTAATGTTCCAGGTCAAGTTCTGAGGAAGGGTGTCTTCACACTGCCAGACCTGCTGAGCTTTTCCAGCAATTTTGATTTTTGTCTCAGGATTTTGAAGACTTCACTGATATCTCGTTTCTGCCTTGTTCTCTGAGGAGAGTTGTTCCAATGTCTCCAATCTATCCTCGTCAGTGAAGTTTGGCCCAGCAAGTTAATCCTGGGAAGGTTGTGGTGTCAGGGAGGGAAGAGGTGTAGCTATCTGTGAAAAGGAAGCTGCAGTCAGAATTAAAATACAACTGGTTCATTGCTTGTGAACAAAGCAACGTAATGTCTCGAGCGTTCATTATGCAGCAAAATCACAAATTAATCCTGTTGTGTCGGTAGTTTAGTTCCCATTTCACCATATGTGGTAAACTAATAAGGTTGTAACTGTCTTTCTCTTCCTAACATACTTTCTCTGGAATGTCTGTCTGTTTTAAAATTCGAAAACTTTCTTAGAACAAAAAAAAATGACAGTATCGAGTCCAGACACCCAAACAGGATTTGGTTCCAGCTACGCTGAGTATTTGAGATGAATGACCCTTCTCAGTGCTTGACGTGTTCACTGTTCAAACAGGACAATGTAGCAAGTAAGAATGCTGTTGTTGGTTGTTCTCAGACATTTTAATTGGCAACTGCTGCTGAAGTCTGTCTATAAACAGTTTTTAAAGGAATCACATGAGCTTATCTGTAATGCTGATACATTACACAAGGGTAATTAACCTCTGGCAGATACTGCTGACTGACTGTCTCTCAGCTCAGTTTGAACTGGTGAAGAAAGTGAAGACTGCATATGCTGGAGATCATGAGAGTGCGGTACTGGAAAGGCACAGCAGGTCAGGCAGCATCCAAGGAGCAGGAGAATCGATGTTGTGGGCAAAAGCCCCGATGAAGGATTTCCTGAGGAAGGGCTTTTGCCCGAAACATCGATTTTCCTGCTCCTCGGATGCTGCCTGACCTGCTGTGCTTTTCCAGAACCACACTCTACTCAGTTTGAACTGATGTTGAGCATCAATGTGAATGGTTTAACCTATGTGTACCCTGATTAGCGGGAGTATTAGATGTGTACAGCACACGAACAGGGTCTTCGACCCAGTGTCTGTGTTAACCAAGATGCCATTCTCAACTAATCCCATCTGCCTGCACGTCGTCCATATGCCTCTATTCCCCGCCTGTTCATGTGTCTGTCTAAATGCCTCTTAAACTTTGTTAATATATCCACTCAACTTTCTGCTGATATATTGCCATTACAACCGTAGCCATTGCAAAGCCCCATAAACAAACACAGGAAGTACTGGAGAAACTCAGCAGGTCTTGGCAGCATCCCTGTTGGAGAGAGAAACAGAGGTAGCATTGAGTTCTGAAGAAGTCATACTGGACTAAAAAGGTTGATTGTTTCTCTCCCCAGCACTTTCAGATTTGATTTCAGATTTCCACCAGCTGCAGTATTTTGCTTTGTGAAGCATCAGTTGTTCTTTTAGCAAATTGCTAATCATGGTCCTTTGAAGATCTTGTGAAATGTAAAATGAGGAGAGAAGAGGTTACTTTTGTGTGACATTTGATGGTTGAACTCAGGGCACTCTGCTCACTGCAGATGCTGGCACCTTCCGAGGCTGCAGTTCCTGAAGGATCTCTATCTTTTCTGGTGCCTCTCACTGGAGCCAGTGTCGCTGGTGAGATCCTTGGTGAGATCGATGGCAGAAGGCATTGTGGTGCAGTCTGAATCTGTTGTGTGATATATTTTTATTGTAGAGGGGATAATTGGATTGTAACCAGAAACTCTGAATGTTAATTTTCTTCTGAAATCCCCTTCAACTGCGGTTGCTCAAGTGATCGTAATGCCTTTCACAATGCCTAGACTGTCATCAGAACTCCGCACAGAAAAAAGTTCTCCTACTGTCTCTCTCTTCTCTTTTTTTCACTTTTTCCTCTCTTTCCTTTCTACTCTTTCTCTCCTGTCTTACCTCTCTCCATCTTGCCTTCTCTCTCTTCTCAGCTTTCTTCTCTTCTCTTTATCTTTCCTCTGTTTCTCTCCATCTTTTCTCCTCTCTCTTTTTGTCTGTCCACACTTTTTTTCTCACCCTCTTCAATATGCATTTATATTGTGTCTTTTGTGACCTGATTGGGAAGAACAGTGGGAAGAACTCCCCTCCTATATATTAAAGCAATGTAATGGGATCTTTACATGCATCTGGAAGGGCACACAGGCCCCCACTTTAATGTCCCATCCAAAAGGCAATTGGTGAAATCCTATACCCTCCTCTTAGTGGGGTTTGGGGGAGGGTGAGAGGTCATTTAGTCAGGTGGGACGGTGGCAGATGGCTATGTCTGTAATGAGAACACCACCCCCAACACCAATGAATGGCCCACCAGCCCCACAATCAGATGAGGCCCTTGTTGCCAGATAGTGCCTACGTCAAGCCTTCATCTTACCTCACCACTGCTGAGGTGGGGGCAGGGGTGGGGGTCCAAGGGGTAATTCCCAGCATCCTGTTGGTTCTCAGTAATGGTGGGACATGTACCTCTGTGACCCTCAGCCCCAGGAGAAGGCCCTCTGGTGGTCAGTTCAGTGCCTACATGGCTCTTAATTCGACAGGCCTTCCCTACAAGAGGAGACATGGGGCTCTGGCCCAGGGACCCCTGGTCTGGAGCTCTGACAGAGCCATTTTCTTTCAGTGCTGTATTACAATGCCAGCCTCGTTTCTCTTTTCAGTCTCCAAAACCTTGGAGTGAGTCTTGGACCACGAACCTTTGATTAGAAGGCAGTAACACTCCTCTGGTGACGACAGGGCTGATGGAAAGAGAGACTGGATCAGTTAGGACTGTATTTCCTGTCATTTAGAAGAACGAGGAGGGGATCTTCTAGAAACCTATAAAATTCTAACAGGAACAGACAGAGTAAACATAGGAAGGACGTCCCTGATGATTGGGGAGACTGGAACCAGGGGTTGATAGTTTAAGAATACAGGGTCGGCCATTTAGAACTGGGAGAACGGGGAGGAATGTCTTCACTCAGATTCCTGTGGAATTCTCTGCCACAAAAAATGGTTGAGGCCAAAATATTGAATGTTTTCAACAAGGAGTTAGACATACTTCAGAGGAGAAAAGGTATCAAAGAATGGAATCATGGAATCCCTACAGTGTGGAAACAGGCTATTCAGCCCAACAAATCTACACCGACTGTTTGAAGAGTCACCCCCTAACCTATCCCTGTAACTCTACATTCCCCATGGCTAATCCACCTAACCTACACATCCCTGGGCACTGCGGGCAATTTATCATGGTCAATCCCACCTAACCTGCACAGTTTTGGGCTGTGGGAGGAAACCGGAGCACCCAGAGGAAACCGGAAAAAGTATGGGGAGAAAGCAGGAACAGGGGATTGAGTTGAACAATCAGCCATGATCATATTGGAAGGGCTGAATGGCCTCCTCATTCTCTTATTTCCTATATTTCTGTGTTACTCCCTGTAACTGAGGATGTTACAGTGTTTTGGTCCATAGATTGGCAACGTGCTCCTCTGACTACGCCACGTAATGTTGTCATCCTTCACTGGCTCACAGCGGAGAGTGGAAGGGTCACTCTGGGCACAAAAATATTTCCTCACTTAGAAAAGGAATTCAACAAGATTCAGTCATACATTTGCCAGGAGAGAATGATAATTTACAGAATTAAAAATTACAGCACCAGGTTATAGTCCAACAGGTTTAATTAGAAGTACACTAGCTTTCAAAGCGCTGCTCCTTCATCAGGTGGTTGTGGAGGACACAATTGTAAATTCTGTGTCTTACAATCGTGTACTCCACCACCACCTGATGAAGGAGCGTCGCTCCGAAAGTTAGTGTACTTCCAATTAAACCTGTTGGACTATAGCCTTGTGTGCGATTTTTAACTTTGTACACCCCAGTCCAACACTGGCATCTCCAAACTTTAACAATTGCTGTCATGTCGGCCCAGATAAGGCACTGAAGGTGTTAGCTCCCAATGAGGCTGTCTGTGCCACAATGGTCAGACTGATTCTTATCTAAAAAAGAGATTTACAGAATCTTACATGGATTCATGCAGTTTTAGAGCAAAGTAAAATGTAATTCTGCAAGTACAAATTTACCCCACAAACCTATATGTGTATGCGTGCACACGTGTGTGTATGTATGCGTGCACGTGTGTGTGTGTGTGTTTGATGGGATGGGGAGGGGGAAGCGGTTATGAGTGTCTGTGAAAGGCACAGATAGCCTCACAGGGAGTTAACACCTTCAATATCTTATCTGGGCCGACATGACACCAATTGTTAAAGTGTACTTGAGAATGTAATTTTTTAAGAACATTTTGCGATTTACATATGAAGGAACTGAAACAAACATGGTCATTCTAAAAGACGAGAGACTTAACAAACAATCCGGGTTATTTTTCAATATATAATTTCAGTTACATCACACTGTAAATTTTTGCTATAAATTCTGTGCCTTACAATCTTATTCTCCACAACCACCTGATGAAGGAGCAGTGCTCCAAAAGCTAGTGCTTCCAAATAAATCTCTTGGACTATAACCTGGTGTTGTAATTTTTAATTCTGTAAATTCCAAAGCCGGCGTCTCCAAGTCAATTTGCAGAATAATATTGGTACAGCACTGGCGACAATATCAACTTTTCACTTGCAAATTCTACCCTCTCGACAGACTGGAAGAAAGAGAAATATTGTTTTGTAAAGTATGCAAAGATTTCAGAGAGAGGAACAAAATGCTGCAGTTGGAGATTCCACATCCCCTCAATTTAATCAGAGGAGACGCAGGCAGGCTCCACTAGCCACAAAGAATTGAGTTTGTTCTCAGTATTCCCCCAGACGAGTATTTAGTTTTCAATAAACGTTTGTAAAGTGACTTGATGACCCAGCAGAGATGGAGATTCATTTTTGAAAGAAAACTCAATTCTAGGTACTTGCCACAGCTGGAAACAAAACCACTACATTTTTTTCTGTCTCGCTCTCTCTCTCTCTGTCGAGGATCATCTCCACACAGACACTCCAGGAAAATAAGTCTCCACTCCAGTTTGATCAGTTCTGAGACGTCTGGTTAAGTCTAAGACAGGACCCACAGATTCGGCCACATCGGGTAGTGAAGGGTTGTGATTTGGTGATTTGATTGAAGGTTTATGTGTTCTCATTGATGCCTTTACTGCGTTTCAAGTAATCGCTGCATCAACAGCTTCATTCTTACAAGTGGGTGGCACAGTGGCACAGTGGTTAGCACTGCTGCCTCACAGCGCCAGAGACCCAGGTTCAATTCCCGCCTCAGGCAACTCTCTGTGTGGAGTTTGCACATTCTCCCCGTGTCTGCGTGGTTGTGCTCCGGTTTCTTCCCACAATCCAAGAATGTGCAGGTCAGGTGACTTGGCCATGGTAAATTGCCCGTAGTGTTAGGTGAAGGGGTAAATGTAGGGGAATGGGTCTGGGTGGGTTGAGCTTCAGTGGGTTGGTGTGAACTTGCTTCCACACTGTAAGTAATCTAACCTTTAAAAAAAAGTGTTTTCTAAGTTGTGATTCCAATAAATTGGACTGAATGTAGCAGCTCAGTGAATCTACTTCAATAACAAACCGAGTAATCACCAATGGATATGGTGCTTTTATATTACTTTTGCACAGTGTACCTTTCACAATACCTTTAAAGAGTAATCTTTGCAGTTCAGATTTTTGTAAAGTGTGTGTAAAGTAAAGGTTGTTTTCGCTTGTGCACAGGGGCATGTGTTGGAGCAGTAAATTCTCAGAAATATATTGAAAGAAAGAATGAGAAAAAAAACCTACAACCTGTTTAAAAGTGAAAAAAGAACTGGAAATATATAAGTAAAGAGAAAAAAAATCTTTGATGTAGAATTGCTTTCAATTTTTAAAAATCTTTACTGTCAGTATTTATCATTGGAAGGTAAGTGTGAACAGCCACTCCTTCAAATAGATGAGCGCAATTTTTTTTCATTTTATGTGCCATCTCTAATGTTCTGAACAAGATTTCACCATGATATACAAAAGCAAAGTATTGCAGAAAATGGAAATCTGAAATAAAAGCAGAAAAGGTAGCTGGACTGCAGAGAAATTGCAGAACTTGTGGAGAAGGAAAACTAGTTAGCATTTCTGGTCGATCATCTTTGATGCTGAGTAAATCCAGGATTTTGAACTTTTATAACTTTAGATTAAGATGATGAAGGATAAAAATAATCAGACTAAACTTATTTTATGTTTCTTAACCCCAAGTGACAGAGTCATAGAGATGTACAGCATGGAAACAGACCTTTCAGTCCAACTCGTCCATGCTGACGAGATATTTTAACCTAATCTAGCCCCATTTGCCAGCACTTGGCCCACATCCTCTAAACCCTCCTCGTCATATACCCATCCAGATGCCTTTTAAATGCAGTAATTGTGCCAGACTCCACCACTTCCTCTGGCAGCTCATTCCATGCACGCCCCACCCTCTACATGAAATAAGTTGTCCCTTAGGTCCCTTTTAAATCTTTCCTCTCTCACCCTAAACCTATGCCTTCTAGTTCTGCACTCCCCAATCCCAGGGGAAAGAGGTTGTCTATTTATCTTGTCATGATTTTATAAACTTCTATAAGGTCACCCCTCAGTCTCCGACGCCTCAGGGAAAACAGCCCCAGCCTGTTCAGCCTCTCCCTGTAGCTCAGATCCTCCAACCCTGGCAACATCCTTGTAAATCTTTTCTTATTCCTTTCAAGTTTCACAACATCCTTCCGATAGGAGGGAGACCAGAATTGCACGCAATATTCCAAAAGTGGCCCAACCAATGTTCTGTACAGCCGCAACATGACCTCCCAACTCCTGTACTCAATGCTCAAATATCATTCCAAAAGTTAAATTTTCAAGTAAGGGCTAAACTGCATCCTAAAATGAGAAAGTTAACTTTAGTGGCACCATGTCATCCTGCTAGTCTCAGGATATTTAACTCTTTGATTCATCAGGGCAAGACGAGTTAATGTCTCAGAATATTTGCTCTGTCTCTAATGAGAACAGAATTCTGCTAACCTGTTTATGATTCTGATATGCAAAATACTCAAACTCCAATCCTCAGAACTGAACCTTTGGGGAGAGAAGAATTATTTGAGGATGAGCATTCTCCATGCCACATGACCCTCTGCTGATCTCCTTTGATATGTTTTAGTGACTAAATATTAGCCAGAACTATTCTGCCTGTATGCAAACATTCAGAAAATTGGATGTTGGTCCAATGGTAACAATTAAAGGCAAGAGCAGCCCAATCTTACATCACACGACGACACAACATGACTTACAGAATCAGAAGTGGCCTCAGAAAGAACAGTGGATAAAGTAAAAGCTTCAAATAGGAATTGAATATGAACAGCAGAAAGACATGACCATGGATGTTAGAAGGAATATATGAGATGAGACATGAGTGAAGATTGAAGCAGATGGTGTCACACAGGAACAAGTAGGTAGCTTGTCTCTTCAGGATAAAGGCTAACAGGAGATTGCAGATGGGACGCAGGAGTTAGGAGGAGGATAGGGACAGCCAGAAGTAACTCTGTGTTAGCAGCAAGATGACTCAAGCTATAATGAGAAAAAAAACACCCCTCCATGTCACATTTTATCCACTTCCCTGTCTGCCTCAGCATCCAGATCAATAAGTGAAGCTCTGTGGAAGAAAACCGAGTGTTTTGAAACATGGATTCAAGGATGTACGCTAAAAAAAACTGCATTTAAGGGCCGTAAGACAAGTGAAGAGGCTCTTGATATCGGAAATGCCAAAGGAACTCTTCTGAAAAAGTGACTGTCAGTATTTCAGCCATTCGATCAGAGCTGAGAAACTGTGGAGGTTTCACCTCGAGGGCAAAATGGACGGCAGCGAAAGGAGGGGTCGCCCTGGGCAGAGTTGGATGACGGACGACACAGAGCACTTGCAGATGAGCTCCATCAGATTGTGAGGCTGGCATACGATGGGTAAGAGTGACTTTGCATGACAGCTCTCCCTGGCAGGTGGTGCTACCAGCATCAAAATGGTTAATCAATTTGTTTGTGTCCAATTTATATGCCACCTGTTTTTCATTTACTTCTCTGATTTCGTTTATTCTTTCTCTTTTGTTTTCAATAGTAACTTTCGGGGCTGCTTGGTCTCTGATGTGGGAAGTGTCTCTGGCAGACATTAATGACTGTGAGAAAGAGTGGATTGTTGTCGGATTAAGATGCTGTCTGTGACTTACAATGTACTCCTTGATTTCAAAAATTATTATTTTCTTAGTGGGTTGGTTGGCAGCTTTACAATGTGGGTAGAAACTCCAAAGAGACATGCCCTAGTTTTCCCTGCGGTGGTTGTAACGATGAACAAAGCAACTCTTCTCGAGGTTTTAAATCAATCTGCCCAGAGATGTCATGACACACCTCTGAAGCAGGTGAGATTTGCACCCAGGTCCTCCTGGCTTAGAGGTTTGGATACTATCACGGTGCCACAAGAACCTTTTTCCTGTATGAAACAAAAGATTCAAACACAGAAGTAGGAGAAAGCTCATTGTAAGCCCCTTCCATTTTATTCACTTAATCGGATGTACAAACTGCTAATGAAAGCAAAATACTGCAGATGATGGAGATCGGAAACAAAAACCGAAAGTGCTGAAGAAACTCAGCAGGCCTGTCAGCATCTGTGGAGAGAGAAACAATGTCTGAAATGACTGTTCTTCAGGGTTGAAAGAGTTCTTCAGAAGAGTTTTGATGAAGAGTCATACTAGACTCAATGTTAACTCTGTTTCTCTCCACAGATGCTGCCAAACCTGCTGAGTTTCTCCAGCACTTTTTGCTTTTGTTACAAATTGGGAAATTGGTTTTTAGAAACTAAGGAGTTTCTTGACTATTTGTTCAATGTTAGAGAGTAAAGGAGAAATAACTGGTGCACTGACCTTGATTGATTTTGGAAAATGAATTATTTTACTCCCTTACAAAGTGCTCTTTTTCCAAGTCTTCAGCATCAATTTCTCACTCAACGACCATTGATTCTGTCTAATTGGGTTGTAACACCAACAGGAAGGGTCACTGGATCCAAAACATTTCTCTCTCCACGGCTGCTGCCAGACCTGCTGAGTTTCTCTAGTAGCTTCAGTTTTTGTTTCAGATTTCCAGCATCTGCAGTGCTTCATTTTCGTTGATGACTGTACCCTGGACCAAAAGTAGGTGGACAACAGGTCAGCTCCGGAGCTGCCCTCCAAATCCCTTTTCCATAAATCTTACATCTTTATCCTACAAACTGAATTTTCTGAATGTAGCAGTACTAATTCTATTTGAAGCTAAAATTTTATTGCAAACTACTGTCAATTAGTATTTTTAATGTTAACGCAGATCCCTTTCTGCACCTTCTCGGCAGCTGTAACATTTGTATCCTGCCCTCTGTTCTTGCTACCCTGATGCACTTGTACAGTACGATTTGCCTGTAAAGCATTTAAGATATGACTTTTCACTGTACTTCAGTACACGTGACGGTAATAAATCAATTGCTAGGTGACAGATTGTGAATTTCATTAAAATTGGGATGAATTCAACCCTTTGAGCTGTATGTTTTGCATTTATTTGAATTGACTGCTTGGGTGCAGTGGAATAATGTTTCCTTTGAAGTTACTTTCAAGACCAGACCTGAGGTATTGCTTCCAGCTTTGGTCATGAAGACCGCGGCTCAGATCAAGTATATTCAAGTCAAAGCTGCAGCTCTGGACAAAGACCAAGTCTTTGCTCAGGAATTTGTAGGTGTGCATAAAACTTTAAAATGTTGAAGATGTTGAAAGACACAGAAGACAATGGAATTGGTAAATGGAATGCTATTTTCTAATAGGTCTCTCTTTTATTAAATTGTTCTTTTGGACATTAGAAATTTATTACTGAAGAAAGAAAAATGTAGTTTTTAAAAGCAACCATTTTTGCCAAGTCAGAATCAATTTACAGCGCACCATTCACTTCTGTTTCCAGCACTGGCTACATCCTTGCCTCATTCCAACTGTTGATCTAAACCATTCTACCAGCTTCCTATCCAACTCCTGAAAGTTACTACTTTTTAATAGAATTATGCATGACATAATACTCTGTTATACTCAGTCATTGAGTATGTGTACTGGCATACAGAAATTGGCAAATGGCATAAAGGGCTATGCAGAGATGGTCACGCAGAGATAAAGGATTGATGACCAGCCATGATGGTATTGGATATCAGAGCAGGCTTCATTGGCTGAATGGCCTACACTTTCATGTTCTGAAGACTTTTTAAACAATTTATAGGAACCTGGGAAGGGTGGGGATGGTGGTGGGGATGGGGGTTTGCAAACTGCAATATCATAGGGCTGCGTTTCCACAGAAAAAGAAATCAATATAATTGTAGGAGTTGATAATGTGTGCAAAATGTTGACATAAATTCTGGCCTTAAGAAGTCAAGTGGGGAGGCAGATTGTTCATGTGCACACAAGTTTTTAATTTAGATTAGTTAATGGGATGGGAAATGCAGGTTCTGGACTTCAAGCCACAGCAGGAAACCAATACAAAGCAGACTGAACACAGCTGTAAGGAAACCTCTTCACTAGAATGCACTCCTAGCCACAACAGGAGGCAAGCAGTCTGGATTCACTGAAGGTATAAATCAATGCTACGATGGGAAGATAATAGTGTTTGGATGGATGACTGAGCCACATAAGCATTTCTTTTCTCTTTATCCATTTGCAGGTTAAGGGTGTCGCTGGTTGGACCAGCATTCATTGCCCATCTCTAGTTACCCAGAGGGCAGTTAAGAGTCAACCACGTTGCTGTGGGTCTGGTCTCACATAGTCCATATCAGGTAAGGATGGCAGTTTCCTTCCCAGAAGGAAGTGCAGGTTCATAGCTCCTTGAAAGTAGAGTCGCAGGTAAATAGGATAGTGAAGAAGGTGTTTGGTATGCTTTCCTTTATTGGTCGGAGTATTGAGTATTGAGTTGGGAGGTCATGTTGCGGCTGTACAGGACATTGGTTAGGCCACTTTTGGAATACTGCGTGCAATTCTGATCTCCCCCAAATCAGAAGGACGTTGTGAAACATGAAAGGGTTCAGAAAAGATTTACAAGGATGTTGCCAGGGTTGGAGGATTTGAGCTATAGGGAGAGGTTGAATGGGATGGGACTGTATTACCTGGAGCATCAGAGGCTGAGGGGTGACCTCATAGAGGTTTATAAAATCATGAGGGGCATAGATAGGGTAAATAGACAAGGAGACAATGGAGACAGTGAGATCTGCAGATGCTGGAGATCAGAGTTGAGATTGTGGTGCTAGAAAAGCACAGCAAGTCAGGCAGCATCCGAGGAGCAGGAAAATCGATATTTCGGGCCGGAGCCCTTCATCAGGAATGAGGCTGGTAGTGGAGGTGGGGCTGGGAGAAGGTAGCTAAGAGTATAATAGGTGGATGGAGGTGGGGATAAAAGTGATAGGTCAGAGGGGAGGATGGAGCAAATAGGTGGGAAGGAAGATGGACAGATGGGACAGGTCATGAGGATGGTGCTGAACTGGAAGGTTGGAACTAGGGTAAGGTGAAAATGAGGGGGAAATGAGGAAACTGGTGAAGTCCACATTGATTCCCTTGGGTTGAAGTGTTCCGAGGTAGAAGATGAGGCGTTCTTCCTCCAGGCGTCAGGTGGTGAGGGAGCGGCAATGGAGGAGGCCCAGGACCTGCATGTCCTCAGCAGAGTGGGAGGGGGAGTTGAAATGTTCAGCCATGGAGCGGTGGGGTTGATTGGTGCAGATATCCCGGACAATTTCTCTAAAGCGCTCTGTGAGAAGGTGTCCAGTCTCCCCAATTAGAGGAGACTGCATTGGGAGCAAAAGATACAATAAATGACATGTGTGGAAGTGCAGGTGAAACTTTGACTGATGTGGAAGGCTCCTTTGGGAACTTGGATGGAGGTAAAGGAGGTGGTGTGGGCGCAGGCTTTACAATTCCTGCAGTGGCAGGAGAAGGTGCCGGGAGGGGAGTATGGATTGTTGGGTGGCATGGACCTGACCAGGTAGTCACGAAGGGAAACGGTCTTTGTGGAAGGCGGATAGGGGTGGGGAGGGAAATATATCCCTGGTGGTGAGGTCTGTTTGTAGATGGCGGAAATGTCGGCTTTTGATGCGGTTTATACGGAGGTAGGTGGGGTGGAAGGTGAGGACCAGAAGGGTTCTGTCCTTGTTGCAGTTGGAGGGGTGGGGTTTGAGGGCAGAGGTGTGGGACATGGATGAGATACTTTGGAGGGCAATTTCAACCACATGAGAAGGGAAATTTCGGTGTTTAAAGAAAGAGGCCAACTGGTGTGTTCTGTGGTGGAACTGGTCTTCCTGGGAGCAAATGCAGTGGAGGCGGAGAATTGGGAATATGGGATAGCATTTTTGCAGGAGGTGGGGTGGGAAGAGTGTTTAAAGAAAGAGGCCAACTGGTGTGTTCTGTGGTGGAACTGGTCTTCCTGGGAGCAAATGCAGTGGAGGCGGAGGAATTGGGAATACGGGATAGCATTTTTGCAGGAGGTGGGGTGGGAAGAGGTGTAATCCAGGTAGCAGTGGGAGTTGATGGGTTTGTAAAAAATGTCAGTGTTGAGCCAGTCCTCATGGATGGAGATGGACAAGGTCTTTTCCCTGGGGTGGGGGAGTCCAGAACTAGAGGGGGGTGAGAGGGTAAAGATATGAAAGGGACTTAAGGGGCAACTCTTTCACACAGTGGGTGATGCGTATATGGAATGAGGTGCCAGAGAAAGTGGTGGAGGCTGGCACAATTACAGTATTTAAAAGCCACCTGGATGGGTATATGAATAGGAAGGGTTTGGAGGGATATGGGCCGGGTGCTGGCAAACAGGGCTAGATGAAGTTAGGATATCTGGTTGGCATGGACAAGTTGGACCGAAGGGTCTGTTTCCATGCTGTACGTCTCTATGACTCTAAGTGCCCATGAATTTAGATGTTAATGTCACCCACATATAGCTCAGTCAATTGGATGGCTGGGGATTGGGTCTGAAAATGCCAAGAAAGCAGGATTTGATCTTCGCCTGACTCCTCACCCGGCCCCAAACCAAAACTGTTCCTTAAGTCGTGGTTCGGTAGCTCTGCAATCATTGAGGAGGCTTCCTGGGGAAGGAGAATAATGACGGTGCATTTTGTCCTTTTCTCCCTCCACCAGTTTAAACTAAAAGTGCTAGGCAGGAGATAGCAGCAAAGTACATCACCAGCAGATCTGCCCAAACCACTGCTCCAACCGAACCATTCCAAACTGGCTGGCATCAGGAGATGATGGCACATAAACATCCAATCAACGAGTAAGTTACCATGTGACGAGTGGATGAAGACAGAAAGCGAGGGAGAAACTCAGCAGGTCTGGCAGCATCAGACCATAAGGAGCAGAAATTAGGCCATTCGGCCCATCGAGTCTGCTCCACCATTCAATCATGGCTGATTGTTTTCTCAACCCCATTCTCCCGCTTTCTCCTCGTAACCCAAGAACTTAACCATCTCTGTTTTAAATACACTTATTGGCTTGTCCTCCACAGCCTTCTGTGGCAGTGAATTCCATTGATTCACCACTCTCTGGCTGAAGAAGTTTCTCCTTATCTCCATTCTAAAGGGTTTTCCCTTTACTCTAAGGCAGTGCCCCAGTCTCTCCTACCGATGGAATTATTCCCAACATTCATGCAACAGGTAGATGAAGGCACATAAACACACCATCAATCCCCATCTTCATCTACCTACCCTGTAGCCCCACCCCCCTCCCAATTATCGCTCAGCCCCCTTGGCCGCTCCCCCCCATGCCTGATGACGTGTTTATGCTCAACATGTTGATTCTCCTGCTCCTCGGATGCTGCCTGACTGGCTGTGCTTTCCCAGTGCCACACTCTTTGACAATTTTTCATGGCTTTCTATTTATTCTCTTTTTCCGTGCTGTACCCTCCCATGGAGAATAAGTCTCAAAATATCGTGCTGAATTAATTGAGGTTTTTGACCAGACTACATCCTTGAGTCTTCTAGTTGAGTGATTTGAGTCACCTCGACATGAAGAAAACATTCAAACTGTTGACATATTCAGTAAACAGCTACAGGATTGGTCCCAGGTGTTCGAGATGCAGATATGTCAACATAATGATAAACGTATGTAATGGACCAGGCCAAACCTCGCTCCTCAAAATATAAAGAATCCCTACAATGTGGAAGTAGGGCACTCAAATCACACTAACCTGGCCCTTCACCCCCCCAAAAGCACCGAACCCCCTTAACCCTAAATTCCCACGGCCAATTCAGCTCATCCTGGACACTTTGAGCAATTTAGCATGGCCAATCCACCTAACCCACACATTTTTGAACTGTGGAAGGAAACCAGAGCAAACCCACGCAGATATGGGAAGAACGTGCAAATTCCTCACAGACAGTCGTTCGAGGCTGGAAGTGAACCTTGGTCCCTGGCGCTATGAGGCAGCAGTGCTGACCACTGAGCTACTGTGCTGTCCTAAGGTAATCTAGACCCTAATATTTTCTTACTTTAAAGGTAAGTGTGAGGTGTTGTGTTCCAGATGCAATTTGATTGGCTAAACCCACTCAAAGTTAAGTAAAACAGACTTTATTCATACCCTATAGGTAAATACAACAAAAGACAAAGTAAAGAAAAGAATTGGTTTAGCTGTAACTCTATTGAAATGCTTAACAAAATAATAGATACAGTAACTATTACTAATTAACTGTTCCAATACAATAACGTCCCAAAAACACACCTTTGGCAAAGGCAAATTCAGAAAAACAGAATGTCTCGCATGTCACTCCAGCAGCAAGAAAATACCAAGAGAAAACTCTGAGAGAGTGTGACAGGGAGAGACATATTGAAGTTCCAAGCCCTGCTGAGACCCCAGCTACAACTGTTGAAGCTAAAACTGAAAATCGTGCTTCCGTGGAAGCTTGACCCCACTCATTCAGGCTGCTTCTATTGTTCTAACTTGTAAAATAAGATCGAGGGCTTCACAAGTTGTTTACAAGTTTAAAATGGACATTCTATAAAATCAGTCAGCTACCACCCTCACAAAGAACAACCAATAAATGCCACTTCCATCATCACATTCATCCAGAGACAGACAAAGCTCTTAGAATGAGTCACCTAAACCGCAAACTGGATTGACAGATCAAGACAACTGCCCAGATATTTGGTCAGTGAATGATCCATCCCAGACAGGGGAGAGGAAAGAGTAAGAACTTTCCCATAAGGCATAAAGGAAAAGGCTGATTTAGGTGAGGGCTTTCTTTAATGGAGTCGTGGAGCCATAGAGATGTACAGCATGGAAACAGACCCTTCAGTCCAACTCATCCATGCCAATCAGATATTCCAACCTAATCTAGTCCCACCTACCAGCACCTGGCCCATATCCCTCTAAACCCTTCCTATTCATATACCCATCCATATGCCTTTTGAATGCTGTAATTGTACCAGCCTCCACTATTTCCTCTGGCAGCTCATTCCATACATGTACCACCCTTGCATGGAAAAGTTGCCCCTTAGGTTCCTTTTAAAATTTTCCCCTCGCACCCTAAACCAATGCCCTCTACTTCTGGACTCTCCCACCCAGGGAAAATACTTTGTCCATTTATCCTTTCCATGCCCCTCATGATTTTAAAAACCTCTATAAGATCACTCTGACATTCCAGGGAAAACAGCCAAAGCTTATTAAACCTCTCTCTATAGCTCAAATCCTACAACTCTTGCAATATCCTTGTAAATCTTTTCTGAACCCTTTCAAGTTTCACAACATCTTTCCAATAGGAAGGAGACCAGAATTGCACACAATATTCCAATAGGGGCTTAACCAATGTCCCGTACAGTTGCAACATGACCTCCCAACTCCTGTACTCAATACTCTGACTGATAAAGGAAAGCATATCAAACGCCTTCTTCACTATCCTATCTACCTGCGACTCTACTTTCAAGAAGCTATGAACCTGCACTCCAAGGTCTCTTTGTTCAGCAACGCTCCCTAGGACATTACCATTAAGTGTATAAGCCCTGCTAAGATTTGCTTTCCCAAAATGCAGCACTTTGTATTTATTTAAATTAAACTCCATCTGCCACTCCTCAGCCTATTGATCCATCTGATCAAGATCCTGTCGTAATCTGATGTAACCTTCTTCGCTGTCCACTACACCTCCAATTTTAGTGTCATCTGTAAACTTACTAACTGTACCTCTTATGTTCACATCCAGATCATTTATATAAATGATGAAAAGTAGTGGACCCAGCATCGATCCTGGTCACAGGCCTCCAGTCTGAAAAACAACCCTCCACCATCACCCTCTGTCTTCTACCTTCAGGTCAGTTCTGTACAAAAACGGCTAGTTCTCCCCGTATTCCATGAGATCTAACCTTGCTAATCAGTCTCCCATGGGGAACCTTGTCGAATGCCTTACTGAAGTCCATATAGATCACGTCTACCTCTCTGCCCTCATCAATCCTCTTTGTTACTTCTTCAAAAAACTCAATCAAGTTTGTGAGACATGATTTCACACACACAAAGCTATGTTGACTATCCCTAATCAGTCCTTGCCTTTCCAAATACATGTACATCTTGTCCCTCAGGATTCCCTCCAACAACTTGCCCACCACCGACGTCAGGCTCACTGGTCTATAGTTCCCTGGCTTGACCTTACCACCTTTTTTAAACAGTGGCACCACGTTAGCCAACCTCCAGTCTTCCGGCACCTCACCTGTGACTATTGAAGATACAAATATCTCAGCAAAGAGGCCCAGCAATCACTTTCCGAGCTTCCCACAGAGTTCTCGGGCACACTTGATCAGGTCCTGGGGATTTATCCACTTTTATGTGTTTCAAGACATCCAGCACTTCCTCTTCTGTAAGATGGACATTTTTCAAGATTAAATTAGATTACATTACATTACAGTGTGGAAACAGACCCTTCGGCCCAACAAGTCCACACCGACCCGCCGAAGCGCAACCCACCCATACCCCTACATTTACCCCTTACCTAACACTACGGGCAATTTAGCATGGCCAATTCACCTGACCTGCACAGCTTTGGACTGTGGGAGGAAACCAGAGCACCCGGAGGAAACCCACGCAGACACGAGGAGAACGTGCAAACTCCACACAGTCAGTCGCCCGAGGCGGGAATTGAACCCGGGTCTCCGGCGCTGTGAGGCAGCATTGCTAACCACTGTGCCACCGTGCCGCCCACAAGATGTCACCATCTATTTCCCTAAAGTCTATATCTTCCATTTCCTTCTCCACAGTAAACACTGATGCAAAATACTCATTTAGTATCTCCTGTGGCTGCACACAAAGGCCGCCTTGCTGATCTTTGAGGAGCCCTATTCTCTTCCTAGTTACCCTTTTGTCCTTAATGTATTTGTAAAAACCTTTTGGATTCTCCTTAACCCTATTTGCGGAAGCTATCTCATGTCCCCTTTTTGCCCTCCTGATTTCCCTCTTAAGTATACTCCTACTGCTCTTTATACTCTTTTAAGGATGCACTTGAACTCTCCTGTCTATAACTGACATATGCTTCCTACTTTTTCTTAACCAAAACCACAATTTCTCTAGTAATCTAGCCTTCCCTACACCTACCAGCCTTTCCTTTCACCCTAACAGGAATATACTATCTCTGGAATCTCATTATCTAATTTCTGAAGGCTTACCATTTTCTAGCCGTCCTTTTACTTGCGAACATCTGCCACCAATCAGCTTATGAAAGTTCTTGCCTAATACCGTCAAAATTGAACTTTCTCCAATTTAGAACTTCAACTTTTAGATCTGGTCTATCCTTTTGCATCACTTTTAAAACTGAATTATGGTCACTGGCCCCAAAGTGCTCCCCCACTGACACCTCAGTCACCTGCCCTGCCTTATTTCCCAAGAGCAGGTCAAGTTTTGCAACTTCTTTAGTAAGTACATCCTGTTGCATCATTTTGCATTTCTTAATTTCATTTTCAAAGCACAGATGGCACTGTGAGTAAATGCAATCTCCTGGAGATTGGACTTGCCAACTCTTGTGAAGGAAGTGTGCAACTTGATGGGACCTTGTAAAAATGCATGATGGACATCAGAACAAAAAAAAAACAGTGATGATTGTTTCATTCAAATTGTGGGGGGGGGTGGTGGGAGAGGATGAAGGGGTTGGTTGGGGAAGGGGTGCTGAGATCTCAAAATGTTTTTGAACCAATGAGATGAGTGTAGTTCCCTTGACGTAATGTAATGTAGGAAACATAGAACTTACAGACGGCGAACTTCCACAATCAACAAAATAAGAAAGACTCGATGGATCTGTTTTTATGATGTGATTGGGGAATGAATGATGCCCAGAATAAGAAGGAATGGGCTGTCAGACTTGGGGTGGGGGTGGGGTGGGGGTGCTCAAACACTATCCAATCGGACACTGATGCACACTGAATTTCAATTTTCTTTCATTCATTTACGGGATGTGGGTTTTGCTGATGCGGTCAGCATTTGTTGACTGTCCCTTATTGCCCCTGAATTGGATGTGTCCAGTGACCAGTGATGGGGGGTAATGTGGTTGAACATGGAAGTTAGGCGATAGAACACTCCAGGAATACATCTGGCAAGATTTGGCAATGTTATTCAGTTTACACATAAACTCATACTATTTAGATCCTAACCCAAATTATGTAGTTTGAGGAAAAATTTTAAAAACATGCTCAAGTCCAATAAGCACTAATTGTCACAGTCTAACATTTTCGAGATCGGATGATCATCTCTGGAAGAAGCCAAGGTCAGAATACACAGCAGGAAATGAAGAGTTTCATTTTCCCTTTCTGTCATTGGATTAATTTGCAAATTGAGTGTTTTGTGCAAAGCAAGACAGATGCTCTCAAACCCTATTATACAAGAAGTTAATTCTGTGAATTTGCAGTAATGTCACCAGTTTCAAAGCATCAAATACTTTACAAGAAAGGCATTCCTGTTAGTGATTTTAATAGATAAGACAGTCAGCATTCAACTTTTGTGGTTAATCCAATGTGTTAATTATTCACTCCCTACTTTCTCCACAGACTCGATCAATGCTGCATTTCCCTTTAATGTCCACAGCTCCCTGGAATGAATTGTGATGGAATGCTTCCAATCCAATGACTAAGCTAGCTAATGGAATTGTTAGTCCGATACAGCAGGAGCTTTGTGAAAGGCTCTCACAAACCAGTCAATGTCATTCAGTGGCAGTGTCTTTACCTCTGAGCCAGGGGAACTCAAGTTCACCTCCCATCTGCTTCTGAATATCATAACATGTCTGAATACTCTGAAATCCCTCCAGTGAGGGCAGAGCAGGGGCTGCTTCACACCTGTCAGACACAAATATTAAACTGAACGTAAACCTTGAGCTGGGGACTGTGTGTTTATGATGTTGATTGAGGGATAATTAATGCCCAGCATTGAGTAGTCTGCAATGGGCTGTGAACCTTATACTGTCTGACTCAGATGCAAGAATGCCACCATGTACAATGCCAGCGACTCAGTCTATCAACAGTTTCATTATAAAGAAACTTTCAGGGCTTCACAAAATCTCATTTGTCTTGCACATAATTAGATGTGTGTTTGATGAGTGTATTTCATGTGTCAGCCTGTGGCTCTGTGGATATCACTTACTCACATCTCTGAGTCAGAAGGTTGTGGTGGGTTCATAGAATGTTCTAGAAACCTGGGTATGATAATTTGTGTTAACACGCCGGTGTAGTACTGAGGAAGTGTAGTCTGCCAGATGAGGTCTTGAACTCTGGCCTGTCCTCAAACAAAATCACTAATGGAGAGAATATGGCCATTGTTGTTTGTGGGAGCTTGCTGTGCACAGTTTTGGTCCCCTGGTTTCAGAAAAGATACTATCTCACTGGGAGCAGGTCAGAGCAGATTCACTGGTATAATTCCCGGAATGGATGGATTGTCTTATGATTAAAGGTTAACCAGTTTGAGACTTTACTCCCTGGAGTTTCGAAGAATGGAAGGTGATCTCATTGAAACACACAGGATAAATGCTGAGATGATGTTTCTCCTATGGGGCCTATGGGGCCTATAATCAGTAGAGTCATTTTTTCAGTGCAAGGTTAAACGTTAAGTGGTCTGATACAACGGTTCAATTCCTTTAGACATTCCCTGCAGAAACAAAACCAAATTTTCAAGCCATTATCTGTTTTTTTGTCTTGCTTTTACGGTGGATTTTATTTGAGAGTTTCATGTTCACCTTTGCAATCTGCTTTGCCTCATTTTATTTGAACATCCAATCTGCAAGGGCACCAGACAGTCAGTCAGCCTTAGCTGTCATTAACCTGATATCTATAAGCCATGGAGGCTCTTTCGGATTGGTTTTTCTCTGTGTCCATCTTTGTGTGAAGTCAGAAGTTCTCAAACAGGACAACACAACTAGATGGGCTAACTGCAGTTGGACAGACTGGGGAATCTTCAACACTTACTCTTCAATGTTTGTCACATATTGCAGTGTGGTATGAGCTTGTTTTAGTGAGTTAGTGTCACAGTGAAGCACAAATTCATTGGTATCTTATTGTTGTCTTCCTTCACTTTTTTAAGCCATGGACCTAATTGTTTGTACATCTCTCCATTTGAGAGTCAGGCCCATCATTGACAGTTTCTCAATGCTAACCAATATTATAAAACTAGTCTATGTTTGCATGTTCACATAATTATTTGGGATGGAACCTACCTCATAGCATTTATTTTCTAGAGATGGGGCTGAGAGGGTCAGACTGGATTCTGAGTTCAGCCTGCAAGACCCAGAAAGAGCCCGAGTTCCTTATCGTTCCTGGATGGAAAGCCCAACACTGAGTTCAAAGTTTAAAAATAAACATTAAAATGGAAAACATCCTTCCTGATCTCACCCTGTCACCCTCTATGCAAATCCCTGCTCCTAATCCCAACCCTTCAGCACCTTTATGCTTCCCAGGCCACGCTATGCCTATCCAGCCACCTCATGACCTCTTATAGCCACAATGCTAACTCAGTGCCAACTCATACCCACCATCCTTTTGCTGCCCCTACCCCGTCTTTCCATGTGACTCACCTGTTACCGAGCACAGGTATTTGTCAGGAAGGATAATGACAGGAAAGGAAACATCAGCCTGTTGGTTATGTCACTATTGGAAACGGCACATCCTTATTGATAGGCAATAAATTCCGTGACATTACTTCAACAGATGCCTTATGAAAGCAAACATTTCACATATGTGTTTAATACATTGCGTCAACAAACATCACGCTCAGAAACTAAAACTTTATGCCTATATTTGGCTCCTACCCAATACTTCATGTCACCAAATATTTTTAAGGAATGAGCAGTTTGAGCTGTCCATCAACAGACACTCCATTGGGGAAATATTAGCTTAAAAAATCCTATGCTGGCTTTGTGTAACCAGGCACTCTCAAATCCCTCACACTGTTACTTTTTCAATACACACTTTTGGACACTTTTTTGACAACGTTTTAAGTCCAATTCTGAATGAGTTTATGCTCTTTTTATGCACAAGCCTGACTTTCCACAATCCCAAAGGGTGTCTCACTCCCAAAGGTATCGCAGGGCCAGTTCCAAAAGTGTTTCTTACCTTTATAAAACAAACAAGCATAGGAACAAACAAGGAACAAAAACAGGCCACTTGGCGCTTCGCGCCTGTACTGCCATTCAATAAAATCATGGCTTAACCCAAACCCTGCATGTCCCCAATAATTGTCCATCCCCATAAAAATATTTAAAGATTCTGCATCCAGTGCTTTTTGAGAAAGGGAGTTCCAGAGACTCAGAACTCTGTGAGAGAAATTTGTTTCTTTATATTGGTCTTGAAAGAGTGTCACAAAGCTAGTCCCTTTTTTTCTAAAAGCTGTTCCTTGGCTCAAGGAGACTCTGTCCTTGATTTTTTTCAGACAGGCAATAAACCAGGCCGGGCTCCGATCAGTCTGGTTTGGTACAGAGATGAAAGGATATCTAAACAGATGAGATTTCAGGCCAAAGTGGTCATGCTTTAGAAGTGACCTGCATAATGAAAGGTGAGTGGTCAGCTCTCTAGCTGAGCAGTTTTAGTTCAGTGTTGAACTGGGAAGTTCAAGAGGGAGCTGTGTGGAAACTCTCTCTCTCTTTCTGTCCTTCAACTTCAACCTGTGGCATGTGTTCCATTTATACTGGTTTTTAAAGGGAGTTTGCTTGTTGGGACTGTTGTGTATATTTGGAACAGCACAATTAAGTCTAGTTGGACAGGTTGAGTTCTGTAGGGGTTCTTTATTCTCTTCTTTGTGTATTATTGTGTAATTTTATGAAGAAATTTTTGTCTGTTTTAAAATCTAGTCGTCAACCTAGCTTCCTTACTCCGGGTAATTTTCACTGTACACTTACCGAAACAAATTGCAAAATTATGGGGTCTGGGGCTGCCTGCTTAAGAGTGTTTTGAGTGGTCTGGCTTAGTCCATAGCAAGGGTAACCTGTTATGTTTAAGCTATTACCCTAGAACTAGACTTCTCTGTGAGCAGGAAGACTTTTCTTCATTGAAGCTTTCCACCGTTTGGTTTGCAAGTTATTTTAGCTTGGAATGCACAGTATTTCAACTCTTACATTGGTTTTCCAGGCTAAAACTGTGCTCAGGAACCTAACCCTGGCTTTAACATTGACTCTTATGGGGAACCATGTTTCACTTAAAGTTGTGATTTTTAACAACACAGCTCTGACTTTAAGTGAGGGCACTTGGTACTGGATGAGTCAAAATAGCTGCAAATTTTTGAACCCCTACTGCTGAGGAAATGAATGGAGATATGAAACCAAAATAGAGTTTATCTCTAACAAAATTATGAAATATCTACAGAATTAATAGAACATCTGAAGAAGTTAGAGTATCAACCGTTTTATCTGTCCTGGGGAGAGATTGATACAATATTATGATCTCACTGAGGAACATAAAAGCCAGACAAGAGAAGTTTTGCAAGCTTAAAAAAAAACTGTTGGAAATATTTTAAGTATGAACAGTTTATGTTCAGCATCAGAGATTGGGGAGAGATTATGGATCAATATGTGACTACGCTGATACAGCTAGCTGGGTGCTGTAAGTTTGGACCACAGAGAGATTATCTCAGCACATCAGCAATGGAGCAACTGAACAATAAATTTGTGGAGAATCAATTAATTAAAATGGGGCAATTTAAAAATAGATAATTAATAAATTCTCCTAATTACCTCTGCAATCCTCATCAGCAGAGCTCTTGAGCAGGGATTATATTAGGAACACTGACTGACTATGTAAAAATAGATAATTAATAAATTCTCCTAATTACTTCTGCAATCCTGATCAGCAGAGCTCTTCAGCAGGGATTACAATAGGAACACTGACTGACTATTTATCGCATTTGTCTCCAGCTCAAAGATGCTTCAATTGATTGCAAAACTTCGTTGTCTGGAGATTCTTTTTGAAAATGACATTTAAACTGGGTAAAGAAAAGGGAAGCCTCTGTTGGTAACTGCTCCCTGATGTATAATTTCAGTCCTGACTTGTACTGATGGAAGTTAAAATGCACGCGCGCGCACAAACACACGCACACACATTCACACACACACACATTCACACATTAACACACACACATTAACACACACACAGACACAGACACACACATTCACACACACTCATTAACACACACACACATTCACACATTAACACACTCACATTCACACACACACATTAACACACACACATTCACACACACACACATTCACATACATACATTAACACACGCACAGATACAAACACACACAGTGTACACCCAGCTGTCATTGCAGTTACACGTTCAATCGTTGGTGTGTTGTGATCACAGTTTGTTAATGGGGTGGGTCATTTGATCAAATAGAAACTGGGTTGATCATTTCAGTTTGGGTAGGAGAAGGCAAGAGACATTAGATTTGGTCTGTGCATGCTCTCCTGACTACCATTGGACCATTGTTGCAGTGACTGTGGAATGAGATGTTATCTTGCTCATTCCACCCTCCACTGAAGGTATTCAGCATTATATAGGATGCAGGTCATTCAGCCTTACCAGGTCATGCCAGGATTTATACTCCAGGTGAAAGTGAGGACTGCAGATGCTGGAAACCAGAGTTTAGATCAGAGTGGTGCTGGAAAAGCACAGCAGGTCAGGCAGCATCCGAGGAGCAGGAAAATCGACGTTTCGGGCAAAAGATTTAGACTCCATTTGAGTCTCCTCCTGTCTTTGCTCATTTAAATATGTCATTACCTTCTCCTTCATATGGTTGCCCTGTTCCCTTTAAATGTGATTCACTTTGAATACTCTCTGTGCAGAGAGTTCCACATTCTCACCACTCTTTAGGTTAAAGAGTTACGCCTGACTTCCTAATTGCATTTCCTGATGACCACGTTGTTGATGGTTACTAGTTATCTTCTTCCCCACAAGAGGAAACAGTGCCTTTGTATCCCTATTGTATCAAAACTTTTCATCGTTTTAGATCTGGATAAGATATTAGATTGATGTTATGGGCTGGACCAGCAGAGAGGATAGAAATCAAGTGAGGTATGTGAGTAGATCTGAGATATAAAACTTTCTTGCAGAAGACCAGACTGGGAAATGGGAAAATTCTGTGTGATCTGGGCCATACTCCCAGAAAGGAAGAGCTTACATTTATGTTGGCTCTGTTTCATATCCGTGTGTAATTCCCTGCCAATGCATTAGTTGGAAATTTGTTTGAATATTTGTTTTTAGGCCGAGGCGGCAGTCACTTTATGCACAATAAGATCTCACAAATGGGGACTGGAACTAATGGCCCATCAGGTGTTGCTTAAGGGGGGAATTGGGGATGGAACTTGCTGTTCCTCACGGCAGAATGTTGCAACCAGCAGAGCGATGGTTTACTGTAATGGCTCATTGATTTGGTTTGATTTATTGTAGTCACGTGTATCTACGTACAGTGAAAAGTTTTGTTTTCTGAGCTGTACAGGCAGATCTTAGCAAACAAGGACATATAGATCATAGGGTGCTTAGACAGTGTGAGGCACACAAGGTTACAGCTGCATGGGGGGGGGGGGCGCACAAAGCAAGATCATTAGTTGAAGTTAAAGAATCCAATCACTAGTATAATAACAGCAGGGAAAAAGCTGTTCTTGAACCTGTTGGTGAATGTTTCCAACCTTCTGTATTGTCTTACCGATTCTGTCATGTTCAGATGCATCTGCAGCTGACAGATCAGCAAGGATGAGGTCAGGTATGTTTTTCCCTCTCATTGGTTCCCTTACCACCTGTTGCAGACCCAGTCTAGCAGCAATGTCCTTTAGGACCTGACTAGTTTGATCAGTTGTACTGCTGCCGAGCCACTCTTGGTGATGGACATTGAAGTCCCCCACCCAGAGTACATTCTGCACCTTTACCACCCCAAGTGTTTCCTCCAAGTGTTGTTCAACATGGAGTGCTGATGGTGATAATTGACAGAAGATTTCTTTGTCTGTAACAAAAGCAGCAATTGCTGGAAAAAGCTCAGCAGGTCTGGCAGCATCTAAATGCTGAGACTTTCCAGCAATTCCTGTTTTTATTTCTGATTTACAAATCCACAATTTGTTCAATGTTTATTTCTCTGTCCTTTTGACCTGATGCCCTGAGATTTAAAGGGGTATGGGGCCAACGTTTAGGATTCCCAGGGCAATTCCCTTTTGACTGTATGCCACTGTGTCACCATCTCTGCTGGGCATGTCCTGCTAATGAGGCAGGGCATACCCAGAGATAGTGATGCCTGTGGCATTACCTGTGAGATATAATTCTGTAATTACCTGAAGCGACAGACTCTGTATTCTGACAAACTGTTAGTGAGACAACATCAGCATGAATGCATTTCTATGTGAGTTGTACTCATTTATAGAGAATGTTAGTGGCGTTATGAGCTGAAATCTTTACAAAAGATGGACAGTATAAAATGCTTGGAGCTCATCAGTCTTTTCATCAAAAATTAGACATATTTAGGGAAATGTTCAGTTATAGAAAGACGTCATAGAGTCATAGAGATGTACAGCATGGAAACAGACCCTTCGGTCCAACCTGTCCATGCAGACCAGATATCCCAACCCAATCTAGTCCCACCTGCCAGCACCCAGCCCATATCCCTCCAAACCCTTCCTATTCATATACCCATCCAAATGCCTCTTAAATGTTGCAATTGTATCAGCCTCCACCACTTCTCTGGCAGCTCATTCCATACACATACCACCCTCTGTGTGAAAAAGTTGCCCCTTAGGTCTCTTTTATGTCTTTCCCCTCTCACCCTAAACCTATGCCCTCTAGTTCTGGACTCCCCCGGCCCAGGAAAAAGACTTTGCCTATTTATCCTACCCATGCCCCTCATAATTTTGTAAACCTCTATAAGGTCACCCCTCAGCCTCTGACGCTTCAGGGAAAATAGCCCCAGCCTGGACAGGAAAAGCAATACATAACTTTGTGAATATGGAAATTTTGACTTATTTCTCAGCCTTATATTTTTGCCTATGACCTTTCTGCTTGACAATCTAAGAATTCTCATCAAATGGACCTTCAGAACAATTTTTAAAAAATCTCACAAATACCTTTTTAATTCTGTGAATGAGTGTTTTTGGTAAAAAGCAAGACTTTAATTTTGAGGCCTTTTACTTTTTGGCTTGATGAGCAGATCTATCCAGTCCTACAGCAAAGGAATTGGCTTCATTAGCATACTGTGCTGGCATTGGAATCCTACGGAAACCTTTAATTACAGCGACATTGTTTCCACCTTGGCTGCAGTCTGGCAGTACATGTAAAACATATTTAACAGAAAGGAAGACGCTGTGATGACTCTGCTCCTTTAACAAGATTATGTTGTCCTTGGTTTGTTTTTGTCTCTGAGAGGTTATGAAGGACACAGATTCCAAAAAGTCTAAGTTGAAGCAATTTAGGACCAATTTGATTATAGCAAAACAGATACTACCTTCACAATGCTTTGGGTGGCTCGGTGCCTCAGTGGTTAGCACTGCTGCCTCACAGCACCAGGGCCCCAGGTTTGATTCCAGCTTCAGGCGACTGCGTGGAGTTTGCATATTTTCCCCGTGTCTGCATGGGTTTCCTCCCACAATCCAAAGATGTGCAGGTTAGGTGAATTGGCCAGGCTACGTTGCCCATAATGTTCAGGAATGCGTAGGTTAGGTACATTGGTCAGGGGAAACATTGAGTAATAGGATAGGGGAATGGGTCTGGGTGGGATATTCTTCAGAGGGTCAGTGTGGACTTGTTGGGCCAACTGGCCTGTTTCCACACTGTAGGGATTCTATGAAAGGGAAGTGTTGCAAGTATTTGGAACAGCATCATTAAGTTGGGATAATTTGTTGGGTTTTTGGATAGGTTAAGTTATTCTATTCTCTTTTGTTTGTATTTCATTCGGTAATCTTGTAAATAAATTCTGTTTTATTTAAAACTATGTGGTTTGACCAACTGCATCCCTCCTGGAATATCTGTTTAACACCGTTTAAAACAATTAGGTAAGTTAGGGTCTGGGCTACTTTCTTGAAAAGTTTTGATGGGGTCTGGCCTGATCCCTAACACTAGCTCACTCACATCACTAACTTTACACAATCCTGTAATTTGGCCCTCAATAGTCGACATGGCAATTCTATCAAAAATACAGCAGTGATGCAGGCCAATCGGCCCAAATGAGCTATGCTGGCATTGGAGATCAATTTGACCTTCCTCCTGTTCTTCCACATCCAATTCCATCAACATAACCTTCAATCCTTCCTCCTTCAACCTGCTTCCCCTTAATTGCAAGAATGCTATCACTTCAATTGGCAGCATGTTCCAAATTCTCCCAATTTCCTGGCAAGGAAGTTATTATTGAATTTCCTGTTTGTGTTCTTGTCTTCAGTTCTGTTCTTCCTCACAAATGGAAATGAGTGACTACCTGAATGTGACTTTCTGGGTGAAGGTCTCTGTTGGAATCCCAGGTGATGATTCTATCGAGCAGGTCAGACCCGAGAATGAAATCTGGGTTGATAGATCATTTCTTAACAACAATATTTCAGTTATTGAAACATAGTCACACGAGGCTGCCGAGTTTCTTTAACAGCAAAACAGAAGTGTATTATACAAAAGAAGTAAGATATTCAAATGTTTTGCTCCTACGTCTTATGTCTAACACCGTTTGAAAGACCTTAAAATGTGCAGCAAAACAGAGTCTCATCCTGTTTTCTGACACTATCACTCACACACAGTCTGCTCATAGGACTCTGAGCCTCTGCTTTCACTTATCTCCAGCTGACAGGATAGTAATGGCAGCCATGCTATCAGCAAACACTATGGTGCCATTCTCTCAATGGGCTGAATGGCCAGTCGCCATGATTTCCCTGTCAAACCATTTATTGAGTTTGAGGTACTTTGAGTTTTCTGTGCTGAGATTATTTGGACAACAAGTCACTTCAATGAGAAAGTGAGGTCTGCAGATGCTGGAGATCAGAGCTGAAAATGTGTTGCAGGAAGAAGGGCTTATGCCCGAAACATCCATTCTCCTGTTCCTTGGATGCTGCCTGACCTGCTGCGCTTTTCCAGTCACTTCAATGGCTAACATCTGCAAGAGGTGGTCCATTAATCAAATCTGGCCATTTGGCCCATTTAAAGATCTGATGAGATTTTCAAGAGTTGGCTGATTAGGCCCTTTTCCAACATCATCTTAGAACCTGATGGCACTTGCCCACAGTTAATGCGGGCAGCATTTCAGATATCACACTGTCAGGAATATTGCCTGAGTTCATAATCTTTGCTCCAAGTATGAGGAGGGTTGAGGTTATAATAACAGTTTACGTCTTGCTGCATGGTATGACACGTCAATGTGTGGTGTTAATGTTGTTGTGACTAAGAATGAGAGCTTGAGAAGTTCATTCATTATCATTCTACACTGAGAAGATTCCTGATCTAAGTAACAATGCCACGATAATGGGCGAAACTGTTTGAGAACACGCTAACCTGATCAAGTTAGTCATTGATCTCAAGAATATTTTATCTTCAGGTTTAGACCTCAGGCACAAACCAGGCCTCTCCAAGTGATGTTGAGCAGGAAGGATATTCCTGGTGACCAGGGAGTCCAGAACCAGAGGTCACAGTTCAAGGATAAGGAGTCAGCCATTTAGGATTGAGATGAGGAGCAACCTCTTCACCCAGAGAGTGGGGAGCCTGTGGACTTGTGCCACAGAAAGTAATTGGGGCCAAAACACTGAATGTTTTTCAAAAGGAGTTAGATATAGGTCTTAGGGCTGAAAGGGATCAAAGGGTATGGGGACGAAGTGGGAACAGGGGACTGAGTTGGAGGATCATGTTGAATAGTGGATGGGGCTTGTAGAGCCTGTTTTCTATGTTTGTATGTTTACATTAAAATAAAGTTGGGATTAGGAAGTAAAAGAGAGAGACTTGAAGGCAGTGGATAGGTTTTATATCTAAGGCGTGATGAAATGTACTCAGGCCTAGTGTTTCTGCTGGTAATGTTGTATTCTGCGTCATGGTAACCACTAGGCCTATGTAATGCTGCTTTAAACAGCTCAACTCTTCAGGAAAACAATAATTCCAACACTGGCTTCACAAGCCATGTCACAATATCAGTCGAACCTGGGGCTGACTGGAGACAGTAAAATGACCGCAGGAACATTCCACTAACCAGCTCCTGTTGCTCTCGACCGAGGGGATTTCATTTGGAAAAACAGAAATAACCTTTCAGCTCCCACCCCCTTGGCTCACACTCAGTGAGTCAGGTGCTTGCTTTATGCAACTGAATTATGTTTTGGAAACCTACTCATCGCTGAGGTTGATCTCCTTTGAAACGCGTAATGTGAACACAGAGAGTGGTTTTGCACCTCCTTAAATAAACAGCCTTGTGATGGATGAGTCAAGTGTTCTTTGACTTTATGACGTGGTGTGGATGTGTACCATTCCATTGTTTAGCTGCACCGGAGATGGTGACTTGTTTCACTTGAGCTCTTCCCTCTGACATTAATTCCAGTGCAGTCATGCGGAGTTCTGTAATATAGACCACCTCAACATTCTAAGTGGAGAGCAATCCATGGAGAACCACGCAGACTGAAACAAGCATACAATTGTGGAATCTATTTGGTTACTCTCATGCAATTTATCTGTTACACCATGCACAGAAATATAATTTCAATTTTTTTATAATTCATTTCAAATACAAATTTTTTGATATTTCAGTGCAAACTAGGCTGTTCTCTATGCTATGACCTTAGTCCAGATCACCGAATTTAAGTTATGACCTATCTAGGGACCAGTTCATTCTTTAAAGGTTTATAAACTATAAGGTCCCAGGTCTTTGCGAAGAGAATAAAGTCACACGATTCTATGGTTTGAACAAATAACATTAAACTTTACTGTACAAAGTTAGAACAGGAATACAGTTTACACTACTGAAACAACTTATCTTCAAAATTCAAATAAAATTAAGCTCAGGTTAGTAGGTAACAGATCTACTGTGGTTGAAGGCCCCACAAAGCAAATCAATTAGATTAATTTAGGATACCTGGTCAGCATGGATGAGTTGGACTGAAGGGTCTGTTCCCATGCTGTACAATTCTATGACTCTTTGACTATAAATAGCAAACATGGTCAAGCCAAATCACAGAGATTTCTCAGCAACCTCCCAGATGTTAATGACACTGTAGCTCACAAAATCCCAGTAAAAATCTACAACAGATTCTACTTTTTAATTTTTAAAACACTTTTTCAGGTATTTTCAGACCTATCTCAAAAATCACTCCGTCATGGACAGACTTAATAACTGCTCATGTTCTGGTGCTCCTCCCTCCTTTCCCGGGACTACGCTCCCTGGATTGTTGGAACTGTACTTCAGCATCTGTTCGTAGGCACAAAATTCCAGCTTTTTCACAGACAGCTAGCTTCACTCAACTAGCATTGCCCTTAGAATTTTTTTATTGAGCCCCAATCTTGCTCAGTTGCGCCAAGAAATTATTGCCTGTGGACTTTGAACCTCCATTCTCTGTCACAGTGAATGATTAGTGGGATGTGAGCCCTAACTGAAAAACCTAGCTGCCTACCACCAGAGATGGTGATGGTTTAACCTGAGGGTCTCTGTGACTCAGGCGAGGGGAGAAGCTGAGAAGGAGATTCCTTTATGGTGACCATAATGGGTTTGGGAATTGAACCCATGTCATTCTGCATTACAAACCGGGTAACTGAGCTAACCGACCCCACGTTGAAAGTAATTAATTAGTCATACATCAAGACACCATGGGGACTGGATGAGATGTTTGTAAATTTCAGGTTCATGAATGCTCTGCAAGGTGTAACATTATAGTGCAGAAGACTGACTGTTTGGGTACAAAGGTAAAAAGAAGGATTGCAGATGCTGGAAACCAGAGTCTAGATTAGGTTTGGGTAGTGCTGGAAAAGCACAGCAGGTCAGGCAGCATCCGAGAAGCAGGAAAATCGACGTTTCGGGCAAAAGCCCTTCATCAGGCCTCTATTCCTGATGAAGGGCTTTTGCCCGAAACGTCGATTTTCCTGTTCCTCGGATGCTGCCTGACCTGCTGTGCTTTTCCAGCACCACTCTAATCTAGACCCTGTTTGGGTACAAAGTTCATGCAGTATTATTCGACTGAAATGGAAGACTGAAGCTGAGTGGGTTGGGAGGACTGGCTCGATGTTGCGAATGTCTCCACACGCTGAAACATAACAAATGTTTAAATAATTTGAGCAGGGCTTTATTACATCAACCCCATCAGGAGAGAACTGAATTCTCACCTGTAGAAAGTGTCATATCTTTCCCAGATGAGGATGTTGGAAGTGTCAGTTTGAATATAGAGACGGAACAAACAGCCCTCATTTCAGCTGCAGCTTCTCTCCAGGCTGGCGTCCAGGTTGGCTGATCAAGTAGCTCACTGGCAATAGTCCTGACCCCTGTGTGAACTGCCCTATTGCTGGATCTCTGCAGCAGGTATTCTTTTTTAAAATTATTGGTTGTGCACTGAGTATTATTTTCTGACCAGAGGCAGGGTGGAGCAATCATTCAGTGACCAAAAGCACCAGAAAAGGCCATTCAGCCTTCCGTTCCTGTTCTGCTATTCAACATTCAATTCTTGGCTGATCAGAAGGGCAATTGCTGGTGACGATACTGGCATACAGCTCATGCCCCTTGATTCAACATTACGTAGTTCCAACAGAAACACAGCAGTGCTGGCAGCAGCTGAGAAGAGACCCTGGTCACTGGACTCGCAAAATTAACCTTGTTTCTCCTTCCACAGAAGCTGCCAGCCCTGCTGAGTCTCTCCAGCACTTACAGCTTTCATTTGTTTCAGGACTCCAGCATCCACTGTTCTTTGTTTTATTATTTCATTCTAATTCCTGCTCATTCCATTGTTTTTTAAAACATTCCCACTTTGAATCGAATTGAATTTATTGCCACGTGTACCAAGGCAAAGTGAAATGCTTTGTCTTGCGAGCAATACAGGCAGATCGCAGAGTAGCATAGATAAGTAATAGGCAAACAGCAGCAAAAACAAAAACACAGGTACAGGTGAATGTTAAGAGTTTGTGAGTCCATTCAGTATTCTAACAACAGTTGGGTAGAAACTGTTTCGAAACCGGCTGGTGCGTGTGTTCAGGCTTCTGTACCTTCTCCCCGATGGTAGAGGTTGTAGAAAAGGAGAAAGTGAGGTCTGCAGACGCTGGAGATCAAAGCTGAAACTTTATTGCTGGAACAGCACAGCAGGTCAGGCAGCATCTAGGGAACAGAAGATCCGACGTTTCGGGCACATGCCCTTCTTCAGGAATGAGCAGAGAGTGTTCAGCAGGAGAAGATAAAAGGTAGGGAGGAGGGACTTGGAGGAGGGGAGTTGGAAATGTGATAGAACAGGAAATGACATCACCACAAACCCCAGGAACCGCATTCAGGAGAAATATATAAATAGAAAGCAGGAGACAACAGCTTCGCTTCACTTGGAGGTCGCCACTGGTGATGTTACCTAGCCAGGTAATGAAACATCTGGATATCAAACCTACAGCTCAGCGAGCAAACCTGAACTCTAGATTCTGTGACTCAATAAAGTTCCTTAGACAGCACCTTCCAAACCTACACTATGAAGTTCTCCTCTATGCCACTCACTATCCTGACTTGGAAATATATTGTCATTCCTTCAGTGTCACTGGGTCAACAACCTTAGAAATCCCTCCCTAACCATCAATGTGGGTGTTCCTATAGCCCAAAGACTGCAGCTGTTCACCAGCACCTTTTTGGGGGCAGTTAGGGATGGGCAATAGATGCTGGCCCAGCCAGTGATGGTCACATCCCTTGAATGAAATAAAGAAAATTAAAATGTCTGGATAATTGAAACATTTTTATTGCTGAGTCGAATTGAAAGTACTTGAAGATTCTGGGAGCACTTTGCAGTGTAGAGGCTGAAGGATATTTTCCCTCTGCAAGGTGACCTGTTCCAGACCCTACTGTGTGCAGAGTCTTACAGCATGAATGAGGTACCAGCCTGCATTGTGCTGGCATGTTGCAATGTCCTGCCTTTAGGAATGAGAGCAACATCTGAAATGACAGGGAGCAGAACAATAGGAGGTTCACTAATATGCATTTCCTCCTGGTGTCCTACTTCTAGTGTCCTGTGGATGTATGTTTAATTCCTTTGCCCTGACCGTAATTTCTTACGAAGTCAATTACCTCAAATGCTTTCAGGCTTCCCTTTGTAGAAGAGAAGGCCAGCGCTGGCAGATAGCAAGTGCCGACAGCTCTATGATTGCTCCATCGACTCTTAAGGGAAGGATTCTTAACTGTATGTTGCAGCCAAAGAATACAGCAAGCTTGTGGTGAACAAATTAGCTGTCAGGTTCCTTACATTACAATAGTGACAATACTCGAAAATGCCTTAACTGGCCGTAAATTGGGAAGTCCCGCGGTTGTTGGTTGATTGTTTTATTGTTGTCATATGTACTGAGATACAGTGAAAAGTGCCGTTTTGTGTGCTATCCAGGCAGTTTGTACCATATAAACTGCATCAGGGTAACAGATCAGAGAGCAGAATACAGTGTCACAGCCACAGAGAAGGTGCAGAGAAAGAGAGAGAGATCAAAATTAACATTTGGGAAAGGTTGTGAAAGGTGGCAAGTGAATGCAAGTCTTTCTTTCATTCCTGTTGGATCTGGAGTTCTAGAAAACGCTGGTTTGCCCTCAACTGATGTTTGTTGTCCATTTCCGGGGACTGCGCAGTAAGGATGTGTTAAGGCATAAGGGAGACTGAAGCAGGATTCCAGTACTGAGTACTGAGGGAGCTCAGTTTGAGGATAGATTGAAGATATTGCGGCTGTTCCCCTGGGAGAGAAAGTTAAGGGAAGATTTGACTGAGGTTTTCTGAGAGATTTGGGATCTGGACAGAGTAGATAGGAACACAGGGACGTGAGGAGGCCATTCAGCCCCTTGAGCCTGCTCCACCATCAAATGAGATCGTGACTGATCTGTGGCCTATCTCCATAGACCTGCATTTGACCCCTATCCCTTAATACCTCTGCTTAACAAAAATGTATCTATCGCAGACAACTGCTCAGCTATTTGTGGTCAAGAGTTCTGAACCTCTACCATGCTTTGAATTTAGAAATGTTCTCACTGACAGGAAGGGATGAGAACTAGAGGACACAGATTTAAGATGATTGTCAAATGAAACAAGACCAACATGGGGACACCCTATTGTACGCTGTAAATTAGCATCTGATATGCAGCACCTGCAAGAGTGGTGGAGGCACATTCAATCATGACTTTCAAAGAGAACTGGATAATTATTTAAAGGTAAAAAGTGTGGGGAGTGTGCTAAGAGGTTAGGAAGTGGAACCAAATGAGTTAGACATACAGAGTGCTAGCACAGACATGACAAGCCAAATGGCCATTGGTTGTCTTTCATTGGTCCAAGATTATAAATAATTAAATTTTAACCGTGAAAGGGTTAAAGCTCATTGATTTTAATCCAATGTGCCAGGCAAACTGGGGCGGCATGGTGGCTCAGTGGTTAGCACTGCCGCCTGACAGCGCCAGGGACTCGGGTTCGATTCTGCCTTGGGCAACTGTCTGTGTGGAGTTTGCACATTCTCCCCGTGTCTGCGTGGGTTTCCTCCGGGTGCTTTGGTTTCCTCCACAGTCCAAAGATGTGCAGGTTAGGTGAATTGGCCAGGCTAAATTGCCCGTAGTGTTAGGTGAAGGGGTAAATGTAGGGGAATGGGTCTGGGTGGGTTGCTCTTCAGAGGGTCGGTGTGGACTTGTTGGGCTGAAGGGCCTGTTTCCACACTGTAGGGAATCTAATCTAATCTAATCAAACTGCATTAGGTCAATATCCTGATATAGCTAAGCTGACAGTGCAACTGTGAACATGATCACCTGGAACACTTACACACATGAGATGTTCTTTGCTAATTAGTTCTGAGCTCCTTACAGACAAA
The DNA here is from genome assembly GCF_004010195.1 of Chiloscyllium plagiosum. Classification (NCBI taxonomy): domain Eukaryota; kingdom Metazoa; phylum Chordata; class Chondrichthyes; order Orectolobiformes; family Hemiscylliidae; genus Chiloscyllium; species Chiloscyllium plagiosum. The sequence continues at coordinate 36,492,049 of NC_057743.1, forward strand.
GCAAATGATATATCCTCTAGCTGTGACCCTATTATAACATTTCCGTGATTCTACATGTTGGAGAAGCTAAGTTCATTCAACTCCGACTAAATGCAAACATTTGAATCATATTGCAGTGAAATGTTTAGGAAGCACAGAGTAATTGTTGTAGATCATTGAATAAGGATCTTAAAAGGAGCACACCACAGAGCTATATGGCTGATTGGATGTGAGCTCCTTTGATCTTAATGTATCCTTGCTGTAATCTTCAACTGCCCTTGGAGACATCACATAAATCACGTCATTGACCAGATTTCCTACTTAGTGGGTGGTCAGGTTTATTTGCATTACAAGGCACAGGCAATCCATAATTTACTGAGAAGCCACTAGCAAATCTTCCGCTTGGGAGGTTAGTCATCCGAATAATAACAGGAGCAAGTGAACTGGAAAGGAGCCACTTGGGCACAGTTTCTGCTGACTTTATAATGTGGGGAATCCTTGGTCGACCCAGGGTTGGGAAGGCTGCTTCTTAAAGTATTTTGTGGGACACATTTCCAAAGAAAATCTTGGTTCTTGATAAAAGATCCTACGACAGTATTCAGAGAGGAATGGGACAGTGGAGCAGAAATGATGTAGGGCTAATGGACTCCAACTGGGTTATACTTGGTACAATTCTCTGGGATGGCTCAGCCAACTTTCCTCTGTTAATCAACGTGACTAAAAATAGGTCAACTGGTTCCTTATTCTTTGTGTGATCTTGCTGCGCATAACATGGTTGCCACATTCATATATCTGTCATCATGAATTTGTAGGCAAAGTGTATTGGGAGATTTGAGAGAAGGAACTACTGACTATTGACTTCCTTGTTTCGTTTTGCAGATTTTGTCGAAACATGTGGTGCTGGAAAAGCACAGCCGGTCAGGCAGCATCTGAGAATCAGGAGAGTCAACATTTTGATCATAAGCGCTTCATCAGGAATGAGGATGAAGAGCTTATGCTTGAAACGTCGACACTCCTGCCCCTCGGATGCTGCCTGACCTGCTGTGCTTTTCCAGCACCACACTTTTCGACTCTGATCTCCAGCATCTGCAGTCCTCACTTTCTCCCTTTGCAAATTTGGTGCCAGGTAACTGGTATCTTCAAGAAGGAAATGTGTTTGGTGGTGAATCACTGAACTGAAAATGTGTTGCTGGAAAAGCGCAGCAGGTCAGGCAGCATCCAAGGAGCAGGAGAATCGACGTTTCGGGCATGAGCCCTTCTTCAGGGCTCATGCCCGAAACGTCGATTGTCCAGCTCCTTGGATGCTGCCTGACCTGCTGCGCTTTTCCAGCAACACATTTTCAGCTCTGATCTCCAGCATCTGCAGTCCTCACTTTCTCCTAGGTGAATCACTGAAGGTGAGGTGAGTGTTGGATGACTGCAGTGCAGAGAAACTTCTCAAAGTTGCTCTGTCAGTGATTCAGATTAGGATGAGGTGATGTCCATTCAGAGAACATGAAATTGGACTTGGAAAGGATTCTCAAACTCATGGAACTTCACCAACATCTAAAAATGGTCCAACTCGTCAGTTTCAAAGAGGAGCGAGAGTTTCTGATTGGATTGAAAGCGCCAGCGTCTGTTTGATTTCAATCTGAGATTGTTCAGGTTGTCATTGTACAAGTACACATTACGATATGTCCATTTAAAGTGGGATACATGTATGTATACAGCTGAAATTTCATTGAGTTGTATACTTTATTCCATTAGATAATACATTAAATTACTCTTTGAGTGCAAATACTATTCTGCACTGTTTACTGTTTCAAAATCCTGGAATTCCCTCCCCAAGGGTTTATCTATCGCACACGCACTGCAGCAGTTCAAGAAGGCAGTTCACCCTTGCCTTCTCAAGGGGCAACTAGGGACGGGCAATAAATGTTGGTTCAGCCAGTGACACCCACATCCACAAGTAAACTTAAAAGGAGCGGCCAAAGTAGTGAGAATAAGTGACCAATGTTTTTTTATCCAGCAGTATTGGGTGAGTAATAAATGCTTGTGTAATTGGCAGCAAGTTTCAAACAAAGATGAGGAGGAATGACTTCTGTCAAAGGATCAAGAATCTCTAGAATTCACTGCCCCAGAGTGCAGTGGATGCTAGGACATTGAATAAATTTTAGGAGGAGATGGACAGATATTTAATTAGCAGCAAGTGAAAGGGTTATGGAGAGCGGGGCTTAGAAAGGGTTATGGAGGGTGGGCTTGTAAGTTGGATTGAGGCTAAAGTAAGATCAGGCCATGGTTATATAAATTGGAGGAGCTGGCTTGAGGGGCTGAATTGCTCTCAGTTCTTAAACTCTTCCCCATGAAGTGCCATCTGCATCAGTCAAAGAGTCTCAGTTTGACATTGGATCAGAGGGATATCCATTAGTGGAGCACCCTTCAGTGTCCCACACAGTGACAGTTTGAATTATGTGCTGTTGTGATGATTTTGATGTTGACCCCTAATTTTCTAACCTAGAGACAAAACAACATCTGAACCTTCACATTCATGGCAGTTGAGTAGTCATTGGCTAGGACAGAAGTGGGCATTGCGGCAAAAGGATACATTTTGTGAAAGCTCTTTGTTTTGCACTCATCAGGACATTTTGCAAGAACACAAATTCAAGGAGAAAATAAACACTTATGCTGAATGAGAGGAGTGTGCTGATTGATGAGCAAGTGGACGTTGATTGGTCGCTGTGTTGTCGTGGAGAATGTACCAATAATGCTGATTGACAGTGATCAGGCAGGACTTGTTTTAAATTTTAATCAATGCAGATTTGACTCTAATTGGTATGATCATTTCCCTGAGAAATAAACCAGCAAGTGACAGTCAATTACTTTGCTGAGTTGAAACAGGAGCAGCAAAGAAGAGGGCTCTGTGCATTAATAGAACAGGTACACACAAGTGTGCCACACAACAAGCCTGACTGACAACGCTAAATTGGCTCTGGTTTGGCTTGCTCAGATCTTTCAGAGGATGGTTAAGAGGCAGCCATGTTACTGTAGGCCTGGAGTCATATGTCATAGACAGGTACAGCACAGAAACAGGCCCTTCAGTCCAACTCGTTCATGCCAACCAGATATTCTAACTTAATCTAGTCCCATTTGCCAGCACTTGGCCCATATCCCTCTAAACCCTTCCTATTCATCCTGATGCCTTTTAAATGTTGCAATTGTACCAGTCTCGACCACATCCTCTGGTAGCTCATCCCATACACGCACCATCCTCTGTGTGAAAGCGTTGCCCTTAGGTCCCTTTTATATCTTTCTCCTCTCAACATAAACCTATGCCGTCTAGTTGTGGACTCCCCTGACCCCAGGGAAAAGACTTTGTCTATTTACCCTATCCATGCCCCTCATGGTTTTATAAACCTCTATAAGGTCACCCCTCAGCCTCTGACACTCCAGGGAAAACAGCCCCAGCCTGTTCAGCCTCTCCATCTAGTTCAAACCCTCCAACCCTGGCAACATCCTTGTAAATCTTTTCTGAACCCTTTCAAGTTTCACAACAAACTGCTGATAGGAAGGAGACCAGAATTGCACACAATACTCGAAAAGTGCCCTATCCAATATCCTCTACAGCTGCCAATTGTTGCGAAAACCTATCTGATTCACTAATATCACCCCCTCCCCGACCCCACCTCCCCCTACATGTGTAGGTGAGGCCAGGTCAGGACATTAGTGAAGCCAGATGTGTTTGCACAACGATTAATGATGGTTTCATGGTCACCCTTACTGAGGCGAGCCTTATATTTCAGATTTGTCGATCAATTGAATCCTAGTTCCCCCACTTGTCACAGTGGGATCAGAATCCACCTCTGGATGCCACCATCTCAGATTTATAGCTGGCAAAGTGAGCAATGCACAAAACCTCCAATGCTGGCACCGACGTTAGGTCACGAGGGGATTCAACCAGACACTTCCAAATCGTATCCCCAAATCCTCCAGTCTAAACAAATGGTAGAACATGTTCAGAGGACCAATTGGTCTACTCTTGCTCCCAGTTTATACCTCTGCATGTCGCTAGGATTCTTCAGTCTGCAATAGTCCATTTTTCATAGAATCATAGAAACCCTACAGTGAGAAGCAGGCCACTTGGCCCATCCAGTCCACAACGACCCTCTGAAGAGTATCTGACCCAGACCCATTCCATCTCCATAACCTTGCATTTCCCATGGCCAATCCACCTAACCTGCACATACAGTCATTGAGTCCAGAAGTTATACAAGAGCCCTTGGTCTAACCAGTCCATGCCAAACAAAATTCCAAACTAAACTAGTGCCACCTGCCTGCTCCTGACCCATATCCCTCCAAACATCTTTTTAAAATTTCAGAAACATACTTTATTCATAAAAAATATATGCACACAGTCACTGAAGAGGGTTGCTTTTGGATGGTAGCAAATGAAGAAAAGAAACAAACATTGAAGTTTGACTCTATCAACCCAGGCATCACTTGTAAAAGATTATATTTAGATATATTTGAGGCACCAGGAGAGTCAAATAACTGAATGGACCCCAATTTACCTTCAGCAGAAAGCCCTCAGACGGTGCTCTCTCCCCACTGTGCCTTGGCGGCAGCTACCCCAGGCTTTAGTGCGTCCCTCAGAACGCAGTCCTGAACCTTGGAATGTGTCAGTCTGCAAAACTCGGCCAGTGTCAACCCCTTGTTCTGAAAGATCGACAGGCTTTGGGCAGACCAAAGAGCATCCTTCACCAAGTTGGTGGTCCTCCAGGTGCAGTCGATCTTTGTCTCCGTGTGCGTCCTGGAGAACAGGCCGTGTAGCAGAGTCCCACGTCATGGAGCTGCTTGGACAAATCTTGACACAGACCACTACATTTTCCTGCAGCCTTCCTTTGCAAAGGAGATATGTGACAGTCTGTAGGACATCCCCACCCCCTCCCACATCCGCTTCAAGGGCAGCGCGTGGTGGTGCAGACAGACCGGGCATAAGGGAAGGATCTCACAGGCAGTGCCCTTCTCCCCACCAGCCAAGCGATGGCTTGGTGCTTGTCAGAAAGATCTGATGATGAGGCATTCTGCTCAGACAGGATCCAACTTCCTCCTTTTCCCTCGTCAATGCTAATATTTCTAGGGAGCGCCCTGAGAATGGGTCCTGTTCACAGGGGTCTGTCAGTGTGTGTGAGTAGTCAAGATGGGTATTCAACAGTACAGTCACTGTTGCAAACTCTGCAGCCTATTTCTACCCAGCATCCTCCCCAAAATGAGCAGATAACGTTTATTGGTTTGTGGATGGCCAGCATACTGAAGATATAGTTCCAGATCGCCAGAAGAATGTAGTGTAATGTTTACATTCACCAATGATCACATACAAGGTGCTGTGATAGAAAGACAGTGCAGCACTCCGTCAACACTGTACGGGAGTGATGCACTAGATGTTAGGCTTCACCCTTGGGAGTGGTAATTAGCCTCAGACATCCCTTTCACTATCGAGGCAAAATGTGCCGTTAACACACCATGCAGTATTGGGACAGAGAGAGCATGCCATGTCATATCTGCCTGGAAAACAGGAACACTACAATGCCTCAGTTTGCTTATGAAACAACTGTAAATGCATTTTGATGTAATCGTCTTTGTTGGACAGTTGGTTTGTCATGCAGAGTACTGCCAACAGTGCAGGTTCAATTCCTGGACATGCTGATCTCACCATGAACACCCCGCATTCTTGGCCTTGCCTGAGTTGTGTCTCCCTCTGTCGTCCTCTGGGACTATGGCAGCTTTACCTTTACTTACTGTGGAGCACTTTGATATGCTTCTGAGATAGGACATTCTCTCCATTGCAAAGTCAAAGTTGGGCTGTTTGCTGACCATTACTCAATGTTCAGCAACATTTGCCACTCTCCAGATATTCAAGCAGCCCCGTGACTAGATACAGCAAAACCAAAAACAACATCCAGGCTTGTGTTGACAAGTGCCAGGCAATGATCATCTCCAACAAGAGAGACTCTAACCATCACCCTTGACATTCAGCGGTATTACCATCACTGAGTCCCCTCGATCAACATTCCAAGGGTCTCCATCTGAGTTACAAAAGCTGTGCTCCCTCTCTATTAATCCCCCAACTTCAGAGCAACTCACCCCCACCCCAAGTCTCTGCCCACCCCATTCCATCCCCACTCCCAAAGGCATGTCCCCACCTCTATCCCCACCCCAACTCCAAAAAGGCCTTTCCCTAACCCCACCCACACTCCCACCGGTCTTCCCTACCCCAACTCCTACAGGCCTTTCCTCTCCCCATTCCCACGCCCACTGTCACAGACTTTTCCCTACCCCGACTCCCCCTCCTCCCCCATTCCCAACCCAACTCCCACTGGCCTTTCCCCACCCCCACTCCCATAGGCATTTGTCCACCACCTCCAACCCCCTTCCACAGGTCTCTCCCTTCCTCTACTCCCACTCCAACTCCCACAGGCCTTTCCCCACTCCCACTCCCACGCATCTTACCCCTCCGTGCCTCTCCCCCTGATGTCACTGAGGGGGTCATGACCATTCTCAAGAAGTGGAATCATGGTGGGAAGCCATTTGGGACGCTCTGTATTGGAATGAGTGGGGTCAGCGATCATTGATCCCAAATGGATTATCGAGACTGTCGGAAGTGAAAGAAGTCAGGATTGGGGAGGGAGGGGGAGTGACAAAGAAAATCTGACAACAATATGCAAAGCCCCCCCAAAACACCATATCTTGCCCAGTTATTGAAGGATCCAACTAAATTAACAGAAGGAAATGAGACAAAAGCAGGTTATTCTTTCCCTTGTTCCTTCCAACCTCACATCTGAACAGAATTTTAGAAAATTATTGTAGGTCAATCCAGAGATTAATCCACAGATATCCAACAGCAAATTTACCCAGAAAACTCACTTTTAAGTGGTATTAGTTGCTTGTAATAACATCCTGTACAGAAAAGGAATATCACGCAAGTAAATACTATTCTCTAATTTTTCAGTTTCGAACTGTCAGATTGTGGGTTTCCATTTTACGAGCTGTTCCTTCTCACACTATGTTGCTATAAAAAAAGACTGATTTCAAGAATCTACTTCAGCTATAAGTAGTATTACCAGCTGTCTAGACGTGGTCAGGCACTTTGACATTGTAATAAATTAAACTCAGTTTGCTTTTCACCCCCAGCAATAAAAGTCAAATAACTCTGCTTGATTCCTTGCTCAACAGAAAAACAGAACCTCTTGCATTTCGCTGGCAATCGATCATTTACCTCTACTCGGACTTACAGCTTAAAGCTGAATAAAGGATCGTGAAGGGATTTCACCCCAGAATTGGCTTCCTGCATCTCTCTTTGATGGAGCCACATTGAACTAAGCCCTTGTTTGATTCATTGATGCGTTACACACCCCTTTCTCTTTGCAGGTTAGGAAGGCAATATCATACAATATCATTCACTCATAGAGTTCCTGCAATCTTCTTCCTGACCTCTCTGCCCCCACCCCACTCCGGCCTATCACCCTCACCTTGACCTCCTTCCACCTATCGCATTTCAACGCCCCTCCCCCAAGTCCCTCCTCCCTACCTTTTATCTTAGCCTGCTGGACACACTTTCCTCATTCCTGAAGAAGGGCTTATGCCCGAAACGTCGATTCTGCTGCTCCTTGGATGCTGCCTGACCTGCTGCGCTTTTCCAGCAACACATTTTCAGCTCTGATCTCCAGCATCTGCAGTCCTCACTTTCTCCTACGACTCCAAAGACCCAGGTAACATTCCAAAGAGTTGGGTTTGAATACCATCCTGGCAAAGAATGGGATTTGAATTCAATATAACTCTGGAATTCAGAGTCTAATAGAGCCATAGTCATAGAGATGTACAGCACGGAAACAGACCCTTCGGTCCAACTCATCCATGCTGACCCAATCTGATTACTGTGAAATGATAATCGGAGAAAAACCCATCTGGTGCCCTTAGGGAAGGAAACTTCCGGCTTAGGCATGACTCCAAACTCGCAGCAATGTCGTTGATTCTTAAACAGCCCTCAGGCAATGAGGGATGGATCTTGAATGATGTTCTGGCCAATGATGCCCACATTGTATGAATCAAACAAACATAGTATTTGGCTCAAAGGCAGCATTTTACTGTTCAGAATATGATTACTAATTTTTTTTCTTCATACAATATCATTCACTCATAGAATCCCTACAGTGTGGGGAGAGGCCTTTCAGCCCTTCGAGTCCACACCCACCCTCCAAAGAGCAACCCACCCAGACTCAATCCCCTATCCAAAGCCTGCATTTCCCTTGGCAAGTCCACCTGCACAACCCTGAACACTAGGGGCAATTTAGCATGGCCAATCCACCAACCTGCAAATCTTTGGACTGTGGGAGGAAAAATGGAGCACCTGGAGGAAACCCACGCAGACTCAGGGAGAAGGTACAAACTCCACACAGACAGTCGCCCAAGGGTAGGATCAAACCGTGGTCCTTAGTTGTTGTAAGGCAGCAGTGCTAACCACTGAGCCACCATGCCACACCACCCAAATGCGTTCCCCCATTGTGGCCACTCATTGGAACTAGGGGATCAGTTAGCTCAGTTGGCTAGACAGCTAGTTTGCAATGCAAAATCATGCCAACAGCGTGGGTTGAATTCCTGCAGTGACTGAGGTTATAATGGACTCTCCTTACCAACCCTGCCCCTTGGAGAAAGTGAGGACTGCAGATGCTGGGGATCAGAGCATAAAAATGTGTTGCTGGAAAAGCGCAGCAGGTCAGGCAGCATCCAAGGAGAAGGAGAATCGTCGAAGAAGGGCTTATGCCCGAAACGTCGATTCTCCTTCTCCTTTGATGCTGCCCGACCTGCTGCGCTTTTCCAGCAACACATTTTTAAACCCTGCCCCTTGCCAGAGGCATAATGACCCTCAGGTTGAATCACCACCAGTCATCACTCTAGGAGAGAGAAACTATATGGTCAGGTAAGACTGTGGTAACTTTACTCACATTCAGTAGGACATTCAGTACCTTCTGTGTTTTCTTAAAACGTGGTTGATCCGCCCATTGCCTGTATCTATCTGCAGGGGTTCTGAAACTCCTTTTTAAAAAAAAAACTTACACTAATATAACACCTTTCATTTCCAAAGTGCACTGAGTCAGTTCAGCCTCTTTCATACTGTAGTCACTGCTCTGCAACTTGGCAGTTTGTACACAGCCCAATTCACACAAACACCATTGACGATAATAATCTGATTAGCTGTTTTTGTGTCAACTGCAAGATAAATAATGAGAATTAGAATGAGGTGTTATTGTCACATGTACTCAAGTGCAGGGATATAGGAGTACAGTGAGAAATGTACAAAGGTGTCATTTCCAGCTACACCTGAGACACAAAGTGCCCAGGTACAACATCTTAGGTTTAAGTTAGAAAACAAAAGAAATAAAATTAAAAGTGCAGTGTTATGGTCTAAATCCAAGAAAAGAAAAACATCAAAGCAGACAGACTTAAGGCACTGAGCTGCCCACTCATGCTCCTTGTTCTTTAGTAAAGGCGCTTTGTATATGCATGAATGTTATTGTTGTTATATAACTGTTTTATCAACTGGAAATCCACAAGTGCATTGGATGGAGATGAGCAAACAAGGTTCCCTTTGCCATTTGCAGTCATTTCAACTGTCCCTAAACCTTCTTCACTCAATCAAACTTTGAGACAGCAACAAGTCTGATCTACCCAGTTGTAAAGATCTGACACAGTTTGCATTTATGTAACACCTCACCAATGATGGCTCCAGGCTTTTCACACAGTGAAGTCTTTTTAAGAGCAGTAGCTGCTTTGGCAGGGGCCGATTGGCTGAACACTTTAGCTATTTTAAACGATCACAGCTTGAAATTTCAGCCAAGGTTCCCATTTCTAAGGTATCTAGTGGAAGTCAGTTATGTATTTACGAGAGGTTTGCTTTACTGTTTCCTAACCTACTTGGATTTTTCAGGGAGGGAAGGAGAGCAAGAAGGCGATTGGTATTTCGCAATGTGACATCTAGCTTGGCGTAATGGCCTAGATTAGAGTAGTGCTGGAAAAGCACAGCAGGTCAGGCAGCATCTGAGGACTAGGAAAATTCTTGTTTCGGGCAAAAGCCCTTCTTCAGGACTGAAGGCAGGGAGTCTCCAGGCTGGAGAGAATGCCTCATCTTCCGCCTCGGAACACTTCAACCCAGGGCATCAATGTGGACTTCACCAGTTTCCTCATTTCCCCTCCCCCCACCTTACACCAGTTCCAACCTTCCAGCTCAGCACCATCCTCATGTCCTGTCCTACCTGCCAATCTACCTTCCCACATTTCCACTCCATCCTCCTCTCTGACCTATTACCTTCATCCCCACCCCCATCCACCTATTGTACTCTTTGCTACCTTCTCCCACTCCCACACCCCTCTCATTTATCTCTCCACCCTGGAGGCTCCCTGCCTTCAGTCCTGATGAAGGGCTTTTGCCCAAAACGTCAATTTTCCTGCTCTTTGGATGCTGCCTGACCTGCTGTGCTTTTCCAGCACCACTCTAATCTAGGCTCTGATTTCCAGCATCTGCAGTCCTCACTTTTGCCATGGCATAAAGGCCTCCCAGCTTGGCGTAATGGCCTACCGATTTGGTGTAATGGCCTCCCAGCTTGGTGTGGCGTCCTTTCGACCCAGCGGGGCGGTCTTCTGGTGGTCCTTGGTTGTCTCTCAGCCTGGCATGACCTCAGCATGGACTCAGTCTCAAGGTAATTCCGGAGAGATCTCCCAGATCATGAACCTTGAGGTGAAGACTGGTCCAGAAGGCAAGGTGCCAGCGTGGTCTGTGTTGGAATAACCCTGTTCTGAACTCTCTTTCTACAATGCTGAACTTTTTACATTTCCACTTTTCTAAGATTTTGTAACTGAAGAAGCTGTTGCTAGATACCTTTCTACTTAAGATGGTCCTGTCAATGGTGACTTATTAAGTTTTCTCTGTATCCCTTCCAGTTCACACAATAATAAAGCTGGTTCTATTCTATTCTATTCAAGTTAATTCAATTCTATTTTTTGCACCTATTTTCTGAACTGCAGAGATTTTAATCTATAACCTGTTTTAAAACATATTCCCCAAATTAAAGTACATGAATTCAATGGTTCATGGCCAAGCTCAAACATACAGTGGGAGAATCCAACTACATGAGAATTAGGAACATAAGAACTTGGAGCGGGCGTAGGTCATTCAACTCTCAAGACTGCTTTGCAAATTACATTGCATTTTGATTGTAATGCAACATTTTTGCCTCAGAACTGCCTCCCTTTGCATGCAAGGAACAGTGTGGCACTATCCAACAGGCAACGACAAGTGACTTTACAAAAAAGGGACAGTTTCTGGGAAGCATTGCTGGGGTGTGATCAGACAACGTATCAATAAAGGAGATGCTAGAAAGGGTGAACAAAAACGTAGTGAAGGAAATAGGTTCTGAGTCTATCTTTATATAGATATTTTTATTGAAAATTTAACATACTTTTACAAGTTTACAAAAGAAAACTAAAAAAAACCCAAGTATAAACATTGATCTACAGTTAAATCTTAAATAAATGATAACTAAAGTCTGTCAAACAAGAAAACAGAAATACCAAGAGAAAAAAAAGACAAAACTCAACTAACTACTCATCTAACTTACAACTAACCAGAGTGTATCATTAAAATTCTTACATTATTCAAGAGAAAAAAAACCCAACGGATAATACATAAATTGAGCAGTGATATACATGCTCGGAATGTGTTAACATCAGATCACAACAAAACCCGTATTCGTGCGGGATTCCTCTCCCAGGGAGCCCGGACCAGCCAGGTTCACCCTCTCAATTAAATAAAAGCCCTTGTAGGATGACCGAGATATCGGTATTTGTGTAATTCAAGAAGGGCTGCCATATTTTTATGGAATAATTTGGTTTTTCTCCTGGTGCACCATATTTGTAAGGAAGTCAGGGGTTCAAATATTCCATAATTATTCTGTGCCAACTCGAAAGTCCATGGGGGCCCCTCAGCCACCCAGTTTACCAAAATGTTTTTCCCTGCACAGAAAGAGAGAATGGAAAACAATCTCTTCCCTGTCGTAATTTCAGGTGTTCTTTATCCAATAAGTGTGTCTCCTATAGGAGAGCTATCTCTTTCTTGAGGTTTGATAATATTCTCCTCCTTTTGATTGGTGAATGACTCCCCTAGACATTCCAGGTGCACCATTTAATCGACCGATCATCCATAATCACCTGGCAAGTCCGAACCCCCCCACCGGGAGAAGAAACCCAATCCAAAACATCCCGAGCATAGAGCATATAAAATTCACAAAAATAAAAGCTCTTTAATACATTCAGATGAATATAATAAAAAATTATTTCTAAATAATAAAAAAAAGTATAAAACGTATTTAAATGGCGATCTTCCCCCTTATTCCCAGGGGGCATCACTTCTTTTCCAAAAAAACCCATCATAACCTCTCCCAACCAGTGCCCCACCCTTGACCCAGGCATGGGATAAAGAAAATTCAAGTATACTACTTAACTAGAACTAACAGTGAGTACCCTATCCCCCACCACCCCCACCCACACCAACACCTGGATATATTTGGTAATGTTAATACCATATATGAACACATATGACTACAAAGTTACAGTCTCAGCAAATAATAATTAAATATAGCAATACAAAATAACAGAGGAAAACAACCCCGCTCGCAAGGACAAAGATAAAATAGGATAAGGTAGCCACCTTCCCCCCCATCTACATTAACTAGACCCCCTGGCGATATATATATATATATATATATAAAAAGGGGGGGAAAGAAAATCGCGAAGTAAAGAATGAATAAATAAACCCTTCTTCCCACCCCCTGGAGATAATGTTAAACAGTAAGGTAATGAAAGGATAAAAAAGGGGGGTAAACCGGGGTGGGGGTAGGGCAAGACAACATCAACTAACTCTTATAATTTATCTAAGAGAGTCCAAAAGTTCCTTGGCCTTCTCTGGTGATCTGAAGTTATACACGGACCCTTCATAGCTGAAGCGTAGTATAGCTGGGTAGCGCAAGGAGTACTGAATGTTTAAATCCCTTAAATGCTTCTTCGCTTCATCAAACACCTTCCTCTTTCGGACCAAAGCTGGGGAAAAGTCCTGAAATAACATAATCTTGGATCCTTTATAAGTCATGGCTTGGGGATCTTTCCCAAGATTTCTGGAGGCTTCCAAGAGCATCTGCCTCACCTTATAGCTCTGCAGCTGGAACAGGACTGGGCGGGGGCGCTGGTTCAAGCCGGGCCCGCCTATTGCAACCCGGTAGGCCCATTCCACCCTTACCTGGCCTGATCCAGCCTCCAGATTTAACAGCTGTGGAAGCCACTTTGCAAGGAACCTTGTAAGCTGGCCTTCTTCTTCCCGTTTGGGAAGGTCCAGCAAACGGATATTTTTTCGACGACCTTGATTCTCGAGGTCTTCAATGTGATTCTCTAAGGTCCGGACTTGCTGCTCGAGAGTCCGGACCCAATCCACGGCCAATTCTGTAATGGCCTCGGAGGTTGCGGCCTTTAGCTCCGCCCCTCCGACTCGGCACTCAATTTCTTCGATGTCTCAGTCGTGCTTTTGCAGCGTGGCCGAGAGTGAGTCCCATCGGCTCCGGGACTCTTCAATGAAGGCGCCGATCTTCGCAGTGAGTTTGGAGATTATTTCCACAAGGCTCGCCACTGTAGGTAAGTCCCCCGGGGCGGCTGCGGACGCCTCAGCTGCACCTGGAGAGGGGAGGGGAGGGGTTCCTGCCTGCTGAGAGCTGCGGGCTCCCTTCCCTTTAGTCATTTTTACAGGAGACTGAACTGTTTAAATTTAGTACTGAACCACTAATTACATTAAGTAAAACCTATTTTAAATGATTTGGTAAGTGTGGTGGAGGAGGGTGGCCCACTTTGCCTAGGTCTTGGGAGGAGCACTGTAGACTCAGACTTGCTGTGTCGCCGCCAACTTGGATCTCCATCTGAGTCTATCTTAAAGGAACAGAGAGCTGTGAAGCAGAGAGATCTAGGGAAAGGATTCTGGAGATTTCAGACCAAGTTGCTAATCCCATGGAGTGAGGGTAGTGGGTTTAGAGTTGGACGAATACAGAGATTGAGAGGGTTGGAGGGTAGAAGGGGGTTACAAAATAGGGAGGAGTAAGTTGAAGCCAAGGTTAGAAGGAAGTATTACTCGATTCCCAAAGCATGGTATAGGTAGAAAGTTCAGGCATAATGTCACCCAAGGTGACACTGATTTGATTCACCAGCTGGTTCCTTAATGAGTTGGCTGGTCAGACCCTGGTACCTGCGAATTGCAGGCAGTGCCAGACGGAGCTAACTGTTGACCGTGTACCCACCAGAGGCGATAAAATGTGGAGCTGGAAAAAGCACAGTCGGTCAAGCAGCCCTGATGGAGGGTCCTGGCTGAAATGTCGGCTCTCCTGCTCCTCTGATGCTGCTTGACATGATGTACTTTTCCCAGCTCCACATTCTATCGACTCGGATTTTCCGGCATCTGTAGTCCTCATGATCCCCATTTACCCATCAAAGCCTTGGGAAGGATTCAAGCTACAGGGGACTGAGGCCATAGAAACATAGAAAACAGGAGCTAGAGTAGGCAATACGGCCCTTTGAGCCTGTTCCCCCATTCGATATGACCATGGATGATCATCCAACTTAGTTCCCTGTTTCCGTTTTCTCCCCAAACCTGTTGATCCCATTAGCCCCAAGATCTATATCTTACTCTGTTTTTAAAACATTCAGTGTTTTGTTCTTAACCGCTTTCTGTGGCAGAGAATTCCACAGGCTCACTATCCACCTGGTGAATAAATTTGTCTTAATTTCAGTCTTCAATGGCCTACCCCATACCCTAGGCAAAAGTGAGGACTACAGATGCTGGAGATCAGAGTCAAGATTAGAGTGGTGCTGGAAAAGCACAGCAGGTCAGGCAGCATCTAAGGAACTGATGAAGGGCTTATGCCTGAAACGTCGATTTTTCTGCTCCTTGGATGCTGCCTGACCTGCTGTGCTTTTCCAGCACCACCCCCATACCCTTGCTTGTGATCCCCAGTTCTGGCTGCAGAAGTGGGTAACAGGAGCACCGGCCCTCAACAGCATGCTGTCTTCTCATTCCCGTCCCACCACCAAGCGCTGAGCGAGGGACAAATCCCTTTCCTCTGAGAGGGCCTGTTTCTCAGGCTTCCCCTGTGGTGTGTGCCCTACCCACCAGTGGCTGAACACTGGCAGTGTTTGGGTGAGTCTGTTTGCCATTTGATGCTCTTGTGCCTGTCCCACTGAGTGCCAGGTGAGCAGCTTTGCAGGTATATTTACTTCCTTAATTCTACTGACTTCCCGTACTGGTGAGTAAGAATAGGGTCTGCTAACTGTCACAATGAAGACGGTAATGCAACACGGAGCTGAGGTTCTACAACTCACCTTTAAAACGTGTTTACCAATGACAGGAGAAACAAAGGCACTAGAATTGTAGGAGCAAGAATAGGCCATTCAGCCCTTAGAGTCTGCTATGCCATCTGACTGGCCTGTGCCTTCTATGTATCTCAAAATCATACATCTGCCATCACCATCACCGCCATCACCATAAACAAGTGAAAAATAATTTGTATTTCAACACTGCTAGCCAGTTGTTAGAAATATCAAGTTAATTATCTTCATTACAACTTACTGTATGTTTTGCAGTAAATCAGGTGATTTTCAAGAGCATTTATAACATTCCTACTTGAATGATGACTGACTACACTTCCCACTGCATTCCTATCTGAATTATTCCTTACTCCTGCAGTTGACCTTCAGCTGGCTTATTTTTAATGGGGTAGGTTTATTTAAAAGAGCAGAATTCTTGATTTTTTTTCTTTAATGAGCTCACTTTTAAGCTACAAAGACCAGTCTTCAAAGCTGCCACAAATCAAAGTTAACTTTTATCACTTGCCAGCATTCCAGATAACACGTTTGAAGAAGGAGGTTGCATTTTTTATTTATAGAATTACCGCCATCACCCTCGATTACATTTACACAGTCCACGAAAAATAAGGTATTTAACATTCTTTGTACAGGAGGTATGTTTTCGTGCCGGCAATAGGTCTGTGTTTTTTCGCTGAAAGTTATTATAGTTCACAGCACTGAGACAGCTTTTTGAGGCAAAAGATTCTATTTAAATCTGCAACATTTTGGATATCTGCTCGACGTGGCTTGTCACAATTCGCTTGTCCCCTTCAATCTGTTGTTGATTCCATAAGGACTGATAATAAAGCCAAGACAGTGGCTATTGATTGCAGTCCCAGTCTGTCAGTATACTTGATTCATATAAAGGCAGAATAGGACTGAGACTGTCGTGTTACCTCAAAAACAGCCACAAATACTAGCTGTACACAAAATTCAATTTGAAAGAACAGCAAGTTACCGGAGTCTATTTCAAATCAAATCTTTTCCTATTCGTTTAAATTGAAAAATGAAAAGAAAGACATTAGTAGTTGTATGACTTTAGGGCAGATGTATGATTTTGAGATACATAGAAGGCACAGGCCAGTCAGATGGCTTTAGTAGCTCTTCTCACTAACATTGGATACCTCAAAGAACGTTGCAGCAAATGAGGTTCTTCTAGAAGACTACTCCTTGTTATAACATGGGAAATGGATACTTCACACTTTGCTTTCTCTCTGTACCTCCAAGCTGAGTGTTCCAACATCAGTGCTTCTTTTGATCACTCGTTGTTGGCTGGGCCCAGCATTTATTGCCCATCCCTAATTGCCCCTTGAGAAGGTGGTGCTGAGCTGTTTTCTTGAACCGCTGCAGTCCATGTGCTGCAGGCAGATCCATGATACTTCGGTTGAAGAACTTCAGGGCAGAGGAAATGACCTGGGAGCTGCAGTGGGAGAGGGACTCCCTGAGATTTTTGTAGAGAGAGGAGGAAAACTTCTTCAAGGCAGGCATCCTTGCAACAGGATTCGCAGTCGGGTTAAAATTAACTAGGTAAAAACAATGACTGCAGATGCTGGAAACCAGATTCTGGATCAGTGGTGCTGGAAGAGCATAGCAATTCAGGCAGCATCCGACGAGCAGCAAAATCGACGTTTCGGGCAAAAGTCCTTCATCTTTATTCCTGATGAAGGGCTTTTGCTCGAAACGTCGATTTTGCTGCTCCTCGGATGCTGCCTGAATTGCTGTGCTCTTCCAGCACCACTGATTCAGAGTCTGGTTTCCAGCATCTGCAGTCATTGTTTTTACCTAGATCCATGATGCTGCCCAGGAGGGAATTCCAGGATTTTGACTCAGTGATATGGAAGGAATGGCAATATATTTCCAAGTCAGGATGATTCGTGGCTTGACAGGGAATGTGCATGTGATGGTTTTTCCATGTACCCGTAACACTTGTCTTTCTAGATGGAAGTGTTTGTGTTTTTGGAAGGTACTGTCTGAGGAAATTTGGTGACTTTCTGCAGTGCATCTTGTAGATGGGACATACTGCTGCTACTGAGTGTCAGTGGTGGAGGGAGTAGACGCTTGGGCTCTAAAACCATAAGACTTTCCACATATACCATGATCAAGTGAAAAATTATTTGTATTTCAATTAGAAAAACATAGCTGGCCAGTTGTCAGAAATATCAAGTTAACTATCTTCATTATAACTTACTGGATGTTTTGCAGTAAATTAAGGTGATGTTTGAAGAGCTTTTATAACATTCCTACTTGCATGATGACTGAGAAAACTTCCCACTGCATTCCTATGAATTATCTCTTTTTCTACTGCTTTATTTATCCTGACTTTGTTCTTTCTCTTTTTTTAATCTATTTTGTTCTCTTTATTTCTCTCCTTTCCGTTTTCCATTTCTTCATAATGTAGCATTCTTTCATTGCATACTAGATTTCCTCCCAGTGTCTCTGACAGGTTGAGGAAGCAGACGGTGGTATACATTCTGCTGGGCTTTCTTGAGGAATACAAAATCATTATCATTTCTTTCCTGCTGTGCTTTTTATTTAATTTGGAAATGACGCACAGAATTGGTGCTCCAGTGATTACATTGTGGTTCATTTTCTATTTGTCAAGTTCTAACAGATATCAGGAATTTTAATCAAAAGCAAGTGGACTCTATGTACAGTAACATAAGAGAGACCGAAGCAAAGTTTGAGAATTTGGAATAATGTCTGCCATTTTGCAAATATGGTTTGTAACAGAAATGACACAGCCCCCCTTCCAGAAAATAAATTAGGAATACATGTTTTTGTTGCACAATTAATGAGCAACAATTAGATCATATTCTTCAAAATAACACATTGCAGTTATATGCTGTTATAGGTTCGTTGGCAGAATATTAATGACTGGCATTTCTGTTTTTCCTTATAAGTGGAATTTTAGACCAAGTTATTTTTTCAGACTAATATGTGAGTTTGAATAATTGAGCAGTGCAATTGGATATTTATTAAGTGAAAAAAGGTTAAGGAGGTTGTGTTTTTACTCAATCTTTCTATTTTTCCCCCAGTTTGTTCCCTCAGCACCAGGCCAATTCCCTATTCTGTTCTCTTTATGATGCAAAAGTCAGTTTTGTGCTACTTTGACTTTACTAACTGACCTTTTTCCCTGTTCACTGTCAGTGGGCCATAAAGTACAGATCACTTAAACCAGCCCCAGCAGCTGTACCACAGATATTCTGGCAAATCTTATGTGACATTATTTTTTTGAAGGGTCACAAAATACAAAGGTCGCAGTGTAAATGGTAAATGTGCTCACATTAAAAACCATGAGGAGTGGGTTTGTACAGGACAGATAAAGAAAAGCTGTTGGTGTTGTGGAGAGGACAACACTGATATAGGTGATTTGTTAAACACATGGAAAGTGTTTTATTGATTTGTTCAGGGGATGTAGGCATCACTGGCTGGGCCAACATTTCTTATCCTTCCCTAATTCCTCTTGAGAGGGCAGTGGTAAGCTGCCTTCTTTAACTGAGTTAAAAATCACACAGCTGAAAATGTGTTGCTGGAAAAGCGCAGCAGGTCAGGCAGCATCCAAGGAACAGGAGAATCGACGTTTCGGGCACAAGCCCTTCTTCAGGAATGAGGAAAGTGTGTCCAGCAGGCTAAGATAAAAGGTAGGGAGGAGGGACTTGGGGGAGGGGCGTTGGAAATGCGATAGGTGGAAGGAGGTCAAGGTGAGGGTGATAGGCCGGAGTGGGGTGGGGGC
>NC_057743.1:36512075-36514387 GCF_004010195.1 Chiloscyllium plagiosum
TCCCTCCACCTATCGCATTTCCAACGCCCCTCCCCCAAGTCCCTCCTCCCTACCTTTTATCTTAGCTTGCTGGACACACTTTCCTCATTCCTGAAGAAGGGCTTGTGCCCGAAACGTCGATTCTCCTGTTCCTTGGATGCTGCCTGGCCTGCTGAACTTTTCCAGCAGCACATTTTCAGCTCTGATCTCCAGCATCTGCAGCCCTCACTTTCTCCTCAAAAATCACACAGCACCAGGTTATAGTCTAACAGGTTTATTTGGAAGCACTAACTTTCAGAGTACTGCTCCTTCATCAGGTAGCTAATGGGGAAGCGTCATAGGACACCGAATTGATCCTGTCCCACTACCTACCTGACAAAGTAACAGTGCCCCGAAAGCGAGTGCTTCCAAATAAACCTGTTGGACTGTAACCTGGTGTTGTGTGAGTTTTTGATGTTGCTCACCCGAGTCCAACATCGGCATCTCCACATTAAAGAGGTGATCGTAATAGCGTCTTTGTGTGTTAATGGCCAAATGTGTGCAATTGTGTGTTTGTGTGTACACTTGTGAATTTGTCAGTGTGCGTTCTCCTGTCAATGTAGGAGTTGTTTCAGTGTGTGTAGATATGGATGCATTGGTTAGTATCTGGCGTGCAACAGCAACTTGGATCCATTATGCACTTATAAAACCACCCTCTCCCCACCCCGACAGACCCTCACCTTCCATCCCGTCTGTCTCTCGAGCTGCCCTCCACATTTACTCTGTTGGATGACCAAGATTAGAGTAAGAACTTGCTGCTTGGAATCAATTATTCTTTAAGGTACTTCTTAGGAGAAAGGAACTGGGTTGTTATACCCACTTCTGTCTGATCCTGGGTTGTTTATGGTGCCCAGCTCATTTCTCCTTGACAGAACCTTGGCAAACAATTCAGGATGTTCCCTACATATGACTCAGCCTTGTTTTAAAATTCAAATTTCATTGTAATTTCTTGACACAGAGAAGCCTGGTCTCTGAACAGACTAGAACCAGCATTTAACTGGCAGCCTGGGACGTGATTAGTCTCCACATAGTGCCTGTGGGGTGAGTCATCATAAAGGTCTAAAATCCCCCATAGCTTCCTGGCACACTCTGCCTATTCATGATGCTGTCTGTGTTGGCATTTGTTCTTAGCAACTGCGGGGAATTGAAACTAGCACTGAGCGCACACAGCTGTACTGGCCTGTCACACCCGCCCCTTGCACTTTGTCTGTGTTGAGGTTATTTCGGTGTCAAGGAATCAACTGTCCATGGTGTGTCTATTTCATGTCTTATGGTGTCTCATGTCCCATCATGAGATGCATATTCCCACCTGCTGGATGGGACCTTGGGATTTTGCGTTCAGTCAGTCTCTCAAAGGTCTATCTGTTGCTGCAGCACAGAGTAGTTACATTCTTGGTAGTAGGACGTGCTTGCGGTGATAATGGGGACATGTAAAAAGCAGAGGGTCTGCTCAGAATGGCTGCATCTGGCTCGCTCTGTCATCTTTTTGGGAGATAGTCATCCAAATGTAACACCAAATTGCCTGGGTGAGGAAAGTAGGAAAGGCAGCAGTCCATTCTGCCCCTCATGACTGTTCTACAGCAAGCCAGGCAGCAGCTGGAGGTGGAGAAGTCAACGTTTTGGGTATAACCCTTCTTCAGGACTGTTGCCCTCTCCACCTCCTGACGCTGCCTGGCTTGCTGTGTTCTTCCAGCATCCTGCTTGTCCACTTTGCATCTGCAGTGTTTTCTGTCTCCCTCAAAACTGTTCTAGCAGTCACTGAGATTGTGAGAAGTGGAGTGTGTAAGATCAGCCATGGTTTGACTGGATGCCAAAGCAGGTCTGAGGGGCTGAATGGCCTGCCATTTCTAGGATGGTTGTATGCCAGAGAGCTGCTGGTGTGTACAGGACAAGGATGATTCAACTTCTTTGGGTGAGAATGGGAGCGGAGGTAGGAACAAAGAAACCACAAATGAAATGACATTGCACATCCAGCTTTACATTCCCAGCACACCGAGTTAGAGCACTGATTCACTTCCTCAATTACACAGCAATTGACCACGGCCTGACTGACTTAGCAGGTTTCTCTTCTCATCAGAGTTACGAAAACTGGCCAAGAATAACCTGAGAGAGTTTTACATGTTATTAATCAGCGTGTTCAGAGTTGAACCTGGGCCTTCTGGCTCAGATGGAGGGACGCTACCACAGGAGCCCAAACTGTGATTCTATAGTGATTTCAGTGCCCACACACCCACAATGCCCCCATTTGCTCCCCACCCTGCCTCCCCCCATTCATCCCCACTGCTGTTTCCCAC
>NC_057743.1:36514768-36524420 GCF_004010195.1 Chiloscyllium plagiosum
TCCCCTCACTGCCTCCCCTTACTATCTCCCCCTTATTGGCTCCCCCCACCACAAATTTCTCATCCCCACTGCCTGCACCCTCTCCGACCCGCCCCAGTCTGTTGCTAGGAGACCGTCTGCAGGGAGTTGGCCAATGCAGGAGCCCAGAGACCAACTGAAAAAACCCAATGGCCTTCCTTCTATTGGCCTTAAATGGGCCCAATGTTGTGAATTGGCTCTGCCCAGTCTGTGGGGGTCTGTATGCCCACACACTCCTCCTCACTCCATCCCACTTCCAAACTTACAACTGATCCAATAATTCCTTATTCGCAAACAGGAATACTGCTATTACTGAGGCAATCAGCTGAAAACGTGTAAGAAAGATCTTGACATTGGAACCTGATCCGAGGTCATCCCTCGGCATAGCTGAGTAACAGTGAACCACACCATTCCCTAACCTCAATCTGTCCTGTGATCTTGTGACACTGCATTCACTATTTTAACTGGGAGCCAGTTCCTCATATGCACTGAAACAATTTCTCTCTCCTCATGTTAGAAAAAAAATCTCAGTGTAAAATTACATTTTACTTTTAAACTTTTTAAGCCCTAGTGTATTCATGGCTCATTCACACACAGTTAGCCTTGACAATAAATCTTAAAATATTCTGTTTTTCATTGTTCAGTAAATCACTTTTGTACCCGACTTGTACCACGGCAGCAGGTAGGATTTGAATCCAGGCTTCCTGGCTTAGAATGATGGACACTACCACTGGAATCAAACATTTTTTCATGAAAGCAATTCACTAACCCTAGCTAAAGGCAAGCTACTGAACACAGTTAAACAAAAAATCCTGTCTTTCCTTGTATCTATGTTTTTGCATTTTTCATTTCTTCCTCTTTCCATTTCAGCCCATCCCACTTTTTCTCTCTCATGGTCTTAACCTTCAAAACAATTTTGACCTCAGTAGATAGATACTTCAAGTCAAATGGTTTGTGCTTTAAGCTGCAGGGACTTAAAAGATCTGGGCTGACAGTGCCATGTAGGAATGATGTACTCTCTCACTGTCCCAGGTGTGTCTTTATCACTAAGATTTTAGATTAGCGTGGTGCTGGAAAAGCACAGCAGGTCAGGCAGCATCTGAGGAGCAGAAAAACCGATGTTTTGAGCAAAAGCCCTTCATCAGGAAGATTTCTGATTGATCAAAAGATTCCTGATGAAGGGATTTTGCCTGAAACGTCGATTTTCCTGCTCCTCGGATGCTGCCTGACCTGCTGTGCTTTTCCAGCACAACTGTAACCAAAACTCTGGTTTCTAGCATCTGCAGTCCTTACTTTTGCCTAGTTTATCACTAAGATGTTAAGTCTTCTCCTGATGCACTTGGACAGAAAATAATCCTCAACATGTTTCCAAATAACAGCAGGGTGCTGTCCCTGGTGTGTTTTCCCCTCTTGAACTGTTGGTCAATGTTGATTCCTGATGAAGGGCTCCTGCCCAAAACGTCAATTTTCCTGCTCCTCGGATGCTGCCCGACCTGCTGTGCTTTTCCAGCACCACCCTAATCTTGACTCTGATGGTCAATGTTACCCAGTTTACATGGATGGTGCATGGATTTCAGCAGTTAAGTTATGAAGAGACATTGTACAAACTGGGCCTGTTTTCTCTAGCGTTTAGAAGGTTAAGGATCCTTCAAGATATTAACAGGTAAAGATAAGGTAGATAAACTATTTTCACTTGCTGGGGATTGTAGAACTAGGGGTCATCATCTGAGGATTTGGACCAGACTATTCAGTAGAGATGAGTGTCGAGAGTGTGGTGCTGGAAAAGCGCAGCAGATCAGGTAGCATCTGAGGAGCAGGAGAATCGATATTTCGGGCATAAGCCCTTTCTCAGGAATGAGGCTTGTGGGTCGGGGCTGAGAGATAAATGGGAGGATGTAGGGTTGGGGAGGAGATAGCTGGGAAAGCGATAGGTGGATGAAGGTGATGGAGCAGGTGATAGGTCAGGAGGGGAGTGATGGACTGGTCCGGAGGGTGGTGCCAAGTTGGAGGCTTAGACTGGGATAATGGGGGAGGGGTAGGGGCGAAATGAGGAAGCTGTTGAAATCCACATTGATCCCGTGTGGTTGCAGGGACCCAAGGCGGAATATGAGGCATTCCTCCTCCAGCCGTCGGGTGGTAACGGTTTGGCTGGTGGATGAGGCCCAGGATCTACATGTCCTTGACGGAGTGGAAGGGGGAGTTGAAGTGTTGAGCCACGGGGCGGTGGGGTTGGTGGGTGTTGGTGTCCCAGAGATGTTCTTTGAAACAATCCGCAAGAAGGTGTCCTGTCTCCCCGATGTAGAGGAGACCACACCGCGTGTAACGAATGCAGTAGATGACATTGGGAAAGGTGCAGGTAAATTTCTGATGGATGTGGACGGAGGTGAGGGGAGTGGTGTGGGCGCAGGTGGCAGGGACAGGTGCCAGGAGTGGGGTGTGGGCTGGTGGGGGGGTGTGGACCTGACGAGGGAGTCGCAGAGGGAATGGCCTCTCCGGAACACTGATAGAGCGGGGGATGGAAATATATCTCCAGTGGGGTCCCTTTGGAGGTGGCGAAAGTGGCAGAGGATGATGCATTTTATGCGGAGGTTGGTGGGGTGGAAGGTAGGGACCAGGGGAATCCTGTCCTTGGGAAGGGTGGGGTTCAAGGGTGGCAGTGTGTGAAGTGGAGGAGATGCACTGTGGGGGCACTCTCTCCATTCAGGAGAGATGTTAGGAAGCACTTCTACACATAGGGAAATGTTTGGAACTCTCTTCCACAATTTACAGTAGATTCTAGATTGTATGTTAGTTTTGAATCTGAGGGGAATACATTTTTGTTAAGCAGCAGTATTGAGGAATATGGACCAAAGACAGCTATTGGGAGTTAGGCCACAGACCAACCATCACCTCATTGAATGGTGGAACAGGCTCGAGGGGCTGAATGGCCTCCTCCTGTTCATATTGCCACATTGCTGGTTGTGGGGGGGCTTGCTGGGTGTAAGTTTGCTCTGTAACCTTTATCATTGCTTGGAACAGTATCCTGGTGCTAAACGGTAAACAGGCTTCCATAAGCACAGGGCTCGACAGTGAGAATGTGTTCACCATTCCCTGATATGTTCGTGAAACTTAGAACCTGCCAGGGAGGGAAATGGGATACCTTTGATGCCAGATATTCTTTGCAGGATTATGGGCAGATGCTGGCAGGATTTTATTCCCAACGCTGGAATTAGAGAAACAAAGCATGCAGAGCACCTTCTAGTTTCATCTGCCATCCATATTGGACATGTCACTTGCCCCCTTTCCTTAGAGATGTCATTCAGTCAGCTCCTGGTGGGCACAGATGATGATGACCTAAGTTGAAGTGGCATTAGGCTGGCAGCAGAGCCCTCCAGTTGGTTAGCGGATATTGGAATGATGTGTGAATATTGGCTGTGGGTGGGAGAGGGTGGAGTGCGTTGCCTGCCTCATGCATCTCTTGATGTAGGAATTGCTAAGTGTAAATTAATCTTTCCATTGCAGCAGGGACTACACTTTGAGATGTGCTTCATTGCCTACAAAGTGCTTTGGGGGGTACTGAACCCATGAAAAATAGTTTATAAATGCATCTACAAGGACAGTGGGGAGCATATGGTTGGGGATCCCAGATCCTGCAAGTTCCTTCACATGTCACACTCCATCTTGACTTTGGTAATATATCACCGTTCCTTCAGTGTCACTGGGTTAAAATCCTGCATCTCTCTCCCTAACATTATATAGATGTAACTAGATTGTGCAATGTTCAGCTCCATTCACAACTACACAGATACTGCAGTGGTGCATTTCCAAATACAACAAGATCTGGATAATATTCAGGCTTGGGCTGACGAGTGACAAGTGATATTTACACCACACAAGCAATGACCATCTCCAGTAAGAAACAACCTAACCACCACCCTTTGACATTCAATGGTGTTATCATCGCTAAATAGCTCCCCAGTCAACAGCATGGTGATTACCATTGATTAGAATCTCAACTGGACTCAGCACATAAATACAATACCTAAAAGAGAAAGTCAGAGATGCAGAATACTCACTTCCTAACTCCCCAAAGCCTGTCCACCATCTACAAGGAATAAGTAAGACTGTGATGGAATATTCCCCACTTGCCTGGATGAGTGGAGCCCCAACAACACTGAAGAAGCTTGACACTATCCAGGCCAAAGCAGTCCACTTGATTGGCACCACATCCACAGAGCATCCACAAGAACCCACCACCAACACTCAGAAGCAACAGTGTGTACTATGTACAAGACACACTGCAGAAATTCACCAAAGATTCTCAGACAGCACCTTCCAAATTCATGACCGCTTTCAACGAGAAGGACAAATGCAGCAGACAGATGAGAACACCACCCCCTGGGAGTTCCACTTCTAACCACTCGGCATCCTGACATGGAAATATATTGCTGTTCATACACTGTTGCTGGGTCAAAATCCTGGCATTCCCTCCCTAAGGGCATTGGAGGTCTCCGACAGCAGTGGTTCAAGAGGCAACTCATCACCGCCTTCTCAAAGGGCAACTAGGGATGGGCAATAAATGCTGGCCCACCCAGCGACATCCACATCCCATGATTGAATAAAACAAATTACAGAAGTTCAAGAAAGGGGCTCACCATCAGCTTCCCTGGGTTACCTACAGCTGGGTAACAAATGCTGGCTCGTCAATAATGCCCACATCCAGCAAATGATTTTTCAAAAGCTTTTCTCTTTGCTACAGTCTTTCTCACATTGGACACGTGGACACAGAAGTAACTGTTGATATGACAGCTTTACTAACCAGATATAGAAACGTGCTGGCCACAATTACAGCGTCGGGGTTGTGAGATATCATGTACTTTTGACTGATTTTGTGTCAATGAAGAAAGTACTTATTTGTGGCTTATTGGTTGTAGCTGATTGCTTTCCTCAAGGGACTGAGGAGGATTGGTTGATTGAGAGGTGTCCTTACTGAAGCGTGGAAGATCTTGAAGAGGCTTGGTCAGGTAATGCTGAGAGGATGCTTCCTTCTCTTAGGGGCATCTAGGACTAAGAGGCACAGTCTCAGGAAAGATCTTCTTCCAGTTAGATTCGATTCCCTACAGTGTGGAAACAGGCCCGCCGGCCCAACCAGTCCACACTGACCCTCTGAAGAATAACCCACCCCACCTTACATTTACCCCTGACTAATGCATCTAACAATGTGTTGCTGGAAAAGCGCAGCAGGTCAGGCAGCATCCAGGGAACAGGAGAATCGACGTTTCGGGCATAAGCCCTTCCTGAAGAAGGGCTTTTCCAGCAACACATTTTCAGTTCTGATCTCCAGCATCTGCAGACCTCACTTTCTTCCCTAATGCATCTAACACTATGGGCAATTTAACATGAAAAGTTCACCTAACCTGCACATTTTTTTTTTTAGATTAGATCACAGTGTGGAAACAGGCCCTTCGGCCCAACAAGTCCACACCGACCCGCCGAAGCGAAACCCACCTATACCCCTACATTTACCCCTTATCTAACACTACGGGAAATTTAGTATGGCCAATTCACCTGACCCTGCACATCTTTGGACTGTGGGAGGAAACCGGAGCACCCGGAGGAAACCCACGCAGACAAGGGGAGAACATGCAAACTCCACACAGTCAGTCGCCTGAGTCGGGAATTGAACCCGGGTCTCTGGCGCTGCGAGGCAGCAGTGCTAACCACTGTGCCACCGTGCCGCCCATGTTTGGAGTGTGGGAGGAAACCAGAGCACCCGGAGGAAATCCACACAGACACAGGGAGAATGTACAAGCTCCATACAGACAGTTGCCCAAGGCTGGAATCAAACCCAGGTCCCTGGTGCTGTCAGGCAGCAGTGCTCACCACGGAGCCACCGTGCTGCCCTTTATGGCAGAGATGGGAAGGAATTTCATTGAACACTCAAAGGGTTTGGAATATTTTTCTGGAGACTTGGTCAGTAAATATATTTATAGGTGAGTTAGACAGATTTTTGATTGACAAGGGAATTGTGGCAGGGGGAAGGCTGGAAAGCAGAGTTAAAATTGCGATCAAATCAGCCATGAATTGAATGGCAGAACTATTTTAAAGGGCTGAATGGCCTTTTCCTGTTCTTATGTCTTCGGGTCTTATAATCTATAGAGGCCAACTGTCTGTTATTTTTGGCTACCTCAATTTGGATAGGGATGAGCAAACAATTCCTCAGAGAAGACTGAGAGAAGGAAACATTTTAAAATACGTCTCAGCGCAGTTTATCTGCCAATGACAATATAGAGAACTTCCTGAAAGCCTAAAGGGGGCTGCAGAATTTGAAATCAGTCTGACCAGTGGAGCAACGAGTACAGCCTAGCATTGTGGGATGGCACTGTAAACTTGGATTTGAAAATGGTAAACAAACATGAATCTGTCAAGCCGTTGAGTATCCGAAGGCTGAGTAGACAGCTGGCAAAATCCACTGCTACGTCTGCAGTGGTGGGTCAGTGACCTGTAACGGTTGAACTCTGAACCAGTATTTGGCTCTAGTGATGTCTGCACTTGACTTTTTAATGAGGATGGGACTGCTTCACAAAAGTAATCACCAAGGGAAAAGTAGAAACAGCTAAACGCAACAAGCCTGTTCCAAGTGTCTTGTGGAGCCATGACAGTGTTCTTACCACTTCACCCTGAAGCTCCAAGTTCAAGTCCCACCTGTCCTGGGGGGGTTTGTCATAACATGTCTGAACGGGTTAATTTAAAAATATCTACAAATCCTCTTCCATCACTAACTGTGAACTTCAATTCTGTACATTGTTAGCAGACTGACAGCAAGCAATTAACCTTATTAGTAGCAAATAATTACTCTGAGTTCTTAGGCAAAAGGGTTTAATGAAAATGAATAATTTTCTTGTGTATGTTTCAAACCTGTTGCATTTCATGTATTCTCAATAATTTGGATGCTTTTCAACTCCAAATAAAATGTACAGCTTACTTCCCGAATGTTAGTTCTATTGTTTGAATCACTTGCAGTAACTCAGGGTAGAACACCACAACTCAGCAATTTTAGAAAAACATGAACGTTTATGACATGAAAGGAGCTTGTGACTGAGTTTCTATTCTCTGTGATTCCAGTTGTGGACATCTAGCAACAAGGTTGTACTCCTCCCCCTCCCCCCACACCTCCCCAACTCTCCCGCCTTCACTCAAACCTATCCTTCATCATTGTACTCGCTCTGTTTAGCTATTCAAAGGCTAAATCTTTGTGTTCCACATCATTTCACTCGATCTCCACAGCTGTCCACTCACCCCAACTCCACGGAACTTCACTGGCATGTTGCTGCACGGCCAACCTCAGCTCCCAATCAATCTTGACCAGAACTTTGTTCCGGAACATTCCTGCAAACCTCTCTGTTTGTGTCCCTCTAGCCACCTGCTTGTTTTCAGGCCATCTGTAAATTTGGCGACAGTACATTTGCTTCCTCCCTCCAAGTCATTATTACATATTGCCAATAGTTGTGGTCCCAGCACTGATCCTTGTGGAACCCAACTTGTGACAGGTCACCAACCTAAGAAAGAACTATTCACACCCCACTCACCATTTCTCGCCCATGAGCCAATTTTCCATCCTTGCTGATATACAACAGGAGTTCTGAAGAAGGGTTACACCCGAAACATTGACTTCTCCACCTCCTGGTGCTGCCTGGCTTGCTGTGTTCTGCCAGCCTCCTGCTTGTCTACCTTGGATTCCAGCATCTGCAGTTCTTTTGCCTCCAACCAGGATGTACCACATGCAACACCGTGGGCTCTTATTTTATGACTTAATCTTCTGTGGAGGTACCCTGTCTAATGCCAATTGGAACTCCAAATACAACACATCTACTTGTTCCCCTTGATCCACTTTGGTTGAGACTTCCTTGAAAATCTCCTATAAATTAGTCAGACACAATTTCCCTTTTAGTGCCAGAAGTGGCAGCAGATTGCTGGGGGTGGGCTTGAACCTGATTCCTGTGGAGCTGGGGAGAACCCAGGGTTTGGCTCCATCAACAGGCTGCCTAATTAAATAACCTTCCCATCTGTAAGCTCATCAGGTCCTGATGCAGAAGATTCCAGTCCCAGCTGGAGGAGGGCCAAGGGCTGCAGCATGGGAATGAGGCAGTTTCATGCAGCGTGAGATTTTAATTTGGAATTTATTTTCCACGTTGCTTCACCAGCTCTGGCCTTCTGTCCAATCCACTGCTCCCCCACACCCTACTTCACTCCACTATCAGAGGTTCACCTGCCTCTCCTCCAACCCAGTTTACAGTATCCGGAGCTCCCAATGTGATCTTCTCGAAATCGATGAGACTGAACGTAGGTGAAGGGAATATTTCACTGAGCATCTCAGCCTGGCCCACAGGGACCGACCAGACCTCCCAGTCACTTCCCATTTCAATCCCCCTTCCCACTCCCTCTCTGACATGTCCATTCTTGGCCTCTTCCATTGCCATCAGACTGAGTATTGGAGGAACAATACCTTATCTTCTGCCTCGGCAGGCCTACAGCCCAGTGGACTCAAATTTGAGTTCTTCACTTTCAAATAATCTTCCCACCGACTCCCTTCCCAGCCCTTCCCCCTCCCTTCCATTGACCCTTCCTTCCAGTTACTAACCGGATTCATTCCTCCCATCCACCTACCAGGCTGACTCTACACCTGTGATCATCTATCCCTACTTTGCCACTCAGTGCCTCTGGCCATCCAAAACCCCCTCCCCACCCCCCCCTATTTGCAGCTCCCCCTATACCCACCCCCAGTCCTGAAGAAGGGTTACACCCGAAACATTTACTTTTCCACCTCCTGGTGCTGCCTGGCTTGCTGTGTTCTTCCAGCCTCCTGTTTGTCTACTTTGGATTCCAGCATCTGCAGTTTTTTTGTCTCACCCCACTATCAGTGAACAATGGTCCACCCTGATCTCCCTCCCCATTGGCAATCTACACGTGTCTGTTCAGTTTGAAAGATATTCCCTTAATAACCCAGTTCCCAAGAAAGGTCTTTCCCTGTCTGACATAGTTCTGTGTACACTCCATTGTCCCTCTGATCTGGGTTTTAATTCCAATGTGCACATCTTGCAATGCTTTCTGTTTTAATTTTGCTACATTACTGCGGGTGGCTGTTTGTCAGACCAGTGATCTTCAATAAAAGGCATCTGAGATAAACTTGCTGTGGTTCTGTTCGCCGAGCTGGAAGTTTTTGTTGCAAACGTTTCGTCCCCTGGCTAGGCGACATCCTCAGTGCTTGGGAGCCTCCTGCGAAGCGCTTCTTTGATGTTTCCTCCAGTGTTTATAGTGGTCTGTCCCTGCTGCTTCCGGTTGTCAGTTTCAGCTGTCCGCTGTAGTGGTTGGTATATTGGGTCCAGGTCGATGTGTTTGTTGATGGAGTTTGTGGCTGAATGCCATGCCTCTAGGAATTCCCTGGCTGTTCTCTGTCTGGCTTGCCCTATAAGAGTAGTGTTGTCCCAGTCGAACAGTGACAGCCAGAATACTGCGACCACTAGGACTCAAAACAGCAGACAAACCAACAGCCACTCTCAGACAATAACTCACCAGAACGAAGGACCCGATACCCAACATGAGCAAAACGAATGTAGTGTACAAAATACCATGCAAGGACTACACAAAACACTAT
>NC_057743.1:36525091-36528919 GCF_004010195.1 Chiloscyllium plagiosum
TGGACCCAATATACCAATCACTACAGCGGACAGCTGAAACTGACAACCCGAAGCGGCAGGGACAGACCACTATAAACACCGGAGGAAACATCAAAGAAGCGCTTCGCAGGAGGCTCCCAAGCACTGATGATGTCGCCTAGCCAGGGAACGAAACGTTTGCAACAAAAACTTCCAGCTCGGCGAACAGAACCACAACAACGAGCACCCGAGCTACAAATCTTCGCACAAACTTTGAATGGCCAGATCTGCTGAGTTTCTCCAGCGTTTCATGGGTATGCAGAATATTGTCTTGTACACATGAGATCCCCCTGTCATTAACAGGCTGCAAAATAACACTGTGGAGTGAATTCTGTGTTACAGTTATGGACGTGACTCCCAGCAAGAAAGTATGAAATTCTGCAAGAAGACAAAATGTGTCTGTCTGTAGTAAGAGTGTGCATCTTGAAAACTACACATCTCCTTCGGGTAGCAGTGTTAAATTGCTCTAGATTAATCTGTGTGTTTATCCGCTACATTTTAAAGACTCTTATCTGCACCTTAATTGTAAACCTGCTCCTATAGGATAGTGAAGAAGGTGTTTGGTATGCTTTCCTTTATTGGTCAGAGTATTGAGTACAGGAATTGGGAGGTCATGTTGCGGCTGTACAAGACAATATTCTGCATACCCATTAAACGCTGGAGAAACTCAGCAGGTCTGGCCACATCTGTGGAGAGAGAAACAGAGTCCATGTTTCCAGTCTGATATGACTCTTCTTAACAACTGATTTTAGAAAAATCATACCTGTGTACAAAATAATGAGAGGAATAGATAGGCCACTGTTGGAATATTGCGCGCAATTCTGGTCTCCTTCCTATCGGAAAGACGTTGTGAAACTTGAAAGGGTTCAGAAAAGATGTACAAGGATGTTGCCAGGGTTGGAGGATTTGAGCTATAGGGAGAGGCTGAACAGGCTGGGGCTGTTTTCCCTGGTGTGTTGGAGGCTGAGGGGTGATCTTATAGAGGTTTACAAAATTATGAGAGGCATGGATAGGATAAATAGACAAAGTCTTTTCCCTGGGGTCGGGGAGTCCAGTAGTAAAGGGCATAGGTTTAGGGTGAGAGTGGAAAGATATAAAAGAGACCTAAGGGACAGCTTTTCACACAGAAGGGTGGTACATGTATGGAATGAGCTGCCAGAGGAAGTGGTGGAGGCTAATACAATTGCAACATTTAGAAGGCATTTGGATGGGTATATGAATAGGAAGGGTTGGAGGGATAGGATCGGGTGCTGGCAGGTGGGACTAGATTGGGTTGGGATATGTGGTCGGCATGGATGGGTTGGACCGAAGGGTCTGTTTCCATGCTGTACATCTCTATGACTCTATGGCTATTCTTTCTCAACACTTCCAGAGGGCAAGGTCATGGGAATTTTAAAGTATATTTATGTTGCTTTGTTTGAAACATGAGGGATGTGAATGCTTATTGGGAGCTGGTGGGGGGGGGGAGCAGAATTCTATTTTAAAGCTTCTAATTTTAAAAGATTTCAGTTCTGAAATGTGTAATTAATGGTGTAAATTGATTTGAAAGACAGGAGTGGGGTACAAACACAACATAACACATTTTCTTTGGATTTTGCTCTTTCCCCTGAATTAACTGGTGCCAGTTTCCAAGTCACCCTTTATTTACACCTGCACTGTTCATGGATGCTGCCTGACCTGCTGTGCTGTTCCAGCAATAAAGTTTCAACTTTGAAAGACAGGAGCGGGGTACAAACACAACATTACACATTTTCTTCGGATTTTGCTCTTTCCCCTGAATTAACTGGTGCCAGTTTCCAAGTCACCCTTTATTTACACCTGCACTGTTAATGTGCTCTGACCAGCTAGCTCAGAGCCAGTCTCCAGAGTGAGGTGACCTGAATCTCTCATTTATTTTTTTTTGGAGTTGCACAAATTTATTTCACCTTAACTTAATAACCCAATAACGTACAAAGAATAGAAAAAAGGCAAAGAGCATCATGTAGCATAACAGTTTTGTTTGGCTTCCACGGGATAGGTATTTGAGTCTACCCATGGTTGCTCCCAATAGTCCACCTGTAGATTCAAATCCCGTATCCATTTCATCCAGGAGCTTATTTCATTTCAGTTCCGATATCAATGGAAAGGGTTTTTAATGCAGTCACTTTTTCTCAAAGGCCTTCCGTTAATTTATCCTTTTCTTCTTCATACACACTGCAACCACTTCAAGCATAGGCAGGAGGTCCTCCCCCCAAGACTGCACGCCTCATATTTCCAGCAGTGTGATTTAGTTTGATGCTGCTATGACAATGTCACTCCAGGTATTAGGAAATTGATAGTGACCCTCTTGTTTGCTGAACTCTTGGCCCAGCCTTCTTCACAGCACCAGGACATCACTGAACCCAGAACAGAGTGAGTGGAGGTAGGAGGGGTGCAGGTGGAAGCCCCAATCGCTCGTTTATATCTGTCAGCCAGGGCTCCCTTTTTGGCCCAATGTTAACAACCCCAAACAAGCATCTCAGAGTCAATGAGATCCACCTGGGCCTGGTTCCAATCACAACACCCCTTACTACCATCAACACATACAACTAATTCAGAGTAGCAAGTGATGGGATCAGTTCGAAGTTGAATTACACAATGGAAATAGCAACAACAAAGACAGAATGGGCAGCACGGTGGCACAGTGGTTAGCACTGCTGCCTCACAGCGCTAGAGACCCGGGTTCAATTCCCGCCTCAGGGACTCTGTGTGGAGTTTGCACATTCTCCCCGTGTCTGCGTGGGTTTCCTCTGGGTGCTCCGGTTTCCTCCCATAATCCAAAATTGTGCCGGTTACATGAATTGGCCATGCTAAATTGCCCGTAGTGTTAGGCGTAGGGGAATGTGTCTGGGAGGGTTGTGCTTCGGCAGGTCGGTGTGGCCTTGTTGGGCAGAAGGGCCTGTTTCCACACTGTAAGTAATCTAATCTAATTGGTGATATGCAAATTAGTGTCCAATTTGATCAGGCAAAAATGCAAGAGGCAATTCAAAACTCAAGGCTTTCTGGAGAAGTGTCACCAGGTTGATAGAAGCAGTTCCTGGGTTACAAATGGGTTCCATTCCTGAGTCCATATGCAAGTCGGTTTGTTGGAAAGCAATGCAGGACAATAGAATCAGCTATTTGTAAGTACTGTCTATCAGATCTTTCAAGTTAGACCCCTGTATGGGATCATGTTTGCAATTGCGAGCCTTTGTAAGTCAGACATTCGTAAACTGGGAACAATTGGAATTCTGAGCAAGGGTCACATGACCCGAAACATTAACTCTGATTTCTCTTCACAGACGCTGCCAGACCTGCTGAGCTTTTCCAGCAATTTCTGTTTTTTGTTTTTCTATTTGTAAATTGGGGTCCGTCTGTATTAGGATATGAGTTGTGAGGATAGACTGGAGAATCTGAGCCTTGAGTGGAAGACTCTAAGAGATGGTTTTCTGGAGGTATCCCAACATTATTAAGGATATGTAGAAAGTAAATGTCGAATGTTGCGTGAAGGTAAACTGTGGGAGTGAAGCAAAGGGACCTGGGTTCAAAATAGAGGAGGGGAGCCTTTAAACTGGTATTTGTAAAATCCTCAAAACGGGAATATGTGGAATAAACCTATGTGGAGTGATTGTAACAAGGTAAGCCAGATGGATCTCATAGAGTATCAGTTGGCTAATTGGGGCTGTTAATCTGGTCCAATCTGGGAGCCCTGGATGACAGATATAAACAGGAGTGTTAAAATGGCGGTGCTCGGACCCGACGTAGTGCACCAGTTGGAGGACGCTCGGGTGTGCGGTGGGATCCCGTCCGCGC
>NC_057743.1:36529433-36540050 GCF_004010195.1 Chiloscyllium plagiosum
AAAAAAAACAGGTGTGCTTGCCCTTTGATGTGAAGGGCAGTGTTTGTCACTGGCCACCCGGGTGTTTTCCTATCTTCCTGGTGGTGGAAATTGAATAAAGATTCGTGCACTTTGTGTCTTTCACTGTGTCCCACACCTGCACACACACACCATGGGTGCTGGGGATAAAATAAGCACTACCGCACTTAGGTGGTAGTGTGGGGGTTAAATTATAAAAGAAAAAAAAACAGGTTAAAAAAAAAATAAACAGGAGTGTTCTCTGGATAAGGAGCATGCGGTGTCCACCAAATCCTCAAGATTTTCAAGGAAAGGTGGGCACTGCAGGGAATGGAGTGTCCTATTTCCCCCTCCAACTCTATTTTGATGTAATCTCTGCCCTCCCCTTGACTGTTTGATCACACAGCATTGCCCTTTCATGTGAAGGGCATTGCTTGTCACTGGCCACTCGGGTGTTTCCTTTCTGCCTGGTGGTGGAATATAAATAAAGATTTACACACTTATTGTTTTTCACTGTGTCCGTCACCTACACGCACTCAACATGGGCGCTGGGGAAAAACAAGCACTACTGCTATCTGATTATAGTGTGGGGAAGGGGAAAAAAATAATAAAAATAAACAGGAGTGTTAGGGGTTCTACCCACTCCAGGAGCCAGCTCTAAGCAGCTGGGTAAATGTCATGTACAATACTTGTGTGAATAAAGGGTGGCTTGATAATGGGATATCAGCCTCTGTGGAGTTATTTCACCAGCTAGCGTGAATACACAGAGTCCGATCGAATTATTGACCCAGCAACGGATACTATACACCTGCTTGGAAGTGTATCTCAGTGGCAGAGCATTTGTCTAGAAGGATTATGCATTTTGGGTTAAATGTGGAAGGCTTGGAAGAGACTTGCTGAGCTAAATGGGCCAAATGGTCTGTGTTTGCACCACAGTTCCATGTAATTCTGCACAGTGAGCAGAGGTTAGTGTTAGGATCAATTTGCATGGATCAAATGACCCTTCTGATCAATAAGTGTTGTGAGTTTTTCTGTTCCTCGTGGTTTACACTTGCTTACATTATTTTAACCATAAAGTAGACTTTAAATCACAGAAACCAACTGGAATGGAAGAGACGGGTTGAGAAATGTAAACAGTAGGAGTCACGGGTGGCTCTCTCCAGGAATCCTGCCGAAACAAAGCCTCTTTAGAATACGTTTTGAATCTTGGGACAGACAGGAACTGGTCTGTGCCAAAACTGTTTGAGAAAATTTGCAAGGCAGAACCTATCTCATAATCCACATTTTATAGAAGTGAATGATTCATTTTCCAAGTTTCAGTCTTGAGGGCTTAACTTAGCCTATTAGCAAAATTAATACTGTGCAATAGCATTTATTCCGTATAACTATAATAAACCATTAATATATGCTTGTGTTTGTGTGTTTGTGCACAGTATTTACATATTTTTAATTCAAATGTGTTTGCATGCACTGAGTTGGATGGTATACTGTCACTTTGTGAATGGGAACCGTATTTCTGTATTTTATATGCTAGCATACAACTTTCAACTAACTTTACAAGATATCAATGATTATTTTACAATCTGAGATGTGTCATTTTAAAATCCTGGATGACTTGTCAGAAGACCAAGGAGGAGCTGTACAAAAAGCATTAAATTCCCATCGTTGTGATTCACTGTGATTATAGAGAGCTGCACATTTTAAACACAAGAGTCATCTCTGGATACACCCTTGCACAATTGGTAAAGCATTTGTGGTTCAAAATGAGGCTACTCCAAGAACTATTCACCGTGAAATCTTCCATTCCTGTCCTGATGTGTTCAACAAATCACATGTGACACAGCAAATGCTGCTACGTTTTCACAAACTACATGGCTGCAAAATATGGACCATTTCAGAAGCATTAGCTGGTTACAGCTGCAAGCATTTGTCTGTCTATATTAATTTAACGTTTATTTGCAACAATTTTTGTTATTAGCACTGAGATGCAGTTTGTGCCAATTAAACTTCTCATAGAATTTACAGTGAAACATTAAAAACATCATGAGGAACAATTGCTTTGTGCTTGCATTTGCAACAGCAACAGAAGTATTTTTATCTACATAGCTAATATTCTAAGGTGTTTCATAGGAGCATTATAAATCTAAAACAGGCACCAAGCCAAATCAGGCGATATTGGGACAAAGAGATAGTTTTTAAGAATACTGGAAAGCTGGAAATCTGAAACAAAACAGAAATTGATGGAGAAACTCAGCAGATCTGGCAGCATCTGCAGAGATAGAAACACAGAGTTAATATTTCAAGTCTGACGGCATTTCTTCAGAATCTGAGAGCCAGAATCTGAAGAAGAGTCAATGGACTCGAACTCTTTACTCTGTTTCCCTCTCCACAGATGCTGCCAGACCTGCTGAGTTTCTCCAGCATTTCCTGTTTTTGTTTCAGCTTTAAAGTGTTTTTAAAAGGAGGAAAGTGGGGCAGAGAGTTGGAGAGTTGCAGGGAGGGCACAGCACTGAAGAGTGAGTGATAAGAGGCTGGGGTTGGAGGACAGCCATGATCTCAGAGGCTTGTGGAAGTGGACCACTTCCTGGAGGTAGGGAGGGACATGTAAAGCATGGCTTGTAAAGCATGGACAGGTTGGACCAAAGAGTCTGTTTCCATGTTGTACATCTCTATGACTCTGAGTATTCCATCACACTCCTGACTCGTGCCTTGTAGATGGCAGACAGGTTTTGGGGAGTCAGGAGGTGAGATATTTGCCACAGTATTCCTAGTCTCTCAGAACTTGGTGTTAGTTCAGACATGAGCAGCGGAATTGCAACGGACAATTAAAGAGGCAGCACCTGAAGGAATTACTGATGAGAAACAAAAGTTTAAAATCATGACGGGCTTAGGTTGAGTGAATAAAATAAAACTGATTCCAGTGAATGAAGAGAGGGTAACCAGAGATACAAAGTGCCAGGTGAAAGAAGCACAGGCAATATGAGGAAAAGCTTTGTTTCAATGAATGCTTAGGATTTGGGAAGGAATTGTTTGCCTTTTGTGCAGACTCAGAACGTCACTGGTGAATTCCGGTATGCAAATTAATTAAATGCTGCTCCAAAACCAACAAAAAGGTCAGATTTCTTGCTTTAATGAGCATCCATGTTGTGCTAACTTTTCTGCAAACTGGGACGTGAGCTGCATTTTGTTTTCACAAGTTTTTTTTGTTCGATATACCAGGCGGTGTCTGTGGGCTTGTGTTGGTTTTGATAAACTGGTCAAGGCCTTTTCCCACATCCTCTGTTGGCCTCAGGTTGCTCAATGTACAACTTGTAAAATTAGCACTTACTGTCATACTCTGTTTTTATGTGGCTGTGCAATTGTCTCACTAAACCGAGGAAAGCTGTGTAAGGTTAGAGACTCCAGCATTGCCTTTTTTGGTAGCCACGAATATCAAAATTGGTTCCTATAAAGCTGGAGGTAATAATCAGAGTCTGAACTAAAGCATTAACCATGTCTGTCTAGACTATCCCACTTCCTGAACTGTGTAGACTGTGCCAGACTAGAATTTCACAGAAGGGTAGTTGATGGAAATAGGGTTTGTTCAACTTTTTTTCTCTCTCCTACCCACAAGAAAGATCATAAGATATAAAAAGCCTTTAATACAAGTAAAAGCCTCACTGCTATAGCTAAGCTACTAATCAGCTGGGTAAACAGTGAACTGCTGCAAACTCCAATCAGTCATAGATTTGAACCGATTATGTCTGCAATATTACAGTCTAATTAGAATCGTTAGGTAACATTTTGCACGATAAATGTTGCACTTTCTAACAATGCAAATTACAGTAAAGCCTCACCATTTTTTTGAGAATTAGAATCCCTAGAGTGGAAACAGGCCCTTCAGCCCAACAAGTCCACACCGACCCTCCAAAGAGTAACCCACCCAGCTCCATTCCCTTACCCTGTCGTCCTACATTTACCCCTGACCAATTCCCCTAACCTACATGTCCCTGAACGCTATGGGCAATTTAGCATTGCTAATTCAAGTAACCTACACATCTTTGGACTGTGGGAGGAAACCCATACAGACAGAGGGTGAATGTGCAAACTCCACACAGACAGTCATTCGAGACTGGAAGTGAACCTGGGTCCTTGTGAGGCAGCAGGGCTAACCACTGAGCCACCATTTAACAGTGCAAAGTAAACATCTGTGTTCACCCTGCACAGATCTGTGTGTCCACACATTTCTGACTGTACACCTTTTTGTTATTAGTTATAGTCCAACAGGTACTATAACCCAGTGTTGTGTGATTTTTAACTTTGTCCACCCAGTCCAACAGCGGCACCTCCACATCACCTTTTTTTATATGGACTAGAGGCTGAGTGTCACTGGCTGGGCCAGCATTTATTGCCTAGTCCTACATACCCTTGAGAGGGTGGTGGTGAACTGCTGCTGTCCATGTGCTATTTGCCAACAGTGAATCTAAATGTCACCTACCCATGGTTTTAAATGAAAAAAACTACGTATTTCCTGGTGTAAAAATGCATCCGTCACATAATGTGCATGTGCATTCAGTCACATTCAGTGTTTGCAAAAATCACTAATTGTGACGTTGTCTTGAAATGTATCCCATGAGAATGGTAGGATTTTACTGTCTTGGACTTTTCATTAAAAACAAACAACTGGACCGTATCGATAGGTTTTATAAATATTATTCGTGGGATGTGGCTGTCCCTGACTGGCCAGCATCTCGCTGTCTTTTCAGAAAGTGGTAATGAGCTGCCTTCTTGAACCGCTGCAGTCAATATGCTGTGGGTTGACCAACAATGTCCTGAGGGCGAGGATTTTGAAGGATCGATGATATATTTCCAAGTCAGGATGGTGAGTGACTTGGACAGTGGCTTACAGCTGGTGGTCTTCCCATGTATCTGCTGCCCTTGTCCTTCTAGATGAAAGTGATCATGGTTTGGAAAGTGTTATCTAAGGATCCTTGGTGAATTTCTGTAGTGCATCTTGTAGATGGTCCACACTGCTGCTACTGTGCATCAGTAGTGGATGCTTGTGAATGTAGTGCCAAGTCAAGCAAGCTGTTTGTCCTGGATGGTGTCAAGTTGCTTGAGTGTTGTTGGAGCTGCATTCATCCAGAGAATTGAGGAGTATTCCATCACATTCTTGAATTTACCTTGTAGATGGCGGCTTTTGGGAATCAGCAAGTGAGTTATTTGCTACAGTATTCCTACTCTTAAAGCCACTGTGTTAATATGATGAGTCCTGTCGAGTTTCTGGTCCATGTTAACCCCAAGGATGTTGGTAGTGGGGGGATTCATCGGTGGATTCACAGGGCTGAATGGCCTCCTGTTGTTTCTTGTTTGTATTTTGGCAATGATACCTGGTCTCTAGCTAGGGATGAAATTACAATGAGAGATTACACACAAACTAGGAGTGTGTTTCCTGTCATTTAGAAAGTTAAGGGTTGATCTTATTGAAGTTGTTGAGCTATCAAGGGAGCCGATAAGGTACTTGTTCACAAATTGCACACTGCAGCTGAGGGTTGTCTTCACTTCCAGTGCAAGCGATGCCAAGAATAGCTGTCCTGTGTTTCCTTATCATTGAAGAGTTACTGGCAGGTTTATGAGTGATACTAACACCTCCAGCTCCTCAAAGCTGTTGAACCTTTACAGGGTTGAACTTGATGAAGGATGTTTGGCACCAGCACTCTGTCTGTCTTGTTAAAATGAATGCTAGCATTAAAAAGAAATCCACATCTGATATTTGCTGTTGTGCATTTACAATTTTTAAAATATTCTTTGTAGTTTGTCTTGTTCATGATTAAGTAACTCCATAAGATCTTACATAAAGAAAGAATATATTACATAAAACGAGAGTGTGTTAATTCCTAAAACTCCAACTTGTAATAAACGTTCAATAATATGATATGGACAAATGATGGTCTGGTCTGTAGTCCATGTGTTAAAGCGATCTCATTTCTCAGTCCAATGGTGAGTAAAGTGTGATACTTACATATTAAATTTGCTAATAATAGCTGATACCCAACATCACAGAGTTGTTATGGTGAAGAGGGAGGCCATTGAGCCCAGCATGCCTGCTGGGTCTCTGAATGAACGCCATTACCCAGTGCCAATCTCCTGCCTTTTCCCTCAAATTCTTACACATTGTTTTTATCCAAATAACCATCCGATACCATCTTGAATGCCTCAGTTGAATGGTCAGGTATGCCCGCCATAACAAAGT
Source organism: Chiloscyllium plagiosum (assembly GCF_004010195.1). Lineage (NCBI taxonomy): Eukaryota > Metazoa > Chordata > Chondrichthyes > Orectolobiformes > Hemiscylliidae > Chiloscyllium > Chiloscyllium plagiosum. The sequence continues at coordinate 36,535,663 of NC_057743.1, forward strand.
CACTCATTTTTCTGAAAGATGTGTAGGCGAGGTGGATTACATGCAAGGTTGTGGGGTGGTCTTCAGATGGGCCAAATGGTCTCTTCCTGTGCTGGAGGGATTCGACGTTGACTGAATGATGTTGTTGATTTTAGTTGCAGCAGCAAATTGCTTTTCTACTTCCTTGTAAAAAGGGCATTCATGGGTGTGAATGTGCAACACATTAATGCTAGATTAATTAGTTCCCACTTCTGGGGGGGAGGGGTGAATCATAGAATCCCTACAGTGTGACCCTTCAAAGAGCATCCCACCCACCCCATCTCCATAACTTAACGTGGTCTATACATCCTTGGACACTATGGGTAACTTAGCATGGCTAATTCACCTAAGCTGTACATCTTTGGACTGTGGGAGGAAACCAGAGCACCCAGAGGAAACCTGCACCAACACAGGGAGACTGTGCAAATTCCACACAGCCAGTAATCTGAGGTTGGAATTGAATGCGGGTCCCTGGTGCTGTGAGGCAGCAGTGCTAAGCACTGAGCCACCGTGCCACTGTTTGTAATGGCTCTTCCCCAGGAAGTGATGGAGGCTTGGCCATTCATTGTGTTCACAGTTGACTTCGACATTTTTTTTTAATTCTATGACAGCGTCAAGGGTCAGGGGGTCAGGTAGGAAAGTGGAGTTGAAGTCATCATATAAACACTGTGAATACTGGAGGTGTGAAAACAGGAACAAAAATTGCTGGAGTAACCCAGCAGGTCTTGCAGCATCAATGAAGAGATAAACCGAGTCAATGTTTCCAGTCTGGGATGGCTCCTCTATAGAGCTGAAGAAGCCATACTGGACTTGAAAGGTTAGCTCCAACTCCTCACAGATCCTGCCAGACCTGCTGAGTTTTTCCAACATTTCACTGTAGTTGTCAGGCAGGAAGAGTGGAAAATCTCCTCTTGCTCCTATTTCTTATGTCCTTTTTTTATAACGATTATTCCTTTCCAAACTATGTGTCTCCACTGCTGATAGATTTCTAATGACTCTCCCTAAACCCCTCAGTGAAGCTGTGTGGATCTACTGCCATATTTAACTTGAGCAAAGGAAAATATTACCTTCACTGCACATTTCCTCTGGTGTCTGAAAGTGGAATAAGGAGCTGCATTCTTAGAATTAGAGCTCGGCTTCTGTTCAGCAGCACTGTCAGCAAGGTGGAATTCGCCCTCCGTAAAGAGTGTGGACTGTGTTGTAAATTGACATTTTCAAGACTGAACTTGACAGATATTTGTGAAGTTCTCCCAAGTTATTCGGTCAACGGTGCTGAAATATAAAAAGCCGAAGATCTGAAACAAAAACGGAAAGAGCTGGAGAATCTCAGCAGGTCTGGCATTTTCTGTGGAGAGAGAAACAGAGTCAACGTTTCAAGTCCAGTGACCCTTCTTCAAAACGGATGGTAGATGGGAAAGGGTGGCATTTACACCGATGACAGGGGATGGAGGTAGGAAAGGAGTGAGTGAATAGTTGGAGACACAGCCCAGACAGACAGAAAAGAAAGTTATGCACACAAAAGCATAGTTGAGAGTAAGCTAGGGAAGGAGAAAAGCTGATCATGGGGATGATGAAATAGGTGAGAATTTGCTTTTCTACTTCTTTGTAAACAGGACATTCATGGGCATGAGTGTGCAACACCTTTAATTATAGTTTAATTAAATCCTAGTTCTAGGGAGGTGAATCATAGAATCCCTACAGTGCGACCCTCCAGAGAGTATCCCACCCATCCCATCTCCATAACTTCACGTGGTCTACACATCCCTGGACACTATGGGTAATTTAGCATCGCTAATCCACCTCAGCTGTACATCTTTAGACTATGGGAGGAAACCGGGTTGCTGATGCTGAAAGCAGCTCATGTCATGACAAGGTCTAGGGTGTGTGCATGTGTAAAGGAGGTGTTGAAAAATCAATCTGCAAAGATCTCATTGAACAGTGAGCAAGCTTAAAGGCTTAATGCTCAATACATGTTCTTGTGTTGTTGCTTACGTTCAGATGTTCCGGGGGGAATGGAGTAATTAATGCACCATCCAGTCTTCTGCAAAGTAGACAGCATCCATTCTGCAAGGTTTGTGAAGGTTTGTAGCTCAGGTTGAGGTTTAGGGTGTAGGTTTGCTGACTGAGCTGTAGGTTTGATATCCAGACGTTTCATTACCTGGCTAGGTAACTTCATCAGTGGCTACCTCCAAGTGAAGCGAAGCTGTTGTCTCCTTCTTTCTATTTATATGTTTGTCCTAGATGGGGTTCCTGGGGTTTGTGGTGATGTCATTTCCTGTTCGTTTTCTGAGGGGTTGATAGATGGTATCTAGATCTATGTGTTTGTTTATGGCGTTGGGGTTGGAGTGCCAGGCCTCTAGGAATTCTTTGGCATGTCTTTGCTTAGCCTGTCCCAGGATAGATGTGTTGTCCCAGTCGAAATAAAATGAAATCCATTCTTGACCACAAAATCCCAGCGACTGTTAAATAATCATGTTCAGCTTCTTCAGAATGAATTGTCAATTGGTCTGGGAGGTCCATGTGCTTCTGGTTTAATATGGCCCTACTGACTGCAGTTGAAAGCAGCTTCCTGCATCAGTAAGCCTGATGGACAGAGAAGTCAATGTTAGTAGATGTGTACTGGGCGGACTGTCACTGGATTTGCAAAAATTATCTTGCGATGAATGTGAAAGCATTCAATCTCTGTCCATTTATCGAAACAATGGAGCGTTGGAGGCTGAGGGGATGACCTTATAAAGCTTTATAAAATCATGAGGGGCATAGATAGGCTAGATAGACAAGGTCTTTTTCCCTGGGCTGGGGGAGTCCAGAACTAGAGGGCATACTTTTAAGGTGAGAGGGGAAAGATTGAAAAGGAACCTAAGGGGTAACTTTTTCACTGAGAGGGTAGTGCATGTATGGAATGACCTGCCAGAGGAAATGGTGGAGGCTGGTACAATTACAACATTTAAAAGACATCTGGATGGGGATATGAATAGGAAGGGTTTAGATGGATATAGGCCAAGTATTGGCAAATGGGATTAGGATATCTGGTCAGCAAGGACGAGTTGGACTGAAGGGTCTGTTTCCATGCTGTACATCTCTAAGACACTAGGGACATTGCCTGCATAGTATGCATTACAGAACACTGTGTGTGTGTTACTGTGGTAAGTATCCATAAGGAATTATAAAGAGAAGATGGATAGGCTGGGACTTTTTTCAGAGGAGCGTAGGAGGCTGAGAGGTGACCTTATAGAGGTTTATAAAATCATGGGGGTATAGATACAATTAATGGGTGTCTTTCCCCGATTATGAGGGATTTTAAGACTGGGGGCATATTCTTAAGGTGAGAAGAGAGACACGAGGGGCAATTTTCTTTACACAGTGGGTGGTTCACGTGTGGAATGAACTTCCTGAGGAAGTGGTGGATGTGGGTACAGTTACAATGTTTATTTGGATAAGTACATGAATAGGAAAGGTTTGGAGGGGTATGGGCCAGGAGCATTCACGAGGGATGAGTTTAGTTTGGGATTATGGTCAGCATGCACTGGTTGGGCCGAAGGGTCTGTTTCCGTGCTGTATGACTCTATGAAACTGTTCAATTGAATAAATATATCCGCTTTGCACAAACTGATCTTATAAATATTTAATTCCTGAAAGCGTTTTTCTGTTTCAAATTGATACTGAACATGGTGGTACACCTGAGAAACTGGGAGATTGTATGCAGACAATACCCAGTTCTGAAGAAGGGTCACTGGACCTGAAATGTTAACTCTGATTTCTCTCCACAGATGCTGCCAGACCTGCTGGGCTGGAAACAAACTTTTACAATTTGCCTCTGGGTTAATAGTAACCTTGTGTCCTTTTCTTTTCTGTACCATGTCCCATAGCTGCACAATGAAATTCTGAATGTGTTTAATCTGCTTTTAAAAGGTCAGATTTAGATTATTTCATCTTGCACCTCTCTCATCTCAGGCTGACTATTTCCCTTGAGGGGCCTGTCAGACGTCATATGAAGTTCACACTGTTCATTTAAAACAATTTATTTCTTGTATTTCATGGACATTTCCAGGTCCCCCTCCTTAAAAGTGTTTTCAGACAGGCTTGAACACTTGACTTATCCAATCAACACCATGGACATTCCATTGAGACAAACGCTCCGTAGTGAAATCACGCTGATTTGGAAACCAGCTTTTCTGAATGGTATCAACACTTAGAGTCATAGAATCATAGAGATGTACAACATGGAAACAGACCCTTCAGTCCAACCCGTCCATGCTGACCAGATATCCCAACCCAATCTAGTCTCACCTGCCAGCACCCGGCCCATATCCCTCCAAACCCTTCCTATTCATATAACCATCCAGATGCCTTTCAAATGTTGTAACTGT
>NC_057743.1:36540435-36587744 GCF_004010195.1 Chiloscyllium plagiosum
CTTCTAAGTATTCACTCGATCTATCCTGTCTATACCTGACATATGCTTCCTTCTTTTTCTTAACCAAACCCTCAATTTCTTTAGTCATCCAGCATTCCCTATACCTACCAGCCTTCCCTTTCACCCTGACAGGAATATACTTTCTCTGGATTCTTGTTAACTCATTTCTGAAGGCTTCCCATTTTCCAGCCATCCCTTTACCTGCGAACATCTGCCTCGAAAGTTCTTGCCTAATACCGTCAGAATTGGCCTTTCTCCAATTTAGAACTTCAACTTTTAGATCTGGTCTATCCTTTTCCATTACGATTTTAAAGCTAATAGAATTATGGTCGCAGGCCCCAAAGGACACCCCCACTGACACCTCAGTCACCTGCCCTCCCTTGTTTCCCAAGAGTAGGTCAAGTTTTGCACCTTCTCTCGTGAATCAGAAAATTGTTTTGTACACACTTAAGAAATTGTAGGGATGCTTCAACAAATATCCTCACATGCCAAGTGTTGGTTCCATTCAGAAAAGCTGGTTTCTAAATAAGAGTAATTTCACTACAGAGCGTTTTTCTCAATGGAATTTCCAAGGAGTTGATTGGATAGGTCAAGTGTTCAAGCCTGGCGAAAAACTCTTATCTTTGCAAATGTGATCAAGGGTCTGGAATACACTGCCTGGAAATCTGTTAGAAGCAAGGTTCAATCGAGACACTGCTCTATGTTAAAGGCACTGCACAAATGCAAGTTGTTGTTATATGGTCATCTGCAAGTGTTATGTGAGTGTCTTAATTTCTTTGATTCCCAAAAGTACAGCCACTCGTCAGACTGACACTATGGCTTGATTGAGATGGCATTTGCTTCCCCACATCTGCTCGGGTTGCCTTGTTCCTCAAACTGTTTCCTGTCTGAGGGCAGAATGGAAAGGTTTAAAAGCGAGGTTAACAAGTCTTGCACACTTCCTATCAGTGACTGAAAGATGGCACTTTGGGGGTTGGGTGCTGTGGCCCACGCTCAGATCTGTCGCTGATATTGTGGAGCTGAGAAATGAAAGTAAAACAGACATTGTACTTAATGAGGTGTAAGACAAAAGCATTTGTCTTATAACTAAAATTAGCAATATTATTTATAGAGAAGTTCAGTTCTTTGGAGTTGCACGGAATTATGTTTATACATGGCCACAGGTTACAGGAAATCTGTGTGACTTTCCTCATGATCTAAAGTCTCAGAGTCTTCAAGATTTAAGGCACAGAACGAGGCCAGGAGAGGAGATGGTGGCACTGTGTTAAAGACACGGGATTAGTAATCCCAAGTATCAGAATTCAATAGGAAATTTGGAATTGAAATCTGGTGGCCATGACTACCATTACTAATTGATGTAAAAACTCAACTGGTTCACTAATATCCCCATTGGAAGGAGATTTGCCACCCTTATCTGGTCCAACCTACAAATGACTCTAAACTCATAACAATGTGGTTGACTCTTAACTGAAATGGACCTAGAATCTGTTTAGCTTAGGGTGGCACAGTAGCTCAGTGGTTAGCACTGTTGCCTCACAGCATCAGGGACCCGGGTTTGATTCCATCTTCGGGTGGAGTTTGCACATTCTCCCTGTGTCTGTGAGGGTTTCTTCCAGGTGCTTTGGTTTCCTCCCATAGTCCAAAGATGTGCAGGTCAGGTAAATTGCCCACAGTGTTAGGTAATTAGTCAGGGGTAAATGGGAATGGGTCCGGGTGGGTTACTCTTCGGAAGGTTGGGATGGACTTGTTGGGTTGAAGGGCCCATTTCCATTCAGTAGGGAATCTAATCTACTTAGAGTAGTAGGGGAATGGGTCTGGGTGGGTTACTCCTTGGAGGGTTGGCATGGGCTTGTTGGGCCAAATGGCCTGTTTCCACATTGTAGGGATTCTATGACTCTACGTAATGCTGGTTTTGAAAATGTCAGAAAATTTCAGAAAATGTTTTCTGAAAAAGCCTTTTGTGTTTGTGTCAACTATTTGCTTAGACCAGTCCTAAAATAATCTCACCATCACATTCTCCTCAAGTTCCTGTGTCTTTCTCTCATTTGGACACTCAAAACTCTTCCTTTTAAAATCTCAATGGTGTCTGCCTAATCTATTCCCTTTGACAATGCATTCCATACTCCAATCGTTCCATAAATTAAAAAAAAAATGAATTGTAGCCTCTCTTCTCACTTTTAGCTTTGTTATTAACATCCAGCTCAGGGGAACAGTCTTTCCCTGGTCATTGCAACAAAAACAAATTCATAAAACAGTTTCAAATATCTTTATTCAGTCTCCTCCCAAGTTTCTCCACTTCAGTGAAACAGATTCCCAAATCTCAAGTGTCTCCTTACAACTGCGGGTCTCCATTCATGCAATCATTTTAGGGAATCATATAGATTATGCAGATATAGGCCATTCAGCCGTCAAACTGCTCTCCCACTCAGTATGTCTATTCCAGATTTCCACCCACCCTTAGTAACCTTTGACCCTCTTCTTAGTCAAGAATCTACCAAGTTTTGCCTCTGAGGAAGGGAGGACCACAGGCCTGTTCCCCTTTCAAAGGAAATGATTTCTGCTCATCACCATCATAATTAAGGGGCGGGATGCTCTGAAAGCTGGTGATTTCAAATAAACCTGTTGGACTATAACCTGGTGTCGTGTGACTTTTGACTTTGTCCACCCCAATCCAACACCAGGACCTCCGCATCATGACTGTTTTTAAACAGGAATGCAGACCCCACCAGAGGAACTATTAAAAGGCCTGTCTGTCTACCAGCAGAACATGCAAACTCCAAACAGACAGTCACCTGAGGGTGGAATCAAACCTGAGTCCCTGGCGCTGTGAGGCAGCAGTGTTAACCATTGAACCACTGAAGGGAGTGAGTCGTTTAGCAAGTCAGGCAGCATCTGAGGAGCAGAAAAATACATGTTTCAGGCCAGAGCACTTCATCAGGATGAAGAATTCCTGATGAAGGCTCTGGCCTGAAATGTCGATTTTCCTGCTCCTCAGATGCTGCCTGACCTGCTGTGCTTTTCCAGCAACACACTCTCAACTCTTATCTCCAGTATCTGCAGACCTCACTGTCTCCTAGTGAGCAGTTTGGGACGATATTCTCTGAAGTTTAGAAGGATGAGAGGAGATCAAATCGTGGTACATAAGATGCTAAAGGGGATTGACGGAGTAGACATAGGAAGAACGTTTTCCCCCTCTGGGGTAATCTAGAATAAGAGGTCATAATTTTAAAATAAGGGGTAATGGGTTTAAAACAGAGATGAGTGGGAATTATTTTTCTCAAAGGGTCATAGATCTGTAGAAGTCACTTCCTCCGAGTGCAGGGGACACAAGGACACTGAATAAATTTATGGAGGGGATAGACAGATTCTTAATTAGTAATGGGTTGAAGGGTTATGGGGAGTGAGCAGGGAAGTGGAATGGAAGCCAAGATGAGCTCAGCCACCATCATATTAAATCATGCAGCAGGCTGGAGGGGCTGAATGGCCTGTTCCTGGTTTTTATGTACTTAGGAACTAACTGAGGCATGGATAACACTCAGGCTTCATTTATACGAAAACAACCCTTTTATCAACCAGCACCTAAAGGACCAGGACATTTGGTTGATCACGAGCGCCACATAATCAATGTATAAATGCACACCAAGTAATAGAAACATAATGCGGGGGGTATGCATATTAATGTAATACTTCATTTGCACCATAAATCACTTAAATAAAAATGCAGCTTTGCCTTAAGTAAAACTTACTGACAGAGAACCTTCTCACTCACACCCTCAACTGATTACTCCAGCATCACGGAGATTGTGATAATGTAGCAAATATACGATATTTCAGGTAGGTATGACCTTGCGTTTCCAGTTGCCTCCCCAATGTTCGCTGTCTCAGGCTTTCTGCAGCACTTTAGTGGAAGAACCGCATCACATTATCTGCTTGGGAACCCTGCACCCTTCAGGGCACAGTATAAAATACAATACTTCAGAATCTGAACACCTTCTTCTATGTCCTTCACTCAGAGCCATGCCCCTGGCCTTATCATTATCTGAGCTGCTTCCATCCCTGCCAACCCACTTCCACCTAATGATGGTCTCCATTGTCAGCTTTCCTTTCTCCCTGACTATCCATTATCCATCCTTTTGTCTGCCTCCTAGTTGTTGTTCTGATTCTCTGAGCTCTAGCTAACCATTCACTCCCTCCCCACTCACTCCCTGTCTTCAGAAAATATACCACCCTTTCCTTGCTATTACCCATTCTGAAGAGGGGTCGCAAAAGTTAACTCTGCTTTCTGTCCATCGATGCTGCTGGACTTGCTGAGTTTCAACAGCAATTTCTGTTTTTATTGTATAGCTGCCTTCTTGTTAAAAGACTGGAGGAATTAAGAGCAGGAGTAAAGCATTCACTGGGAAAAAGTACTGGGAAAACTATCGGACCGAAAGGCTGACCAATTCTCAGGACCTGATGACCTTCACCTTAGAATCTGAGGATGTCTGCGTCGGCTGGAAATCGAGTTACACAGACTAATTCCACTATCCAGCACCTATCTCATAGCCCTACAGGTTACAGCCTCTTGACAAACATCTGCAGACACCTTTTGAATGAATCCAGGGCTTTAGCCTTCGCTATCCTTTCAAGCAAGGAATTCTAAACCCCAACCACTCTCTGGCTGAAGCTGCTTTTTCTTCATTTATCCTCTAATCTAATCATTTCAAATCCATGTCTTCTTTGCCAAGGTCAATGGTCCCTCCCCTTCAAATCTATCCAGGCCCTTCCTAGTTTTTGTACATCTTCACTAAACATCTTCTCAGCTTCCTCTATTCCAAGTGGACAACCTTACCCTATCCAATATTCCATTATAGCTGCATTTTTCCAGATCCAGCAATGTCCTGGTAAATCCCAAATCAAGGGAGCCCCCTTTCCTGAGATTCCATCCTGTCTATGACCATAAGCCCACACAGCTACTCCATCTGTGTGGCCTAACTATTGGATGGGGCAGCTCCACCAGAGTCTCCCTGCTCTTACATTCTCTTTGTAAAATGTTGGAGGTTTTGTTGATTTTCCTTGACCATAAGACGTCAAAGCAGAAGTAAACCATTCAGCCCATCAAGTCTGCTCCACCATTCAATGAGTTATGAATTATTCTATGAGATATGGACAGATGTTGAAGGTAGGAAGAAAAGGCTGAGTGAACAGGGCATTTAAAGAGAGAAGCTCATGTGATGAAATCCTCAGGAACTCGTCCAAGTTCAATTGCCAGCCATTCCTGACCTTTGCAGAGGTGACCCTTCATTTCATTATGCTCTCCCATGCTAACAACCTGACAGACTTGTGTTCAACAAGATACAGGGAAGATCACTGCAGTTTTAAATATTATTGGTCTTTGACTTCCCACTGACTGAAGTGAATCACGCTCCCAATGTATTTTGGAGTGGACTCTCTCGTCTCATCCCTATTCCGGATGTGAGTTGAGTACATTTGTGATTCATTTCTGAAAGAGACACTGGCTCTTCTTTACTCATCCTTTGCTGGATTCTAACTGCTTCGACTGGCAAGGTAAGAACATTTTCCTTCTCTGTGTGATTTAGTGCCACTATCAATAAAACACACAGCTAACATTTTTCAGGCTGGGCACTGATTTATAATTGTTTGCATCGTTGTTTAAGAATTTTGAAACTTGAATTTGTCATTAAAATCTGACAGTTAATTAATTTACTTGTGCTTTCACAATCATTTTCCTTCCTATTTGTCCTCTCCTACCTCTCCGTCTCTTTAATCTGAACTTGCCTTTTTTCTAACTATAGTCTCTGTGGCATCCATGCTACCTTTGTGTTTCTTTTTGTTGCTTTTAAGAATCTACAATTATCTTTTAGTTTAATTTACTACCCATTCAAGTTCTGAAACAAGAATGCAAAAAGAAAAAAAATCCAAAAATCAGTTTACAATTGATCAGATGTCAAGATGTGTCTGATTGTGATCACATATTGGCACCAAATGGGAAGGCTTTCAACCAACTTAAATATTTGAATTGGATCTCAGGAAGAGAAATTCCAGATGCTTAGATCTTTGAGTATAGGAGTTGAGACGTTATGTTGAGGTAGTACAAGACTTTGGTGAAAATGTGTTGCTGGAAAAGCGCAGCAGGTCAGGCAGCATCCAAGGAGCAGGAGAATTAACATTTCAGGCAAGAGCTCTTCTTCAGGAAGAAGAAGGGCTCATGCCCGAAACGCCGATTCTCCTGCTCCTTGGATGCTGCCTGACCTGCTGCGCTTTTCCAGCAACACATTTTCAGCTCTGATCTCCAGCATCTGCAGTCCTCACTTTCTCCTACAAGACTTTGGTGAGACCCCTTCTGGAGCATTCTGTCCAGTTCTGATTGCCCTGTTATCGGAAGGATTTTATTAAGCTAGAGAAAGGTTCAGAAAAGACTTACCAGGATGTTGAGGGGAATAGAGGGTTTGAGATATAAGGAGAGGTTGGATAGGCTGGAGCATTTTTCTTGGGAGTGTAGGATGTTGAGGGACGATCCTATTGAGATTTATAAAATAATAAGGGGCATAGATAAGGTGAGTGGTAGGTGTCTTTTCCCTGGGGAGGGGGATTTCACAACTGGGGGTATATTGTTAAGATGAGAGAAGAAAGATTTAAAAAGCACATGAGAGGTAATTCTTTTACACAGAGTGTGGTTTACGTGTGAAACGAACTTCCAGAGGAAGTGGTGGATGCAGATACATTTACAATGTTTAAAAGACATTTGGATAAATACATGAATAAGAAATGTTGGTGGGATATGGGCCAAACGCAGGCAGGTGGGACTAGTTTAGTTTGGGATTATGGCCAGCATGGACTTGTTGGACCGAAGGGTCTGTTTCGATGCTGTATGACTTTATGCCTATAAATTAGTGAACTTTTTAATGGCAAAGCAAGAGTTAAGATCCATGTGTAGAACAAGTCTGGTTGGAGGGACTATCTAATAAGGACAGTTGTTTGATCAGATTGCTCTCGTGGTTGATGAGTAGATGCCTGGAGAATTTGTCTTTAGATACCAGCAGTCCTGGCTAATAAATAATTGCCACAGGCATCGCAAGTACAAAGAAATATAATTAATGTTTGTGTAAAAGGAAGATTACTAGTAGCATTAAAATCAAAAATATATATTAAATGCTGGCAGTCACGAAAGAGAATGATCTCTTCTTTGTTATTGGCATCTTTCCCTTTTTCTATCAGACCTTATGGTGAGTCCTGCGCACAATGAAATTTGAACACTCCTTGCCCCACCCTAACTATCAGGGGATAATTTGTCTTGAAAAATATTTGTTGAATGATATGAATGGGGAAGGAGGGTGCTGGCACATTACTTAGTGAAGTGTCTTTCAATTTATGTTGAGATACAAGGGGAGGGAAGGAGTCTGGTATCTCTAGTTAGCACCGTAGAGATATGGAGATGATGGTTTATAGGGAGAGGAGTTAACTATGGCTTTCAAAAGTTGAATTAGAGCAGTCAATTAGATATGGGAAGAAGGAAGTTGGAATGAGGAATGTTTTGCTAATCTTCTTGAATATTCGGAAGTGATTCGGTTGAATGGAGTACCGTGACAGATGCTTAAGGAAGGGCATATTGACCTTGAGAGTTCAGGGTAGACTTTGAATGATCCCTGAGCTCCAAAGGTTAGTTCTACAGGGAAAGATTAAATATTAGGTCATACCAGCTGGAACTTAGAAAGCTAAGGGGTGATTTGTGGGCGGCACGGTGGCACAGTGGTTAGCACTACTGCCTCGCAGCGCCAGAGACCCGGGTTCAATTCCCGCCTCAGGCGACTGACTGTGTGGAGTTTGCACATTCTCCCCGTGTCTGCGTGGGTTTCCTCCGGGAGCTCCGGTTTCCTCCCACAGTCACAAAGATGTGCAGGTTAGGTGAATTGGCCATGTTAAATTGTCCGTAATGTTAGGTAAGGGGTAAATGTAGTGGTATGGGTGGTTTGCGCTTCGGCGGGTCGGTGTGGACTTGTTGGGCCGAAGGGCCTGTTTCCACACTGTAAAGTAATCTAATCTAATCTAAATCAAAGTTTTCACAATATGAAGGGGAACAGCGAGGGAAGATTGAGAGAAACTGTTTCTGCTGTTCAGGGGAGTCCAGGTCAAGGGTGAGTCAAAAAATTAAAACCAGATTGAAATTATCAACCTTTTCCACATACAAAGTTTGGGACTCTCTAAATGCTGAATCAATTATTATTTTTAAATCTGAACTTGGTACACTTTTGTTAGCTGCAATTATTAAGGGATAAAGGGCAAAGTTGGGGACATAAAGTCAGGTCACAGGCCAGTCAGGATCTCGGGGAAACAACTGATTAGGTTCAAACAGTTGGATCATCTTATTCCTCTCCTGAATTCCTGATGCACAATGTATGTTTCTAACTATCCTGACACACAGCTCCATTCTGCACATAGTCTATAGGAGTTCAAAACTCGGGTCATCATTTTAATGTGAGTGGAGAAAGATTTAAAAGGGACCTGAGGCACAACTTTTTTGCACAAAGATAGGCACAGTGATTAACACTGCTGTCTCACAGTGCCAGGTACCCAGGTTCCATTCCACCTTTGGACAACTGTCTGTGTGGAGTTTGCATATTTTCCCCGTGTCTGTGTGGGTTTCCTCCCACAGTCCAAAGTTTACAGGTTAGGTGGATTGGCCATGCTAAATTTCCCCATGGTGTCAGGGGATGTGTAGGCTAGGTGGATTAGCCATGGGAAATGCAGGGTTACAGGGAGGGATGCCTTTTGGATGGTCAGTGTGGATGTGATGGACTAAATGGCCTGCTTCCACCCTGTAGAGATTCTATAAGGGTGGTTTGTATGTGGGATAAACTGTCAGAGGAAGCGGTAGATGTGGGTACAGTTAAGACATTTGGATAGGTACATGGATTGAAAAGATTTAGAGGGATGTGAGCAACTGGATTTAGTTTAGTTTGGGAAAATTGGTTGGCATGGACGAGTTGGACCGAAGAGTCTGTTTCTGTGCTGTGTGACTTTGAGGACAGTTCCAGGCTTAATTCACAATGTTAATTTACAGAAAAAGCTTCTGGAATAAGATTTTAAATGAATGAAGGAAACAGATTATTAAAGCCATTCTGAAATGTAAAATTTGCCTCTTTTAGAGTTTGCTGAAGGATAAGACAGGCTTGCTGTCTTGTGGAGACTCAGTCTGGTGTTCCTGGTTAATGCAAACCAATATAAGCTGGAGTTTCCATTTATTCTAACTGTACAGGAATAAAACAGACCCAGAATTCAACAATGACCTCCTCCATCTTCATAAACACAAAAATGTTCTGTCTATAAGTGGGGTGAAAGTTGCCAGTGATGGCCAGTAATACATCGCTAACTAACAGGAGAAGCATGGCTGCTTGCTCACTCCAAAATTATCCACAAGGTATGTTCTTCTAAGAAGCATGTAACCTTTTCCCCTCTGATCTCTGCATTTAAAATTGGTTTGACAAACTCCAACTGAGCGGTTGTACCATTTCTGCAACACCTCCATTTATGTCAACTCAGCCTGACTGATGTTATCAGCTCATTGTACCTCGTAAAGGGGATCCCAGGCTTCAAGAAACGCAGCTGGATCAACTTCTGAAACACATAAGGAGGCACGGGGAATGTTGCCTGTATCTAACTGAGGCAGCTCAAAGGAGCACTGAGACAGGACACTGACAGCGAGCTACCAAGAACAGCCCCAAAGTCAGCATGAGGAGAGGGGGCATGGAGATAGCCACTGTGTAGTCATGAGGGCCACAGTACTATGCCTCATGGCTCCATTCATCTGATCCTCACTGCTGTTGGAGTTGGTTAATCTGATGGTGGCTTGGAGCCCCAGGATTCTGCGTGCAATGCCTTTGATGGGATGGGTGGGCGTTCATAAGTTGCTCTTCATGAGCCAGCGCCATTGGTGTGGGTCTGGAGTCACATGTAGTCCAGACCAGTGATAGCAGGTCTCCTATCCGGAAAGGACATTGGGAATCAGAGACTGATAGCTGTTGTTCCCAGCTGTATATTGCAGATTGATTAACTGGATTGAAGTTCCACCTGCTGCCATTGTGGGATGTGAGCCAACATCCTTCAGGCTTTACCCTGTGACTCTGAATTACCAGCCCAGTGACATTCCACCGCCATCTCCCCACCCACACCAGGTAGCTCCATGTCTTTATGAAGAAATACATCAATATACAGGTGACACAATAGCTCAGTGGTTAACACTACTGCCTGATAGCAGCAGGGACAGGGTTCAATTCCACCCTTGGGTGACTGTCTGTGTGGAGTTTGCACATTCTCTCTATTTCTGTGTGGGCGTCCTTTGACAGTCCAAGGATTTTCCATGGTGGGTTAGCCATGGGAAATACAGGATTACAGCCATGGGGTCAGCCTCGTTTGGATGCTCTCCAGAGAGTTAGTGTGGACTTGATGGGCTGAATGCCCTGCTTCCACACTGTAACGATTGTGTGATATTCCATCCAGTTAATAAACTTTAACATGTATTCTGAGGTGATCTGATTTCCCATGTTGAGCTAGCAATTCTGTTTGTCAACTTGTTGATATCTTAATTGTGTAATCTGCTAGCTAATATTAACCTTACTATATATTGTTACTTCTAATCTCTCAATAGTGTTTGCTTTAAAATGAGTTCCTTTGTATCAAAACTCAACCTCCGTGTCTACTTCCACTTCACTCACTGCCACCCTGTTCTGCTCTTTGTTCAGCCAATGTCAAAAACAGACTGCCCTGCATCTTAATTGTATGTAATTCTCGGCTTTAGAGAATGAATGTTTGTTTTATTTGGGTCTGTATTTGTCCCAGTGGAATTTAGACTTCATTAATTTGGAAATAGGAAAGGCCAGTGAGCAGATGGTATTAACTACAAAAAAATGTAGGGTCTTATTAAGACAAGAGTTGCATGACAGCAGAGTCTAACATCATTATATCAGCCCCCTGACGTGTATCTCAATTCACCACTTTCTATTTCTGCTTGCTGGCTGGAATCAAATGCCAGAATACAAGCTTGAAATGTGTTTTTAAACCAGTGCCCTCACTATTGGCCCGTGTATTTTATTAGGTGGAATGTGCTTTGTGATGCCTGGTGATTATGTGAAGTGCTGTTTAAATGCAAGTTATTCTTTTCCGTGACGTAAAGATATAACAGGATTTGAAAAATTTAAACATGTTAGAAAACTGAAGCAAGACAGGAGGTACTGGAAATACTGTGCTGTCTGGGAGCGGTGGTGAAGAGGGAAGCTTTGTGTCCAATATGACTCTTCAAAACCTATCCTCGTCTATTTTCTAATGAGGGGCCAGTTAGCTTGGTTGGCTGGATAGCTGGTTATTATAATTCAGAGTGAGGCCTACAGCGTACGCTGAATTCCTGCATTAGCTGAGGTTACCATGAAGGACACTCCTGCTCAACCTCTCCCCCTCCTCTGCGCTTGGTCACCCTCACCTGACGTCCCTCTGTGATCAGAGAGCAACTCTACGGTCTGGTAGGACTATGGTGACTTTACCTTTCTCAGAAGGCTGAGCCATTATTCTTTGTTCTGTACCTAATGTACAAGCATACGGTGGGCTAGGCTCGATAATGCCTATCAGAAAAGAGTCAAATCTTCTCTTTGTATGCAAAAATGCAATCTGAATCTGTTTGAAATGGTGGCATCTATGGGGAAGCTGTCAAATGTAATGTGGATGGAGCAGGAAGGGAATTATCCTAATTTTTAAAAAGAAAACTACATTATTTTGTTTAAATTATTTCTTGTAATGGACTTATGATAAATCTTTAACAAATGACTGCTTTTGAACACAGAATAACCAACCAGACTGCTTCCAGAAATTTCCAGAATTTACAAGATAAAGTTATCTCATTGCCTCCTGGACCATGTCAAACCTTACACTGCATGAGCATTGAACCAAGAGAACACAAAGTGCTAATAGACAAGATGTCTATCATAACCAGTTCGGAACAAAATAATCTATCAGCAATCACATTTGTTCAACTTTGTACAAATCTCTCTGTGGTTATCTACTATAAGACACAATGGGTTTTATTTGTGACAAGTAGGCCATCGATCATTTCAATAGCTGAGTATCTCAAGCCCCAGCCCTGAAACTGCTAGCTTAATTCATATACCTCCAGCTGTACAGTTCTATCTTATTTTTGTCAGTCTGCTCATAACACCAGGAGAGTAAACAACTCCCAGTTTAGCTGAAAGCCTGCCACCAATCTCAATATCTCACAACTAGTCTGATTTTTGGGAAGAAAATTATGTTTCAGCTGTGAAGCAGCTCAATTCCCAGTTTATAACTGCTACACATTCACCAACAATTCAATTGGATTATGAGCACTTGAGACAGAGATTACTTTGTACAGCTGACTGAAATTAACTCAAATGGACATTGGCTTACTGGACTCTCTAACTCATGTGAACCAGTTCTGACATCTTTGATTTTAAATCATTTGTAGCAGCAGTCCTTCCTTTCTCTCCTTTCTTGAAGGCAAGAGTCTGTGATGTATGGTTAAAAACTATTCCCTCCCTAAGTCTCGACTGCAGTAATAATGTTTAAACTGTAAATAATTTGCTTTCGGACATTTTAAATTGGATGTCACAGATAGGTTTTTTTGGTTAAAACACGATTGCCTATTTTTCAAAGGAAAAGGAAAATATGAAAAGAAACATGAAGTACCATTTTTGAAATGGAGAGGGGAGAAAAGCAGTAAGAATGCATCAGTTCACCACTCCTTTGTTGTCTGTGACACAAGTAACTATTGGATTAACTATTGAATGTGATGTACCACGTTTTAACAGCATACCATGTCATAATTACTAATGACCAATCTCTGTGGGCCTCATGAAATTGCTAATAGAAACTGAATGTATCATTCCCTTCATTCTACACAAAGATTCCACAGATGTTAAAAATGACAGTTTATTTTATGTTTTAAAAAAGTTTGGTTATTGAAATAACTGCACCAAAACCGGTTTCCCATCACCAAGTCACCCTTTATTTACACAGGCATAGTACATATGCTCTGACCAGCCAGTTCAGAGCTAGTCCCTAGAGTGAGGAGACTCCTTGAATCTCCTGTTTATTTTTTTTTCTGGGGGTAGAAATATTTATTGAATCATACAGGTATCATTTTAGAAACTGTTTACAGTTCTTATGCAACGGTCCCAGCATTGGAAGCAACCCTGGGCCACAGATCTGCACATTCCTTGGCGACAGGACCTGTGATTGCAGAACCTTTCATTTCTCCTTTGTTATTTACAATCACCCCTGCATTGTCTTCAAAGTAGAGAAACACCCCGTCTTTTCTCCGGTATGCTTTCCGCTGCCGTATCACTCCTGCTGGACGCACCTTTTTCCGGATCTCTGGTTTGCCTTCCTTTACAGTTGCCATGACCATGTCACCAACACCAGCAGCTGGTACTCTGTTCAAACGTCCCTTGATGCCTTTGACAGAGATTATGTACAGGTTCTTGGCCCCTGTATTGTAAGCGCAGTTGATCACAGCTCCCACAGGAAGACCAAGGGAGATGCGAAATTTCACTCCGGATGAACCACCACGTCCTCTCTTAGACATTGTGATTCAGGGAAAGAGGAATCTCCTGTTTATATCTGACAGCCAGGGCCCCCTGATTGGCCCAGATTAACGGCCCCAATCAGGGATCTCTTAGTCAATAAGACTCGCCAGGCCATGGTTCCAATCACTACAGTTATGGTAATTCAGTTCCTAACCTAATGTTATACATAAGGCTATGGGGTCAGACAGGAAAGTGGGGTTTGAGACCACAATCAGATCAGCCACGATCTTCACGAATTAAGGGAGGATGCTGAAAGGGCTGAATTGCCTACTCGTGCTTTAAGGTTCTAAGTCCCAATCTTTATTTTTCCATCAGCAAAATGATTAAAATGCAATCTTAACCAACACTTCTGATTTCTGGCTTTCTGTCTATGTGAACTCTTCAGTCTGATTGGCTGACAGCTTGCCTGATGATGTCATAGTTCTTGGATACCAGAGATTCCATTTGCTTGGCATGTTGTCGTGGAGGAAGTTAACACCACACATTTCACTTGATCTTCAGAGACGTGTTAGTGGCACGTGTCATTCTTTCATTGCTGATTGCTAAAAATCCAGCCCCAGTGTCTATTTTTATGTAACAAAAATGAAAATTACTGGAGAAACTCAGCAGGTCCCACAGTATCTGGGTCATCAACATCTCAGGTCCAGTGACCCTTCTTTAATTCTGTTCTAAGAAGGATCACTTAACTCTATGTCTCTCTCCATTGATGCTGCCAGACCTGCTGGGTTTCTCCAGCAATTTCTGTTTTTATTTAAGATTGCCAGCATCTGCAGTTCTTTATCTTTTATCTTCTTTTAAGTAGCTCATTATTAGATAGCAGTTCGATGAAGCACTGTGGGATTTTTTTGGCTATGTTACAAATGCTGGATTAATTGCCATTCCCCTATTATCTCTGTGTTCAAATTCAAGAAGCTTCTACCTTACAGTGTTTGGTGGGTCTATTCCTCATGCAAGGGTAGTTAGGGATGGGCAATAAACACTAACATTGCCAGTGACACTCCCATCCTGTGAATGAATAAACCAAAATACATTGCCACAGCCACTGTGACTATAATAGGCAGACGTAACAAGGCATAGAGTCATAGGGATGTACAGCACGGGAATAGACCTTTCGGTCCAACCCGTCCATGCCGACCAGATATCCGAACCTAATTTAGTCCCATTTGCCAGAATTTGGCCTATATCCCTCTAAACCCTTCCTATTCATATACCCATCCAGATGCTGTAATTGTACCAGCCTTCACCACTTCCTCTGGCAGCTCATTCCACACATGCACCACCCTCTGTGTGAAAAGTTTCCCCTTAGGTCCCTTTTAAATGTTTCCCCTCTCACCCTAAATCTATGCCCTCTAGTTCTGGACTCCCTTGCCCCAGGGAAGAGACCTTGTCTATTCACCCTATCCATGCCCCTCATGATTTTATAAACTTTTAGAAGATCACCCCTCAGCTTCCGAATCCCCGGGGAGTACAGCCCCGGCCTATTCAGCCTTCCCTACAGCTCAAATTCTCCAACACTGGCAACATCTTGTAAATCTTTTCTGAACCCTTTCAAGTTTTGTAATATCTTTCCTATAGGAAGGAGACCAGAATTGAATGCAGTATTCCAAAAGTAGACTAACCGATGTCCTGTACAGCCGCAACATGACCTCCCAATCCCTATACTCAATGTACTGACCACTTTGGAAACAGGAATTGACAATTGACCGGTTATGTCTTTGTTGTGCTGCTCAGAGAAAAAACATTTTATTTTACATGCGTTCTCTCAGAACACCATATTCATGTCTACAAACGTAGCAGTTTAACATCTCAACTAAAGGACACTACTTTTAACAAGGGAACACTCCTGGACTTCTCCACTTCCTGATGCTGCCCGGTTTGCTGTGTTCTTCTGGCCTCCTGTTTGTCTACTCCTTTACCTAAGTTTGAGCTATGATAAGTGGTTATCATTCCCTGCTCAATCACGTTTGTTAGAATGTTATCACTCTTCAGTGATTATACCCTCAATGACTTAACTATTGTAGAATACCTTTTCTCCTCTTGGATTCCTTCTGAAGATTATCTGATGAAATTCCAAGATTTTTAGACACTGAAGTGGTGGTGGTTTATGTGGAATGACCTTGTTGCTGTGGTATCCTGGAGCTATGGATAGTGATGCTGGAGGCTCCAATAATCTTTCAATCATGTGGCTGACCAGAAATCTATCCAACAGTTACTGCCTGACACTAGCACACGTTGGAGAGATTTGTAGTTTAGTACACAGCCTGGGTTAGCCATGTTACATATAGCATCTTCCACAACCATCAAGTACTGGAATGGGACTTGAACACATATCTGCTGATTAGATTAGATTACATTACATTACAGTGTGGAAACAGGCCCTTCAGCCCAACAAGTCCACACCGACCCGCCGAAGCGAAACCCACCCATACCCCTACATTTACCCCTTACCTAAAACTACGGGCAATTTAGCTGGTTGCCATAAAAACTCCCTTTAGAGAAGGAGAATGAGAACAAAGGAGTTAAAGGGTCCCAATGCATTGATGACATGTTTAAGATTCATATAGATTTAATGCTTGCTCAGGAAAACAAAATGTTTGGCACTTGGAGATAACATAGCAAATGGTGGAGTTGTAGGAGTTCCATTTGACTTTAGAAGTATTACTGAGGCCAAGAATGCTGTCTAGACAGAATGAATGTGATGAAATGAAATGGAGAGAGCAAAATGACAGCAGAATGTTTCCCAACATATCTGAATCTATCCCATCAGGAACAGCTTGTTCCCTTCCAATTTTACTGTTACTCTTAATTTTGTTTTGGTGCCAAGAGATTTCGACATAAATATTCAACACCTGTCAAGGTGACTGAATAAAAGGACACAATTATGTCCCATAAAAAATCTTCAAATACTGAGATTGCACATCGTTAACAGAAAAAGGTTCTTAAGTATTGCTCTAAAAGACATTTTTTTTAAATGTTTTGTCTCATGTACTACAGGAAAATTGGTAAATTTACAAGTTCTAACAAGGTGAAAATCAGTAATGATACCACGTGAGAGGAGAGTACGGATTTTTTAGAATGTGAACCCTGACTGGTAGAGACGTTACCATGGAAATTGCACCAACTAACGATGATTGACAAAAAACTGCCACGTCTTGATTAAATTTTAAACCAGACCAGCAGATTCTGATGATTCAGGAATGTGCACTGAGAAATGAGCCAGCAAATCACTGTCACCTATTTTGTTGAGTTCTGAAAAGTACAGTATGAGTACATGTTCTTTCTGTCCTCAAATAGGGCCTTGTGCATTAATATATGTAGCTTTCAATATAAGTCAGTGCATCACACTCTGAGCCTGACAGACAATCCTAAATTGGATGTGAGAAAGCTTCTTTGTTCATTCCAGATTATTTAGCAAATGCTGTCCAATTGCCAATTCACATCTAATGTTGGACACTGTACTGTGACCTCAGTAAATGTAGTTGGAAGGATACAGTCAATATTTTGCAGGTTGAAAACAGTTGAAGTGATAACACTGTTTGATACAACATACCAGTCTTTGGGACATGTTGTCCACATACCTGGCATCATGCTGGCACTGAAATTCATATCCCACGGCACTCAGTCATACGACAGGCATAGCATCGTTTTGGTTTGAAGACAGTATCGTTTTGGTGGCAAACACCATGCAAGAGCTATGGCACAATGAAACAGCTAGCTTCCCCGGTTCTTAATCTTTTGAGATATCTTACCCTTCCAAAGGAACCTAAGGTACATTGGGTACTCTCCAGTGACGGCACATTGGCTCCATGGTTCACATTGCTGCCTCACAGTGGCAGGGTCCTGTGTTCAATTCCAGCCTCAAGTGACTGTCTGTGTGGAATTTGCATGTTCTCCCTGTGTTTTATATAGATCTCTCTGGGTAGTCCAGTTTCGTCCCATTGTCCGAAGATGTTCAGGCTAGATAGATTAGCCATGGGAAATGTGGGGTGATAGGGTATGGATGTGGGTCTGGGTGGAATACAATTCAGAGGGTTGATATAGACTGAACGGCCTGCTTCCACAATGAAGAGATTCAATGATTGCTGTGACAATGCTGCTCTTTTAATAAGATTATGTTGTCCCTGTTTTTTCTCAAGCAGGGTTGTAAAAGGCAGAGGTTTCGATTTGTCTGGAATACCTAACAGATACTGCCTAAGGCAACAATCAGGGAAAAGGCTTTTAAGTTTTGTTTAGAAGACTTGTACAATGAAAGAGGAGTGGCCAGTTGTCCCAGTGCAGGGTTTTTTTTCTCTGGTTTGGTTTGGCTTTAGCAAGCAGTCTGTTCGAAGGTACTGGTCATAGAGAGCTGCTGGAAAAGAAAGGTTCCCTGATTCAAGAGATGTTTCTGGCTCACTATCTCAGTCTCTCTCTCTCTCTCTTTCTCTCTAGCATCTCTCCTGTAAGAATCTGTGTTTGAATTTACCTTTTTTGTTAAGGGGTGTGTTTATGCAGGAAATTGGAACAGTTCCTTTGTTAAGTTGTGGGGGGCATTGTGTCGGTTGGGTTTTCAAACAGGCGTTATTATAAATTCTGTTTACTTTTGTGTTTTTCATTCGATGGTTTTCTCTCTAGCATCTCTCCTGTAAGAATCTGTGTTTGAATTTACCTTTTTTGTTAAGGGGTGTGTTTATGGGGATGTTGCAGGAAATTGGAACAGTTCCTTTGTTAAGTTGTGGGGGACATTGTGTTGGTTGGGTTTTCAAATAGGCGTTATTATAAATTCTGTTTTCTTTTGTGTTTTTCATTCGATGGTGTATAAATAAATTCTGCTTTACTTGAAGCCAAGTGGTTTGACCCGCTGCATCACTCCTGGGATTTCCACCTAACATTTGTCTAAAACAATGAGAAAAGCTAGGGTCTCGGCTACATTCTTGTAATGCTTTGAGGGGGTGTGCCCTGGTCCATGACACTGCCTTGAAGCCTCTCATAAGTGAGAACTAATTTGATCAGAGAAGACATCATACTTCAGGGTTAGTTGGATGTGCCCTATTTCAGTATCTCGTTTGAACTATTGGGAATCACAATTTATAAGGTGGCCAAGAAGGCAACTGTAGGGACCCTGATGTACATTCAAACTGTGAAGGTAGATCTGCAATAGACAGATTTGGTTGATTTCTCAATGTCAATATTGAGGAGAGGAGCTCATGGGGCTGTTCCCTTTGAATTATGATTTTGAGCTTGGGAAGGAACCAATACAATGTAAGGAAATTCTTACATTCAGTTGCAGATAAATGTATCAGACTTATCATTGATGCACGGGAAATACACAAGGTGTGGGAGGTTAGGTGTCCCTCCAACAAAGGGGGTATTTCTCATGAAGTGCAATAGAGCCTTTTGTGAGTCAGGCCTAGGGATACTCAAAGTCAATTCAGCAGAATTATAGAATTGTTACAGAATAGAAAGAGGCCATTCAGCCCATCATGCCTGCACTGGTTATCCAAATGAGAAACACAGTCAGTGCCATTCAATCACTTTCTTCTCACCCCTCCGTGATTTCTTCAAAATCTCATGACACTGTGTGTGAGAAAAACCTGCCTAACCCTGTTTCTGTTTAAATGTTGGTAGAAGTCAGGTAAAAGCTCTTATGGACCAGGCCAGACTCTCTCAAAATATCCTAAGAAGATAGTCTAGACCCTAGCTTTTTCTTTTCTTAAAGGCAGATGTGAATTGGATGTACCAGATGTGCTGCAGCTGGTCAAACCACTTGGCATAAGCAAAACAAAATCTATTTAAACACTACAGCTGAAGTACGAACAAAAGAAAGCGGAATTTGGAATAACTTAACTATTGGAAAACTTAACCGACCTGGTACAGTTAATTTACTAATTAGCTGTTCCGATACAGTAACATCCCACCAACACACCCCTTGGCAAAATGGTAAATTCAAACACAGATCCTTATCAACAGGAAGGAGCAACATCCGGAGAGAGATCTCAGGAGAAAGGCAGAGGAATTCTTTATTGGAGCTTGCAATTCCCCAGGATTCACACATCTTGTGACTGCTACAGCTAAAAGCAAACTAGAAACAACCTAAACTGGGAGAACTGGCCACTCCCCTTTCATTGTTGAACTAGACCTTTCAGTACCTCTGCCTTACAATTTCTCTTCAAAAATACCAAGGAAATAAATAAGCTTTTTAAAATTACAGCATTGTCACAAAACTAGCACTGAGGTATTAAAATTCATGAGGAACTGGTGTATGAGTTTATTTTTGGAAGGGGAATGGTGGGTTTAGGGTATGGAGATTACTCTTGAATGTTCTAAGCAATACTACGCTATATTTTTAGAGTAAATCATTGTCCAAGTGAATCCTCCATTAGAAATAAATGTCAGGTGCACATTTAGAGCAAAAGCAAATTATAATTGTCACCTTTGTTTTTCTTACTATTTTCTCTCCCCATTCAATGACTGTCTGCCCCTTCTCTACATAGTGATTACAATGATACATCCTCAGACAGTCCAGATATAGACAGGTTGGTTAAAAGTTGTTTGGCATGCTTACTTCATTGCTCAGTCCTTTGAATATCGGACTTGGGAAGTCAAGTTGAGGCTGTACAGGACACTGTTGAGGCCTGTTCTGGAATTCGGAATCCAGTTCTGTTCACCCAGTTGTAGGAAGGATATTATTAAGCTGGAGGAGGTTCAGAAGAGATTTACCAGGATGTTGATGGGTATGGAAGGTTTGAGTTATAAAGAAAGGCTGGTTAGCTTTTTCACTGGAGCGTAGGAGGTTGAGAGGTGACCTTGCAGAAGTTTATAAAATAATGAGGGGTATAGATTGTGTTAATGGGGGATGGGGGATTTCAAGACTCGGGGCACATTTTTAAGGTGAGGGAAGAGACATTTAAAAAAGACATGAGGGACAAACGTTTTGCCAGAGGGTGGTTTGTGTATGGAATGGAATTCCAGAGGAAGTGGTGAATATAGGTACAATTACAACATTTTAAAAAACATTTGGGTAAGTTTATGAATAGGAAAGGTTTGGAGGGATATGGGCCAGGAGCAGGTAGGTGGGGCTTGTTTAGTTTGGGATTATATTTGGCATGGACTGGTTGGACCGAAGGGTCTGTTTCCATGCTGTATACTCCACAACCACCTGATGAAGAAACAGTGCTCCAAAAGCTAGTGCTTACAAATACACCTGTTGGACTATAACCTGGTGTTGTGTGATTTTTAACACTGTGCTGTATGACTGTATGACAAGAAGCATTTTCCTAGACATTGGGCAAGCTCTCTGCACTTTTCTTTAAAACAAGTGGATGGATCCTCAACTCAAACAGTGCTGCATTCTGTCACGACTACATTGGATTATTTGATAAGATTGTCAGCTCTGTGGGACCTAAATCCATCTGATTCAAAGGTAAGAATACCAATAATGAGTCAAGGTGAAAATGACACAAATTCTTTACTGTAAAAAAAGAAATGCAATTTATTTAATTGAATAAAAGATTAGTCCTAAGCAATGTTTGAAATTCTAAGTTGTTTTCAGGTTTATTTTTGGCAGTGGATCTCCTGTTGGAAATCATTAGAAACCATGGCAAAGGCTATGGGCCCTAACAACTTTCCAGCAATGGTACTGAAGACTTGTGCTCCAGGGCTTGTTATATCCTTAGTCAAGTTGTTCCTGTACAGTGACAACATTGGCCTCACCTGAACATTGTGGGAAATTGCCCAGGTATGTCCTGTACACAAAAAACAGGACAAACCCAACTCAGCCATTTACTGCCCCTTCAGTCTCCTCTTGATCATCAGTAAAGTGACAGAAGGTGTCACCAACAGAGCTATCAAGCAGCAACTGCTCAGCAATAACCTGCTCAGTGATGCCCAGTTTGGGTTCTGACAGGGTCACTCAGCTCCTGACCTCATTACAGCCTGGGTTCAAACATGGACAAAAGAGCTAAATTCCAGAGGGGAGGGGAGAGGGACAGCCCTTGACATCAAGGCCATATTTTTACAAATGTGGCATCAAGGAACCTGAGTGAAACTGGAATCAATGCCAATTGGAAGAGGGAGGGTGGGAATCTCTAACGTTTCACAAAATCACAGAATTATTACGATGTGGAATATCGTTTGGCCCATCATGCCTGTACTGGCTCTGTTACCTAGTGCCTATCAACTACCTTCTCCCTATATGTTTGCACACCATTACTATCCAAATAACCATAAAATGCCCTCTTAAATACCTCAAATGAAGTTGCCTCCACCACACATCCAGGTAGTGCATTCCAAACCCTGACTACTCATTGGTGGGAAAATGTTCTTTCCTCACATCACCCTTGCTTCAGTTGCGAATCATTTAAACCATACTGGCTGGAGTCATACCTGGCACAAAAGAAGCTGGTTGTGGTTATTGGAGGTCAGTCATCTCAGCTCCAGGACATTTCTGCAGGAGGTCCTCAGGGTTGGGCCCTACACCCAACTATTTTCAGCTGCTTCATCAACGACCTTCCTTTCATCTTAAGATCAAAAGTGAGGATGTTCACCGATGATTGCACAATGTTCAGCGCCATTCACAACTCCTCAGATACGGAAGCAGTCCATGTTCAAATGCAAGGAGATCTGGACAATATCCAGCTTTGGCTGACAGGTGGCAAATAAATTTGCAATGTACAAGTGACCAGGCTATGACCATCGTCAATAAGAGACAATCTAACCACTGTCCCTTGACATTCAATGGCATTACCATTACAGAATCCCCCATCAACATCCTGGGGGCTACCATTGACCAGAAACTGAACTGGACTCACAATATAAATATAATGGCCACAAGAGCAGGTCAGAGGCTAGGAATATTGCAGCAAATTATTCACCTCCTGACTCCCCTGTCCATCATCTACAAGGCACGAGTCAGGAGTGTGATGGAATACTCCCCACTTGCGTGTAGCTCCAACAATACTCAAAGAGCTTGACACCATCCAGGACAAAGCAGTCTGCTTGATTTGCACCACATCCACAAGCATTCACTCCCTCCACCACCAATAGCAGCATGTCTGCTATTTACGAGATGCACTGCAGAAATTCACCAAGTCTCCTTAGATAACATCTTCCAAACCCATGGGCACTTCCATCTAGAAGAACAAGAGCAGCTGATACATGGGAATGCCACCCCCTGCAAGTTTCCCCTCCAAACCACTCATCATCCTGACTTGGAAATATTTCACTGTTCCTTCCCTGTGGCTGGGTTAAAATCCTGGAACTCCCCCCCCCTTCCAGGAATATGGGTGTCTGCACAGTAGAGGAACAGTAATATCTAAGAAGTGGCTCACCTTCACATTCTCAAAGGCCTTTGCAGACTGGAAACAACTTCCTCTGATGCCCACACTCCATAAACACATTTATTAAAAATGCTAGCCCTGTCTAGAAAGAGATGTTTCACCACACACAGACTCCTGTCTCCAGGCATGATTTCCCTGGAAGTTGAGAAGGGCAGAGTCATTTTCCATTTTAATGATTATACTGCAGTGAATTCTTTAAATATCACGTTCATACATTGTCTTGCTACAATGGCTGCAGTATCTCCGAAACATACCAAATGTATCTTTAAGTGAGAATGTGAAAATTCTTCAAACATTACTAATAATGATGAAGCAGCAATGAGTCACATTATTGTCACTGGGTCTTTTAAGCCGTTTCTTTGCATGTTTAAGACAGTTGTCATCAGGACTAACTGAAACTTAGTAAATTCCCGTCATAAAGAATGTATATAATGTGTGATTAGAATTTTATTTATTAATTATTAGAGTCTATACATGCAAGTTTATACATTAACTGCAAATGCTGGAAATGTGAAATATAATAAACTGCTCGAAATAGTGCAACATTCCTAACTATTTCCCACTTTCCACCCTCCATAAACTTCAGAATATCCAAAACTCTTCTACCTGTCTCTTAAATGACACTTAGACCCACACCACCATGTTTGCTGTGTTTGCAGGCTTACATTGACTGCATCTGGAGTTACTGTTATATTGACTGTTACATTAAACAGCATCTGGAGTTTAAACTTTTTACTCTCCTTTTCAAATCAGTTCATGGCCTCATCCCTCCCTAACTCCTCAGCCCCTACATCCTTTCCTACCTCAAGTAGCCCGTACATCTCTCCCTATCTCCTTTAGCCCGTCAATCCCTCCCTATCTCCTACAGCCCATACATCCCTCCCTATCTCCTACAGCCCGTACATCCTTCCCTACCTACTATAGCCCGTACATCCTTCCCTACCTACTATAGCCCGTACATCCCTCCCTACCTACTATAGACCGTACATCCCTCCCTGTCTCCAATACCCCGTACATCCCTTCCTACCTCCTATAGCCCAAACATCCCTCCCTATCTCCTATAGCGTGTACATCCCTCCCTATCTCCTATAGCACGTACATCCCTCCCTGTCTCCTATAGCCTGTACATTCCTCCCTATCTATTATATCCCTTACATCCCTCCCTATCTCTGACAGCCCATACATCCCTCCCTATCTCCTATAGCCTGTACATCCCTCCCTATCTCCTATAGCCCCTACATCCCTCCCTGTCTCCTATTGCCTGTACATCCCTCCCTATCTCCTGTAGCCCATACATCCCTCCCTATCTCCTATAGCCCGTACATCCCTCCCTATCTCCTATAGCCCGTACATCCCTCCCTGTCTCCTATAGCCAGTATATCCCTCCCTATCTCCTATAGCCCGTACATCCCTCCCTGTCTCATAGAACATAGAACATAGAACATAGAAGAATACAGCGCAGTATACCTATCTCCTATGGCGTGTACATCCCTCCCTATCTCCTACAGTCCATACATCCCTCCCTATCTCCTATAGCCTGTATATCCCTCCCTATCTCCTATAGCCCACTTCACCCTATCGCCTTCAGCCTCTACAACCCTTCCTATCTCAGAAATCTCTTTGAGCCCCTATATCCTTCCCAATTACTGTAACCTTCTCCAGCCTCTAGAATTCCCCTTTCTTATAGAATACCTACAGTGTGGAAACAGGCCCTTTGGTCCATCCAGGGAGTGGTTAATCTTCAATTCCCGTGTGGAGACAATTCAGTAGGTGGTATCTGAAAATCCAACTCGATTGAAAATTCAAAAACAACATTAACGTTGAAGCTGAAGGCAGCCGATTTGTTTACTCACGTCAGTACATGTCACTTGATTGAATGAATTAACTTCTCACACCAGGTGCTCTGCCTTGAGCTGTGGGCAGTTGTAAATGATATTGATATCCCAACCTGTGTAAAATCTCCTGTGTAGGCCGTTGATGTTCCAGAGCCATCAGACCCCTAACTGGTTCAGCAACATCAGGAATTGACCTCCCCTCTTAAACACGCAGCGGATGCGGATGGAGCTATTATGAGGAGACCTCTGTAATACTCACCTCTTGCCCCTTTGCTCAGATCAATGCCTTTGCACCAGAGGGGAAATCAGTAAAAAGTTCAACTTCTTTTGTTCAAAGTTCTAAAGTGGGGGCACGTACATTCCTGGATAGGAGCAAACAGGAGGTGGGAGGGAGCAACAACCAAAGGGATGATGATGTAACTGGGGCAAAAGGGGATGGTAATGGGGCAGGTAAAGAAACAAAAATGCGGATGTAGGTTTGCTCGCTGAGCTGGAAGGTTCGTTTTCAGACGTTTCTGAATGAAGGTTCATTGAAGATGTTACCTAGCACAGTGACGAAACATCTGAAAATGAACCTTCCAGCTCAGAGAGCAAATCTACATCCAGAACCTCAACTTGAGCTACAAATCTTCTCAAAACTTGCAAGCAAAAATGTGTTCAGAGCAGATCAAGATGGCTAAGGAGAAATCATGAAGGGCTCCATTTAACATGAAAATGACGAAGATTTGTTTGTGTGTTTGTCTTTGGAGTCCTCTTTGCCAGAGGGCAGAGGGGGCTGGGAGTTCCTTGAATACTAGAGCAACTGCACTCAAGACATTAACTCTGCTTTCTCTCTCCACAGTTCCTGCCAGACCTGCTGAGTTTCTCCAGCAATTTCTGTTTTTGTTTGCTTCAGATCTCCAGCATCCTCAGGTCTCTGTTTGTTCTACAATCATATATATTCTATAATCATTCAGGGAGGTCAAACAGATTTTTAATTGACAAGGGAATGAACGGTTGTGCCAGTAAAGTCAAGTAAAAGCCACAGTCAGATCATCAATGATAGTATGGAATGGCAGACCAAGCTCGAAGGGCTGAATAGCCTCCACCCGCACAGATTTCTTTTTAATCAGCCTTTCCAGATATTCTACCACAGTGTTGCAATGCAGATGGGACATGAACCAGGATCCTCCAGCCCAGAGCTAGGGGCACTACCACTCTATCACGCAAGCTCTGTTTTTTGATGTACTCAGGTGGATTGGCCATGCTACATTGCCCCATCGTGACCAGGGTTGTGCAGGCTTCGTGGATTAGCCTCAGGAAATACAGGGTTATAGGGTTAGGGTTGAGGGGGCTGGATCTGGGTGGGATGAGCTCTGATGCTTGCTCTCTCTCCACAGATGCTGTCTGACCCACTGTGATCTCCAGCTTTTTCTTGCTTTCAGTTCAGATTCCAGCATCTGCAGTAATTTCCTCCTACATGGTTCTGATCCAAACTCGGTACTGAGTCCGAAAGATTATAAAATCATGTTAACTATGACTTTATTTCTTTTGTTTTTCTACTTATTCCATGAAGGTAATGCTTAACTTTTAACTTTGTTTCTTTTACTACTTTGTACCTACATTTTTTTTGTACTTAGGTACTTTTGTACCAGAGATAGTGCCATTTGTGGTGACATTAGAAACATTTCACTCTTCTCTTGTTCTTGAATACACACGACATTAAATCTAAATCTATATCGAAATCCAAGTCTAAATCAAAACCTAGATTTATATCTAAGTTGAAGTCCAGTGGAAAGAGATTCCGTTAGCTTATTTGGAACTGTGTCAGGGGCTGAGGACCGAGAGGAGACCGGAGACTGGGAATGGAGTCAAGAATTTAAAGTGATGCCACCTAGAGGCATCAGAGTCATCAGAACCTCTGCAAAGTGATCACATGATGTGCATCTCGTCTCCTCTGGCATAGAAGGAGGCAGCATCGCGAAGAGTGAATGCGCTCAGAGTTTGAGGATTCCCAGAATTTTGCTTCCGCCCTCTGCCCTCACGTCTGCCTTCGTTGCACATCCCCACCAAGCTCGCTGACTGCTGCGTACCAAAATTGGCTGATCTTTCCAGCCAGCCAAACTCAGACAGTGCCCACCCACTTAATGCACAGCAGCTGGAATCAGCTCACTGAGTGTGGCCTGCATCTTGAACCTGCTGTTTCCTGATCTGTATGACTCAGGATGACATGGGGCAGTAATGTTTAGCCAGCTGAGCTGACGCGGGAGCTCCGACATCCAGCTTTGAAAACGACCCTGGGGTGTTCCTGCCCAGCAATCACTGCTACTGAAAACTTGGGACGGCAATGATTTAACGGCAGGCTGGAAGTATGTGCAGATACCGCAATATCCTTTAGCTGGGAGCTCAGCAACAAAAGGAATGGGTCACATGTCTGCATCACCATTTCCTGAAGAGAAATTATTCACAGCCATTCATGGTTTACTTGACTTTCTGGCAAGACATCACAAGACAGACAGACACCACCAAATGTTTGAAGCCAATTTGATTGTTTTTATTTCATGCTGAAGTTTACTTGCATTAACAAAAAAAATGACACTGAATTCATTACTCCTGTTTCTTAACAGAATTCATTTTATAGGGCAGGCTCATAAAATTCTACAACCAGAGTATTTTTTTTTTGGAAATTAATTGGACTGATGTTTGCCAGGATTGTGAGTAGAACCACTTGTAAAGGAAGAAGGTTCAAAAGGTTCAGACCAAAATTACATTTTAGTCAGCTCCTTTTATCAGAGAGTTTATCACAGAGGATGAACGCTGCTAGCTACAGTGTAGCTGAGTCTTTAAGGGTGAATGATGTGCAAAGATAGTCAAGTCAGTAACTATCTTGAGAATGCTGGGATCTTGCACTGTGCAAAGAACTGAGCACAAAAAGCAAAAGAACTGCAGGCAAAGGGCTGAAAAATGGCAGATGGATTTCAATCCGGATAAATGCGAGGTATTGCATTATAGTATAACAAACAAGGTTAGGGCTTATCCAATGAATGGTAGGGCCTTGGGTAGTGTTGAGAGAAAGTGAGGACTGCAGATGCTGGAGATAAGAGTTAAAAAGTGTACTGGATGAGCACAGCAGGTCAGGCATTATCCGAGGAGCAGGAGAATCGACGTTTCAGGCATAAGCCCTTCATCAGGAATGTCTGATTCCTGATGAAGGGCTTATGCCCAAAATATTGATTCTCCTGCTCATCGGATGCTGCCTGAGCTGCTGTGCTCTTCTGGTGCCACACTTTTCAACCTTGGGTATTGTTCAACAGAGGGACCTAGAGTTCAAGGACATAATTCTCTGAAATTTGCATCACATATAGACAGGGTGGTTAAAATAATGTTTAGCACACTTGCCTTTATTGTTCAGCCCTTTGACTCAAAATGTTGACTCTCCTGTTTCTCAGATGCTGCCTGACTGGCGGTGCTTTTCCAGCACCACACTTTTCTCTCTGATCTCCAGCATCAGCAGTCCTCACTTTCTCCTTCTGGGTGAAGAAAGTTCTCATTCCCCGCTTTGTCAGTAAAACTGGAATACCAACCCCTCAACGTCTTATTGCTACAAGCCTTCCCACAGTTCGGGTTAAATATTAATCTTGTCAGTTCCATTCACTGGAACGCGAGATGTGCGGCTGGATGAGGGCTGGTCAAAGCAGTACCTGGTTTGACAGACAGAAGATGGTGAAGAAAGGTCCAACCCAAGACTTGGGCAGATTAGCATGAAAGGAACTGGTCTAGCGAACAGAGAGACCAAAGGTAGAACTCAACATAGCTCAGCCTGGCAGCCTGGAATGGGCAAGGGAGGACAGGCACAATGGTTGACAGAAGGTCCTGTGGGAAAAATGAAGTCTGTTCCTCCAAAGCTAATCTCAAAATGATTAGGTTAGCTCATGACCCCTTTAGACCCCTACGCGTTTCACTCCTGCACAGGTGTATAGGTAGCCCCTTGGTTACGACCAAGTTCTGTTCTGAAGTCTGTTCACAACTCAATTTGTACATAAGTTGGAACACAATACAGGACAATATAAAACAGCTTTCTTTGTAAGCACAGGGAATGTTTGTACAGTCAGTTTTTCTATAACGCGATGGTTGCGTTCTTGAGCAACCTCGCATTATCAAAAAATCACACTTTAGAAACAACGCTTTAAGTGTTGGCGGTGTAATTGCATTATAGCCAACACACGTTTTATAAGTTCACCGTGTCCCCAAGTTGTCAATCAGGTTACAGTGAATTCATGTCAACGAAACATGATCGACCTGTATATCAAACTTTTAAAATGGCGCTCCCTGCATGGGATTGCATTCGTAAGCATGAGTATTCGTAAGTCAGATGTTCGTAAATCAGGGAACCTCCCGTACTGTAACTATATACAGTGGCACTGAAATGGCATTGCCATCTGCAGCATGGTAAGAGGAAAGCAACCTGCAATAGGAAGGGGATTGACCATCCATCTCCAAAAGCCATGGTTCAAATCCAGCCAAGATTGATTAAATTATTGCCCTCACAGTCTGCTAGTGGTCAGAGTCTTACATCAAATGTCCTGTGTTTAGTGACCATGGCCAGCACAAAGTATGGTACCCAACTGGCAATCCCATTCAACCAGTTTCCGAGGAAGGCCAGTGTGGCAAGTGGAAAAATGATTACACTCCTGTGGCATGGGAATTCCTGAGCTTCGGTCTGAGGTTAACAGTTGGGGGTCTATGAGATATAAATCGTGCCAGCCTGCCTGACTTTGATAATGGAGGAACAGGTCTTCATGGTTCTGGTGCTTCGTTGAAGTTGAACAAATATATCAGCACAATTGCGAGCTGGTAACCCAGTGATTTCCCAAATAGTCACCAAATTATCAGAATTGTTATGGCACAGGAAGAGGCCATTCAGCCTATCGTGTCTGCACCGACTCTTAAAATGAGCATCATCAGGTGGTGATAAAGTACTGCTTTCTCCCAATACCCCTGCTCACCATTTTGATCCAAGTAACAATCCAATGCCCTCTTGAATGCTTCACTACGTTTCCAGGCTGCGTATTCCGCACCCTTACCGCTCACTGAATGTAGAAGGTTTTTCTCACTTCATGCTTGCGTTTGTTGCACATCAATTGGAATCCATGCCCTCACATTCTTGTTCCTTTCACGAGCAGGTGCAGTTTCTCCCTGTTTACTCTCTTCAACTCTGATGATTTTGAATCCCTGCATCTATCTAAGTATTCATTTTCAAGAATTATTTTGTGTCTACCACCTTGATATTCGACTGGAAACACGTGGGCCCGCCCGGATGGAGATGACAGGTTTCCTTGTCTTAAAAGGATGCGAGGTGTGTTTTTATTACAATCCAACAATCCCCCAATCACTTTTATTGAAAGCAGTTTCTATTTCACCTTTTACTTCAGCTGAATTTAAGTTGTCGAGCTGACATGATAAAATTTGAAAACGCATCTCTGCGTTATGTCTTAGGGTAAAAGGGGAAAGAGCTCAGTGTTTCTGTGAATATTAAAGAGCATTTGTTGATGAGAGTTTGCCTCCAACAGAGTTTCCTCTGTATCAATGTTTATCTTATTTCTTGTAAAATAGAAAACTGCATGTAAATATCATGGTATTTCAGAATCCAACAGCCACTTATTACAATTAATTTCTTTGTACAAACATTCCATTCTTCGGGCACTTAAGTTTTGGGGCACTCATTAAGCTCTCAGTTTACAGCAGTATGCTCCCAGTAGGGTGTCATGCTTCCAGTGATCTGAGGTAAGAGGGAGTTTGAGATCTCTATTTCCTTAGGTCACATGCTATGCTGTAGTAAACATCTCTCTTAAAAGTTTACTGACTGTGAGATATAGCGTGACACTTACTGAACAGGGAGTTCTTGTCATGTTCTAGTAACAGGCCTCCCTCATAAAATCATACTTTTTCCCTGTTCATTCAGGGGATTTGGATGGTGCTGCCTGGGCCAGCTTATGTTACCTATCCTGAATTGTCCTTTAGAAAGTGGTGGTGAACTGCCTGCTTAAACTCCCCACAGTCTTCAGAGTACAGGACATCTTACAATGCCATTGGGGAAGGAATTCCAGGATTTTGACCCAGTGACAGTGAAGGAATGGTGATATATTTCCAAGTCAAGGTGGTGAGTGGTTTGGAGGGGAATGTGCAGGTTGTGGTGTTTCCATGTATCTGCTGGCCTGGTCTTTCTAGATGGTGGTTTGTGAGATGTTGTCTTGAGGAACCTTGTAGATGTTGGTGGTCGAGGGAGTGAATGTTGAGCTGGTGGATGTGGTATGGGTCACAAGGCAGTGGGGGGTGCTGCTTTGTCTTAGATGGTGTCACACTTCCTGAGTGTTGTTGGAATTGCAACCATCCAGGTAACTGGAAAATGACAGAGTCATTGGGCTTGCTGCGTTTTAGCGATGTTCTTGCCAAACCTGTCTGTGTTATAAATCTCATTTTCTTCCAAGGCATGTGATTCATTTAGATGTTCTCTAAATATGCACTTCTTTCCATCGACTAGGAGTTGCCAGATCTGGGACTTATCTCTGTCAAATAACAGATCAGAAACCCAACTAGTCATCTGCCCTTCTGGGGGCAGAATCATGCCTTTCAATAGGAACGGCCAGTGGAATAAGTGACAATGATGTAATTCAGCTCAAGATCTTACTGAGAAAACAGCTAAAGGAATTAGATATACTTGATCACTCACCATTCAGTTAAATTCAAAATCCTTCAGCTCCTTACCCAGTTTCTCGTTACATTAAGCCTTGAGTCCTTAGTTATGACAACAGTTGAACTCGGTTGTGTATGTCACTAAAAAGCTTTCAATTTCCAGCTCATTTCAGTTTTAAGTCATTGGCTGTGTATAATAATCTTCTGCCAGTTAGCAATACTTTTTCCCAGTATATCTTTTGTGGATTACCAGAATACACAGTGTGACCAGACTCACTCCAGAATAGATGATGACTCAATGGAAACCCATAAGATCCTAGAGGGCACTTGGCTGGGTGGATGTGGAAGGGATGTTTCCTCTTGTGGGAGAATCTAGAACAAGGGGTCCTGGTTTGAAAGTAACTGAGCATCTGTTTAAAACAGAAATGAGGATTTTTAAAAAAACTTCTCAGAGAGTTGTGAGTCTTTGGAATTCCCTTCCTGAAAGAGCAGTGGTGGCAGAATACTTGAATATTTTTATGGCACAGGGGGATGGATTCATGTTCTGGTTTGAAAGTAACTGAGCATCTGTTTAAAACAGAAATGAGGATTTTTAAAAAAAAACTTCTCAGAGGGTTGTGAGTCTTTGGAATTCCCTTCCTGAAAGAGCAGTGGTGGCAAAATACTTGAATATTTTTATGGCACAGGGGGATGGATTCATGTTGACCAAGAGGGTGAAGGATTATCTGGGATATGCAGGAATGCAGAGTCGAGGTTAAGACTCAGATCAGCCATGAGGCGCCGAATGGCCTACTCCTGGACCTTGTCCATATTAATACGGAATATGCTTCTCATCTCCCTATGTAATCGATATAAAACCTCGCACCATAAATGCAAAGTAACAAACCCACATTTTAAAATCCAAGACACCAAGACTTTGCGTGAAACAACAGCCTAATCCTGCATACAGAGAGCAGCTCGAGCATGCAACGGTGTCTAGTATTGCCTCCAGGGCCCCAACTCAGCCCCTTCCTGTAGCTCAAATCCTCCAATCCTGGCAACATCCTTGTAAATCTTTTCTGAACCCTTTCAAGTTTCACAACATCTTTCCGATAGGAAGGCGACCAGAATTGCATACAATATTCCAACAGTGGCCTAACTAATGTCCTGTACAGCTGCAACATGACCTCCCAACTCCTGTACTCAATAATCTGACCAATAAAGGAAAGCGTACCACTATCCGCTGCCTTCACTATCCTATCTACCTGTGACTCCACTTTCAAGGAGCTATGAACCTGCACTCCAAAGTCTCTTTGTTCAGAAACACTTCCCAGGACCTTACCATTTCCCTGGAGTGTTGGAGGCTGAGGGGGTGACCTGAAAGAGGTTTATAAAATCATGAAGGGCATGGATAGGATAAATAGACAAGGTCTTTTTCCCAGGGTAGGGGCATCCAAAACTGGAGGGCATAGGTTTAGAGTGAGAGGGGAAAGATATAAAAGGGACCTAAGGGGCAACTTTTCACACAGAAAGTGGTACATTTATGGAACGAGCTGCCAGAGGAAGTGGCGGAGGCTGGTACAATTACAGCATTTAAAAGGCATCTGGATGGGTATATGAATAGGAAGGGTTTAGAGGGATATGGGCTCAGTGCCGGCAAGTGGGACTAAATTAGTTTGGGACATCTGGTTGGCATGAACGAGTTGGACCGAATGGTCTGCTTCCGTGCTGTACATCTCTACGGCTCTATGGCTCTATCAGAGGGATTGTCATTTAAGACATCTCTGCCATTACTTCCAGGAACATTACAGTACACTGCCCTCTTCAGGTAGATGTGATGAAGGCAGTCAAGTGATTAGAGAGGAAATTTGCCAGCAGCCCTGTTTGACAGCAGAGTGGGAGTGAAGGATGCTTCTCAATGTGCCTTGCTGAGGAACATTGATGCTGGCATCGTTGAATGCCTCGACTGGGTTTGGCACCAGCTCCTCCCATGGCTGGAAAGTTGGCGGTAGTCAATACTGAGAGAGAGCCACGTTGTAAAGAGACTCGACCCCATTCATTCTTGTCTTGGACATGCAAGAGAAGCAGAGATTGCTTCCACTTAAAATATTTAGAAGACTGAAGCCATTGCCTTTATTTGCCAACACAAACTTCATTCCCTTACGCCCATCCCTCCGACTGGCTACTCTCTGAGGCTGAGCTAGACCCTTCCTGAACCTGGTGTCAAAATGACCCCAAGATGATTTCTCACCTGAACATTATGTGCTGTTCCTAACACTGTCGTTCTTCACCTCGCTCAACTCTGCCCTGGTTCACTTTATCTGATGTGACTATCCCATCCTTCCCTGTCGCTAACCTAACTATTATAACATACTCCAGATTAATCTCCCACATTCCCTCCTCCACAAACTCTCAAACTCATCTAGAACTCTGCTGCTTCCCCGGGCATAACACACAACCAATCCTGTTCACCATTAGGGAAGGGCTCACTGCCTTCTCGTTAAATAATGCTTGGGTTTTTACGTTTTTGTATTCCTTCCGATCTCGGGAATCACCAACAGCTCCACAACTGTCCGGGACCTCTGTCCTCCTAAGTTATTGGCTTCTTGAGAATCCCCTATCTTAATTGGTGGCCACGCTTTGAACTTAGACAGGCCGGAGGCTGGAGGAACTCAGCAAGCCAGGCAGCATCAGAAGGTGGAGAAGACAACGTTCGGGCATAACCCTTCTTTAGGATGCTTTGATGCTTTCAGCTGCCTGGGCTTTAGCCTCTGAACTGTCCTACACACATCTCTACATCTCACTACCTCACTTTCCTTCGTTAGGACACTCCTAAAAAACTGCAGCTTTATCAGGATATTTGACTCTCTCTTCCCAATATTTTCTGATGTGACTTGGTAACATATTTTTCTCCTTACTTCTCCATTTATACATCTTTGGGTGCTTTGTTACAGTAAAAGTGCTACATAAATGTAAGTAGTTGTTGACTGCTCAAGGTGCCAGCACACCACTACAATTCTCCATAAATAAAAGGAAAGCATCGCAGATGCTGGAACACTGAAATAAAAACAGAAAGTGTTGGAAAACCTCAGAGGATCTGGCAGCCTCCATAGAAGGAGAAACAGAGTTAACATTTTGAGTTCAGTGCACAGTCACAACTCTCTCTCTCTCCCTCTCTCCACAAAGGCTGCCTGACCCGCTGGTTTGCTCCTTATATTTTTTTTCCTACCATGTTTCTCTGGACGTCTGGGAGATCGTGAGAAATGCAGATGCTGGAGAGTCTGGGTCAATAAAGAGTGGAGTTGGAAAATGCACAGCAGGTCAGGCAGCATCCGGGAAGAAGGGGAGTAAACGTTTCAGGTCAGAACCTTTCATCAGGCCTGGGTCAGGGGAAGGGGGCTGCAAAATGAATAGAGGGAGGGGGCTGGGGCTGGGGCTGGGGCTGGGGGGAAAGGTGGGTGGGATGGTGATAGGTGGATGCAGGTAGGAGATGGCTGTGATTGGTCAGTGGGAAGGGTGGAACAGACAGGTAGGAAGGTAGAAGGACAAGGTAGGGTCAGGTTAAGAGAGTGGGGTGGAGAGGGTGGCCTGGACCTGGGATGAAGTGGGGGTGCTGGGGAGATTCGGAAGCTGGTGAATTCTGTGTTAAGGCTGTATGGTTTGTAAGCTCTTGAGGTGGAAGATGAGGTGTTCTTCCTCCTGTTTGCATGTGGCCTTGTGTTGTTGGTGGAGATGGCCGAGGATGGACATGTTGCTGGGGGAGTTGAAATGACTGGCGACCAGTTGGTGGGGCTGATTGGAGTGTACAGACCATTAATGTTCCCCGAATTGTTCCTCAAGTTTGCGCTTGGTCTCTCTGATGTAGAGGAGACCACATCAGGAAAAACAGATGCAATAAATCATCTGGTCAACAATCTCCCCATCACCAATGATGAACCAATCATTTAACTCATATTTGTGTACCCCATGACGAAGGTAAAGTCACTATAGTCTTATCAGATCACAGAGTTGCTCTCTCAATAGAGAGGGGTGACTCCTGGTGGAGGTTTAATTTGAGGGTCACTACATCTTAGATGAGGAGAGCGATTGAGAGTCCTCCATTGTAACCTCAGCTGGTGCAGGAGTGGAACCCAGCCTTCTACCCTCATGCCACATTGCAAACTGGTTGTCGAGTCAACTGAGTTAGCTGACCCCCAGTTACTGGATTCGTGGTGCTGGAAGAGCACAGCAGTTCAGGCAGCATCCAAGGAGCTTCGAAATCGACGTTTCGGGCAAAAGCCCTTCATCAGGAATAAAAGCAGTGAGCCGTGCCTTTATTCCTGATGAAGGGCTTTTGTCCGAAACGTCGATTTCGAAGCTCCTTGGATGCTGCCTGAACTGCTGTGCTCTTCCAGCACCACTAATCCAGAATCTGGTTTCCAGCATCTGCGGTCATTGTTTTTACCCCGTTTTAACCCCCAGTTACTGGCCATCTATGTAAATTATTGTCTGGGCGATAATGGATCATTTCTATCAGATGTGGATTAGGTCACTGAGCCTCATTAGCTCATGTTGGATCAGGTGTATAAAATATTTATTAGTTCTTCATGTCATTGGTCAACAGTCATTCTGGGCTGGATGGAAGGACTAAAAAAGTCAACTTCTCTAGGGTCATTAAATATTCAGTATAGATGCTAAGCAGCAGTGTGTATGATTGACAAGAGGCACTTCAGTAACTCACAAGGCTCCTTTGGCAGTCCTCAGTTCAGAGTCACCTCCTGAATCCAATTAACACTCAGGTGATCTCCAACTAACACCATGTAAGTGGCTCGTTAAATTCCAAGCCAATGACCTCCATCTTTGGAAAGATCAAACCTAGCTCTCTGTGAAGTTACATCACCTTCCCCTCACTGCAGCGGAGTCAAAATCCTGGAACTCCCTGACTAAGAACAACGTGCACCTACCTCTACATCAGGAGCTTCAGTAGCTCACCACCACTGTCTCAAGGATGGTAGTAAGTACTGGCCTTAACTGCTATTGATGGACCATCCTACTTGTGAATAAATAAATAATTTTATTTGGCTGCCCAAAATCCTGCCTTGAGCTGAAACTGATGAGGTGCTAGGAAAAGACCAAAGAAAGGAAACAAAGAGGGAGAGGAATTTTGACTTAGACCTATGTCCCACATGATGTATAGCTTGTCTACATTGCTGCCAAATATAAATAATGGTTGAATGCAGCTTCAGATGGAAGGCCTGGAGAGTGGGTGTACTGGGTACGAGTGGAGGTGGAAAAAGTGCAAAATAAAAGAGCACTTTTATGCAAAGAGTATCCTGGAGAATTTGTATATTTTAAAATGCTATGCATCAAACCTCAGATAGCCCGGTGGTGAACGATTGAAGTCTGGAGCTGACTCTATCCGATTTACAGAAACTCATGTTGCATACTATTTAACTCCATCGGAAACTCTCCCCCTGGGAGAGAATAGGCAAGTCCCTGGTTTGTACTCACTTCCTGAATACAACTAATGCTCATTAACACCACATAAGTGGCTTGTTAAATGGCAGCATGTGGCACTTTTCCTTTTGTCTTCCTTTTAAAGGCCCAGCAAACTGGCAATTTCTCAACAGCAAATTGAAACAGGCAGTAATTTTCACTCTCAATGCAATAATGAAGGACCTAGTTCAAAAGACCTCCCCTCACTTGCCCACCCACGTTACTAGCAAAGCGCACTTTTTTTGCTGAGCTCTGAAGAGTGAAAATAGCATGATGTACAGGCTGTTTACCTATTTTGACCCTCCTGTGATACCCCTGCATTACCTTTACGCAGTGGACTGCATACCTCTGCAAAAACGCCCATTCTGATGGCTCTGACCCACACGCACACCTGTCTCAAGACATTCTATTGCATGTAGTTCTCCTGCCAAGCCCATGAGCTCTAAAGCTGTAGCAGTAAGGCAACATTCTGACCCTAACCAAAAACTGAATAACTGGAAATCTGAAACAAAAATCGCTGGAAATTGCCTGGATAAACTCAGCAGTTCTGGCAGCCTCTGTGGAGAGAAAGCAGAGCTAATGTTTCGAGTTCAGCAACCCTTCTTCAGAATTCAGAGAATTTTATTGTTGTGATTGGAACGGGGGTGGGGTAGATCTCATTGACTACAAGATCCTGGATTGGGCCAGTCCAGGGGTCTTGGATGACAGACATAAACAGGAGATTCAGAGTGAAGTGGGAGTTGACACTGGACATGCTGACGCAAGATGGCCGCTGAGCCATCAGTTGGTCACTTTGCACACAAGATGGCCACCGAGTGGGATTGAAGTGTTGCTGGAAAAGCACAGCGGGTCAGGCAGCATCCGAGGAGCAGAAAAATCGACGTTTCAGGCAAAAGCCCTTCATCAGGAGTCTGAAGCATACACGGATACAAAAACAGAAAGTGCCGGAGAAACTCTGCAGCATCTGTGGAGAGAAAGCAGAGCCAAGTGTCCCATCATCAGAACCGTTCGGAAGAATGGTCACTGGACCCAAAACATTAACTCTGCTTTTCTCTCCACAGATGCTACCAGACCTCCTGTGTTTCTCCAGCATTTTCTGTTAGGAATCTCAAGCGGGTGATTGGAACATAGAACTCCTTATAACAAAGAGTATGTGAGGCAAATGGAATTGATACAGTTAAGGGAAAACTGGAGAAATGTGAGGATTTGAAGAAGTGTGGGAGAGCGTAAACATCAGTACCGATCAGTTGGGTCAAATGGCCTGTTTCTGTGATGGCGATTTCATACAAAATGGGAAAGACTTGTATTTCCAAAACATCAACCTTAGAACATCCTAAAGAATTTAATAACCAAAAATGTACTTTGAGGTCGATGATACATGAAGAGTAGCAGCCAAATTTTTACACAGCAAGCTTTCATCTGTAGCAATGTGACCAGGATAAGATCATCTGCTTATTTGATGTTGGTTGAGTGATAAATATTGGCCAGAATGCCAGAGAGAACTGCATCAGTCTTCTTTGAAATAGGGCCATGGGATTTTTTACACTCAAATGTTGGGGACAAAAGCAACAACCTGAATCCAAATCATTTAGAAGGAAAAGTTTTGAAAGTGATTGGATTAGAACTAGGTCAATGTCACGATGAAGTCAAAAGTTACACAACGCCAGGTCATAGTCCAACAGGTTTACTTGAAATCACAAGCTTCCAGAGCACTGCTCCTTCAGCAGGCACCTCCACACAATGTCAGGACACACAAGGTCTTCACCCTTACTAATTTTACAAATTGTGCAGATCCTTTTTGTTTTATTTGCTGAGACAATTGTAATTGGTTTGTTAAAAGATGATTTTCGTTTAGAAATTTGGCAATGTGGAGCAGGTTTGTGTCTACTGCAAAATGCCAAGACAATGCATCCTTCAAAGAGGTTATTAATACCCTGCACAGCGCACGCTGCGGCATGGCTATGGTATTCAGGTAATTGTTTTCAGTGAAGAATCCATATGGTCAGCTTCACCTGCTGGGGTGTGCCTTCAGTTTCTGAATGATGCGCCAGACAGCTTTGCAGGATCACTCCCATATGGAAATCTTCTGAATTGGAATCGCCAACCCAGACACAACAACTCAAATTCTCTCCTGCCAGAGTCGGTATTAGCTCCTTCCGGGATTAAGCATTTCCACAGCAATTGTCTTTGGTTGAACTGCAGGTCAATTATGTTTTAAGAGTTCCTTTTGTGAAATTATATAATTTATTTTAGAAAATCAATGATATTTTATTTTACATTGCAATTTTAAAGACGAGAGAGAAACTGAAATGCAGACTATTTTTGAGCTAATCTGTCTGGTGTTCTGATACAAATGTGCATTTACAAAGTGATTTATAGTAGATTTGTAAGTTTATATTCA
Source organism: Chiloscyllium plagiosum (assembly GCF_004010195.1). Taxonomy (NCBI): domain Eukaryota; kingdom Metazoa; phylum Chordata; class Chondrichthyes; order Orectolobiformes; family Hemiscylliidae; genus Chiloscyllium; species Chiloscyllium plagiosum. The sequence goes on from NC_057743.1 coordinate 36,579,719, forward strand.
TCAAAAGGCTCCCAGATAAGGAAGAACAAATGGGCTCCCTTTCTTTACTCAAGTCACCCCCACCCCTTTATTGATCATAAGTTGATTTTAAAAATGATTCTTCCCTTTTTGGTACCCCAAACATATGTTTTAAAAGGAGCCAGGTTATCCAGGTTTTGTTGAACGAGAGAAACAGTGAGCTTAGCATCTGAAATGTGATCGAAGACAGCAAAATGTGATGCACATTCACTGTAAAAAGGCTAGACACCCCATGTAGCTTTAGGAATTTCTGGAATCTAAAGCCTTTGCAACATATTGACTATTTAATATCCTATAATCTTGAATATTGGTGAAAAAAAGAATCAACTTGTGTCAAAGCTCTTCATTTTGTACTCATCAGGACAGTTTGCAAGAATACCAAAGTAAAAACAAAATACCAGAGAATGAATTATGGATTCTGATGAAGTAGAGTTGCTGCCATGAAGAATACATATCAGTTGGGTAATGACTGACAGTTAACTGCCAGACTTGTTTAAATTTACCCACTGGCATAGATTACTATTTACATATTTAACTATTAACTGTTTAGTGTGCAGCCATGTGACTGTGCAGTTCAGAGGGAACATAGATGCAAAAGCAAAATACTCCAGAACACAAATCTAAAATAGAACAGAAAGTTCTGGAAATACTCAGCATGTCTGATTGATTCTATCCACAGATCCTGAGTTCACATTTCAGATAACTCTCTCCCCTAAAATGGTGATGAAAGATAATGAAGTTAGTTAGCCCAGTCAAAATAGTAGAAAAAAGATAATGCTACAACAAGATTATTAATTTGTGTAATAAGGAAATAATTTGCATTTTTATAAGGATGTTCTCAAAACACGTGCATGCAGTGCTGAGAGCGCGGAGTCTGTTGGATGAGATGTTCAGTTGAAGCCTTGTTTGCTTTGCCCATTGGTATATAAGTTAAGGCACAATGCTGAGCAGTGCAGTGAGTGTCCTGGGACATTTGCCAGACTCAATCCCTAAAGGAGGGTCAGTGCAATAGATACAGTACCAGATACAATATGGTCACCTGTTTCATACAGCTTGGAAGAAGAACTTCTTACAAATTACCCCATTACAGTAAAGTAATTTCTTGACCATGATACACCTTGCAAAGTCCTGGAGGTGGGAACAATACAGTACAAATGCAAATTCTTTCCTTTTCATATATTGAACTGATTCAGTTTGTAGTCAGTTGTTACAACAGATGCACAGCACCTTCATTAGCAGCACTCAGATAATTAATCTTCAGAAATAAGATTAAGATTCAATTGGTGTCCGCTTTATCTGTTACTTATTTTACTTTAAGATGTTTTAATCAGTTCTTTGGTCACCTTTCACTAAAGAAAGACTTACAATTATACCAACTTACATTTACATAGCACCTTTAACATAAAAATGCATCTGGTGGTCTGAGATGATATAAAGCAAAATTTTGACACTGAGCCACATGAAGGGATCATATCTTCCTCTCTGATACCATCTTGATTTTGTTACTCTATTTCCCTCAGTTTTTAAATGCTTGTGCACTGGGTGTGGTGGGCAGTGTTTGTGACTTGTTTTATTTGTGAATTGGTTAATCAGGTGATTTTCTAACAAAGTGAAAAACAGAAGCTAATTTCCTGCCATCGACAGGTCCAGGTAGTGGGATGTGATGGAGGTGGTAATTTCAGACTGCCTGCTGCTCTTCCCCAGCCAGGCACAAAGGTGTGCATCTTTGAAAAGGGAGCACAAGGTGTCCACCAGTAATCTTGGAGCTCAGAGGTGGGCACCACAGGGGCTGCTCCACATTATCTCCCCGTCTGACTCCATTTTAATTTAGTCACTTTTGTTTTGTCCCTTCACATTAGCCATCATTGATATAATGACCCCGGGCGGTAGTAATTGCTGTAGTTTGATAATCTGTTTGTTTTAATTGATGGTGGATGTTTTTTTTAAAGTGTTGTGTTTTCTCCTGGGTGTTGACAAGTTTATGATCTAGAAGGGAAAGGTGGAAACAAGTTTGTACTAAACCCATAATCTAACAATACAGCAGTAGAAAGACTTGGAAAACCTTTCACTGCATGATTCAGATACTGACATCAATCTGTTAAAAAAACTCTAGGGCTGAATTGAAGGAGAGCAGGTACCTCAGAGGGATGTGAGGTTTTAGAAGCTGGAGAACTGGTGATGAATGAGGCCATGGGGAGTTTGGAAGAAAAGAATGAGAACTGAAAATCTCGAGGTTTGAACTTTGGCTCTTACTAGAACAGGGATGAGAGGGAAGCAGTGCTCCAGCTTTACCATATCTTCAATCCAGCTCCCCACAACCACAGTGGGCCTTAAACCCCTGAGCTTTGCAATAAGAGAATTGAGAATAGAATGACATGAATGTAGGTTTGCTCGCTGAGCTGGAAGGTTCATTTCCAGACGTTTCATCACCCTACTAGGTAACATCTTCAGTGGGCTTTCGGGCAAAGCACTGCTGATAATTCCTGCTTTCTATTTCTGTTTGAGTCTTTGGGTTGGTGACATCACTTCCTGTGGCGATGTCATCTCCTGTGGTGACGTCATTTCCTGTTCTTTTTCTCAGGGGGTGGGAAGATGGGGTCTAACTCAATGTGTTTGTTGATAGAGTTCCAGTTGGAATGACAAAGTATCACTGTAAAATCTATTGCCAATGTCCATCTCAAATGTCCCATCCTCACTGCAAATAGAAATTTGAGGAATGTAGAAATACAAATGTGTCTCGAGTCTGAGCCACACTTCTCATCCATTTGTTTGCTTAAGGAACTGAGATCATTTAATTATATAAAAAATTAAATATTAGTTGATTATGAATGGTTCACTATTGAGATCAGTGAACCATAAACCACATCATAATCACCTCAACTGAATTGATATGAGCATCAATTTCCAACGTTTATTGCCTCACCCATTACAAATATCCAATGACCCAAGCTGCTGTCAATGGACTTTAGCCATAACCAGGCACGATGTTCAATGGCTAATCAGGGCTGCTGTCTCCTTAGTGTGTAGTGATCATAATGATAGAATGAGTTCCCTGATTGGGGCTGTTAATCTGGTCCAATCAGGGAGCCCTGCCTGACAGATTTAAACAGTAGTGTCAAAGGTTCTGTTCGCTCAGAGAGCTGGCTGTTAGCGAGCTGTATCAGTGTCAAGGACTCACCACACGTAAATAAAGGAGGACAGGATACCAGCCTCTGGAGTTATTTCAGAGTGCCTGCATTTCTTTCATCTCAAGGCCCAAGGTATTATTTCAACGAGTCTTCACGTGAGGTTGAAAACGATACTGTCTCAGTAAACTGTATGAGGAGCATTGTCTTTTCAGACGTGTACCAGCAAAGTTCAGTAACTTTAGAACGGACATCTGGAGGAATTTTTAATTTTACCCTTGTCTGAGGCGGCGATGGATGGCATTCAATTTGTATGAAACCATACATCCATACTTAGGAATTGCTGGTTCTACATAGTCACAAAGGAAGTATCCGGTTCCACCAAAGTGCAGTGTTATTGTATATGAAATTCCTCCTGCACTGAACAAGGCTTTAATAAATGAATACAGCTTCTACATCAATCCACTGTCACATCGCCACTCAGTTCTACTCATTTTGGTATCTTATAATTAACTGCCTACAGCCAACAATAGGCAAGTGACAAGAGAACTATTTCAATCAAGCCTTTGCACCCGTTCTGTCATTCAGTTAGATTGTGGCCGATCTGTAAATAGCTTCATTAACATGCCTTGTTTCTGTAACCCTTAATAGCCCGGTCCAGCATTCCCTTTCATTTTCTTCCTGGCCGTGTGACCCTCCAATCTCTGTGCATGGCACCGACTTCTGGAACTGGAAGTCAAAGCCATGATCAGTGTACCGATGCCAAGCACCGTGCACAGAACCTTAGAGCGAATGAGCAGGCAGCTTCCAGACAACATTGATCCAGTCTAAACAGAAACCCATCAACCTGGAACCCAAAGTTACCTCTGCTTTCCCCCTCCATAGATGTCATCAGGGCACCTTGAGATTGCCAGCATTTTCTCTTAGATTTTGAATCTACCTTCTCAGACTTGTCCCTCCATGGCAGGTTGGATTTAACACAAACTGTCTAGCCCAGAATTGCTTTTTATAGACATTTTCCACATTAACCTGTTCAGAGACGTTATGATGGACCACTAGCGAGGTGAGACCTAGACCAGGGCCCCCTTGTCCAGAGGTACAGACACTTCCACTGCCTCACAGTAGCCTTCTTATTATCACTTTCTTTAATATTCAGAAGTGTTCTTTCACACAACTGAAATTTCTTTTCTCCCTAATATCAAATCGTGTGTTTTTTTTTAAAAAACTCATTAGCCACTACAAGTAGATTTTCATTCCTCCTTTTAACAAGTGGAGTGACATAAGGATCTTGGTATCTCAAGTGTTTTACAATCTACATAAACCACATATTTGAATGGACCAAGTGTAGCTATTTCAATCAAACCGTCTGAACAAGTTAAGACATAGGGGTAGGCTGAATTAAACTCAAGTGTCCTGGCTCAGAAATAAGGACACTACCACTGTGCCACAATCACCCTTTCAGTTTCCTTTTATATCCAGAAGTGTCATCTCACACAACCGAACCAAATCACCAAGACTTTTTAATACGTTTTCCGCCACCAGTAATCACAGTGCAGATTTACTTACTTCCTATACCTGCATTATTTTTGCTTTTGTATTGACTTTGCTTTTGAATTTTCATTGGAGCTCCAGTTTTTTGTGTGGGGGCTGGGTCAAAGTTCACAATTTCCACAACCTTCAGTGCGAAGGCCTAGTTCCTGACATACCCAGTGCATGGCCTGGTTTGAATATTAAGGCTTGACTCCCTTGTTCTGTCCTTCCCCAGAGGGAAAGAGCTTCTGTCTAGCTTTCCTTTGGTCATCCTCAACATCCCATTTGGATTAATTGATTACCCAGCTCAGTGCAATGTGGATCAATCATTTGGCCCTGCATCAGTACAACATAGGCAGAGCCCACTGCTGCTACTTAGTCTCCTCCATGTGAACTGCTTGCTTTTATTCTTGGAGAGTGTACAGATGCTGTTTTACTTAACTTGCCAGCATTAGAGATGTGCCCTAGATTACTACTATCAATGGTACCTGTGCTCATGGGAGAGATGCAAATGGAATTGCTAGTCTGGACTCTCAGTTTGACATCTATGATACAAAAAAAATTGCATCTATTTTAACAGAAACGATTTAACAAGATCAAAAGGAACAGCCGCAAATCGGTATAGATTTACAGAAGCTAGGCAATGCTTAAGAGATGTTGGAACCATGTGTAGATGTAACCAAGTTAGTGATTAGATGAATGGGGTGGATATTCTATATTGAGACTTTTGGAAGATGTTTAACCACGTTAAAGGGGAAGTTCCTTAAGCAGAGAAGAATATAAATTGGACAATAAGGGTTTTTGTGGCACAGTGATAGTGTGCCAAACTGAGCAAGAAGGACCAGGTTCAAGTGTCACCTACTCCATAGGCATGTAATAACATGCCTGAACAGGTTGATATGAAAATATCTATACATTAGATAATATGTCAAGTGAATGATGAGGAAATGACAGTATTATAGTCACTTTATTCCTCCAATGTGTAAAGTACTCCAGACCGAGACTATTAGTCCAACCTCGAAGAAAGCAAATACGACAACCCCACCTCCACAATATTATCTACTCTTCCCCAGATCAGGCCATCAAAATGAAACTCTCTCATTCACCGTCTTCACACTCTGTTTGGTTGCTTTTAACAGGCAGTGGGAGTCAGGCTGGTGATCTGTTTGTTGATTGAACTGTTCTAAGGTAGGAACTGTTTATGTGGTCAGGTCTCACTAGCATTCCACCAGCAAACCGCCTGCATCTCTAACGAACCACCACGATTGGGAGGGGGTGGAGGAGACAGGAAACAGAAACTAACCAAATGAAATAAGGTGAATAAGTGTGGGAGAGGTGACAGTCAAACCCATGTTAGGGCTATAGATATCACAAGAAGAGGGAGAAGGTCAGATATTGGCAAATCTTTTCACTAAATATTCACTCTTTCCACTACAGTTTGCACAGTGGCCTTGATGTTGCATCATCTGTCAATGCACCAAGACTCCTTTTGATAGTTCCTTCCATCCTATATCATCAGCCATCCAGAAGGAAAAGGGCAGCAGATACATAGGAATACCATTCCCTGCAAGTTCCTTTCCAGACCACTCACCATCCGGACTTGGAAATATATCACTTTTCCTTCAGTGTTGCTGGGTCAAAATCTCTTAGGGCATTGTGGGTCTACCTACAGCACATGGACTGCAGCAGTTCAAGAAGGCAGCTCACCCCCACATTCTCAAGGGGTAACTAGGGATGGGAAATAAATGCTGAGCCCAGCCAGTGGAACCAACAGCCCACAAGTGAATAAAATAATTTGGGAATAAATTGTTGTTATTCAACAGTGATGACATAAAGATCAAAGTCAAAGGTTCTGCAATCTCCTCCCTGGCTTCCCAGAGAATCCTAGAATAAATCCTATCTGGCCCAGGGGACTTAACTATTTTCACATTTTCTGGAATTGCTACCACCACCTCCTTGTGATCCTCAATCCCTTCTAGTCTAGTAGCCTGTATTTCAGTATTCTCATTGGGAATATTGTCTTTTTCCAGTGTGAATACTGATGAAAAATATTTATTTAGCGCCTATCCTATCTCCTCGGACCCCACGCACAACTTCCCACAACTATCCCTGATTGGCCCTAATCTTTCTCTAGTCATTCTTTTATTCCTGATATACATATAGAAAGCTTTTGGGTTTTCCTTGATCCGATCTGCTAAGGACTTCTTGTGTCCCCTCCTGGCTCTTCTTTGCTCTCTCCCTTTGGTCTTTCCTGGCTAACTTGTAACCCTCAAGTGCCCTAACTGAGTTTTCATGTCTCATCCTAACTTAAGCCTCCTTCTTTCTTCTGACAAGACATTCAACTTCTTTAGTAAACCATGGTTCCCTTGTTTGACCACTTCATCCCTGCCTGACAGATACATACTCATTAAAGGACATGCAGTAGCTCTTCCTTTAATAAGCTCCATATTTCAATTGTGCTCATCCCCTACAGTTTCCTTCCCCATCCTACGCATCCTAAATCTTGTCTAATTGCATTCATAATTACCTTTCCCCCAGCAATAACGCTTGTCCTGCAGTATATACCTAGCCCTTTCCATTGCTAAAGTAAACATAACTGTATTATGGTCACTGTAGAAGTGCTCACCTACCTCCAAGTCTAACACCTGGCCTGGTTCATTACCCAGTACCAAATCCAATGTAGCCTCGCCCCCTTGTTGACCTGTCTACATACTGTGTCAGGAAATGATTCTGCACACATTGGACAAAAACTGACCCAATCAAAGTACTCAAACTATAGTATTTCCAGTCAATATTTGGAAAGTAAAAGTCCTCCATTAATAACTACCCTGTTACTCTTGCTCCTATCCAGAATTATCTTTGCTATCCTGCCTCTACATCTCTGGAACTATTTGGAGGCCTATAGAAAACTCCCAGAATGACTCCTCCTTTCCTGTTTCTAACCTCAGCCCACACTACCTCAGTAAACGAGTCCTCAAGTGTCCTTTCTGCTACCGTGATACAGTCATTGAATAACACTGCCACACCTCCGCCCCTTTTACCAACTTCTCTGTTCTTACTGAACCATCTATATCCTGGAACCTGCAACAGCCATTGTATGGTATGATCTGACTCTACTCTAGGTCCCTCCAGACCTACCCCTCTCCGAGGATGAAAGATCAGTCCTCAGCAGAGGCCTCACCTTCATTCCCCTATGCTCCCGGATTGATGAATTCAACACGCGGCGTGACATTGAACAATTCTTCCGCCGCCTTCGCGCCTATTTCTTTAACCAAGACTCCCGCCCACCCTCTGACGACCCCTTCTCCCACCTCCAACACACCCCATCCACCTGGACACCCCGTGCTGGCCTC